>NC_087309.1:62541038-62863538 GCF_015220805.1 Pogoniulus pusillus | reverse complement strand
TAAAGTCCTTCTTGGTCCCTGGCTGTATCCCAAGGTGATGTGCTCCTCTGGTCCGGTGCAGGTTGGTGAGGTGTGAGCAGGACAGGAACGGAAGAAAAGTCAGTGAAACAGGAACAGTTTGTGTTGGAATTCAGGAAAGAGTCTTTTCCCTCTGTGAAGAAAACATCAGGAACAGTTTCTTGGTGTCTGGCATCAGGGGAACAGGTGTAGATGAGAGGAGATGAGATGGCTGTAGACATCCTCTGGAGGGAAATCAGGAACAGTCTCTCACTGCAGGGCATCAGTGACGAATCAGATGCAGGGTTCTGGTTGGATGCCTCGTTGTGATGCGATGCTGTAGGACTCTGGGTAGCTGCTGCTGTGATGTAGGTTCTGTTGGATGCCGTGTAGTGGTGAGGGTATAACTACAAAAACAACTTGTAACCCCTTATGAACTATAATACAAGTATTACACAACTATGATACAAATATTATACAACTATTATACAACTATAATACAAGATAACCTGAAATATCTGGAACACATGGAATCAACTCTGAGATTTCAAACCTTTTCAGCTAAAGAGAAATTTCTCTGAGGGACACACTCGATAACACCAATTTCCAGCATCACCCAGTATGTATGACCAGGACCCTCTGCAGATACCACCCCTTTGATAGGTTTTCCCCCACCAGAGGCAGGAGCAACCCACACAGTCTTTCCCAGTAGAATCCTTTCACAGGCTACAGGAACTCCATCTCCCTCAACTATGGGCAGTAGGGTAGACTGAGCAGGACCAGCTCTGTTAACTGATCCCCTGCTGTTCATCAGCCAAGTGGCTTCTGCAAGGTGCTTCTCCCAGTTTTTGAGCGTTCCACCTCCCATAGCCTTCAGGGTGGTTTTCAGCAAGCCATTGTGACACTCAATCTTTCCTGCAGCCTGTGGGTAGTATGGGATGTGGTAAACTCATTCTATCCCATGCTCTTTTGCCCAGTTGCTTACAAGGTGGTTCTTGAAATGGGTCCTGTTGTCTGACTCAATTCTCTCTGGGGTACCGTGTCTCCACAGGATGTGGCTCTGCAGACCCAGAATGGTGTTACGGGCAGTAGCATGAGGTACTGGGTAGGTTTCCAGCCACCCCGTGCTTGCCTCCACCATGGTTAACACATACTGCTTGCCACTGCGAGACCAAGGCAGAGTGATGTAATCGATCTGCCAGGCCTCCCCGTACCTGTACTTTGACCACTGTCCCCCGTTCCACAAAGGCTTCATGCACTTAGCTTGCTTTATGGTGGCACAGATGTCACATTCATGGATAACCTGAGTTATGGCCTCCATGGATATGTCCACGGATCTGTCTCGGGCCCATTGGTATGTGGCATCTCATCCTTGGTGGCCAGAAGAGTCATGTGCCCACTGAGCTAAGAACAGTTCACCTTTGTGATTCCAGTCCAGGTCAATCTGGCAGATGTGGGCAGCCAGGTCAGCTTGGTGGTTATGCTGCTGTTCTTCAGTGGCTCTGCTCTTTGGGATGTGAGCACTGATGTGTCGGATTTTAACTGGTAGTTTGTCCAGGCGTGCAGAAATGTCTTGCCAGAGATCAGCAGCCCAAATAGGCTTCCCTTTTCTCTGCCAATCATTTCTCTTCCACTCCTTCAGCCACCCCCATAAGGCATTTGCTACCATCCATGAGTCGGTGTAGATGTATAGCGTTGGCCACTGCTCTCGTTCTGCAATGTCCAGGGCCAGCTGGATGGCTTTCACCTCAGCATACTGGCTGGATTCACCTTCTTCGTCTCTTGCCTCTGCAACCCTGCATGTGGGGTTCCAGACGGCAGCCTTCCATCTCCGCTTGCTGCCTACCAGGCGGCAGGATCCATCTGTGAACAGAGCATATGCCTTTTCCTCCTCAGGAAGGTCACTGTATGGGGGAGCTTCCTTGGCGTGGGTCACTGTCTTCTCTTCTGCTGGCTTTCCAAAGTCAGTGCCCTCTGGCCAGTTGGTGATGACCTCTACAATGCCTGGGTGCTCGAGAGTCCCCATCCTAGCCCTCTGAGTTATCAGAGCCATCCACTTACTCCAAGTGGCATCTATGGCATGGTGTGGAGTTGAACCTTTCCCTTTAAACATCCAAGTCAGGACTGGAAGCCTTGGAGCTAAAAGGAGTGGTGACTCCATCCCGATCACCTCAAAGGCAGCTCTGACTCCCTCATAGGCAGCTAGGATTTCTTTCTCTGTGGGGGTATAATTGGCCTCTGAGCCTTTGTACGCCTTGCTCCAGAACCTGAGTGGGCGGCCTCGTGTTTCATCAGGAGCTTTCTGCCATAGGCTCCAGCTAGGACCATTCTCACCGGCTGCTGTGTAGAGAATGTTCTTAATCTCTGGGCCGGTTCGAACTGGTCCCAAGGCCATGGCATGGACCACCTCTCGTTTGATCTGGTCAAATGCCACCTGCTGCTCAGTTCCCCACCCAAAGTTATTCCTCTTTCTTGTAACATCAAAGAAGGGTTTCACAATTTGACTGTACCCGGGAATGTGCATCTTCCAAAAGCCCACAAACCCCAGGAAGGATTGTGTCTCCTTCCGGTTAGTGGGTTCCACCATAGTGGCCACTTTATTCACCACATCCATAGGGATGTGGCGTCGGCCATCCTGCCATCGAACTCCCAGGAACTGGATCTCTCTGGCAGGCCCTTTCACTTTGCTTCTCTTAATGGCAAAACCAGCATCCAACAGGATATTAATGATCTTCTCACCCTTCTCGAAGACCTCCTCTGCTGTCTCACCCTATACAATGATGTCATCGATGTACTGCAGATGTTCCAGAGCTCCACCCTTCTCCAGTGCAGTCTGGATGATGCTATGGCAGATTGTAGGGCTGTGCTTCCACCCTTGAGGCAGTCTGTTCCAGTGGTACTGGACTCCTCTCCAGGTGAAGGCACACTGTGACCTACATTCTTCTGCAATGGGGATGGAGAAGAAGGCATTAGCAATGTCGATTGTGGCATACCATTTGGCCTCCTTCATTTCCAGTTCATACTGCAGCTCCAACATATCAGGCACGGCTGCGCTGATTGGAGGAGTCACTTCGTTCAGGTCTCTGAAGTCCGCAGTCAGTCTCCATTCCCCATTCTCCTTCCGCACTGGCCATATCGGGCTGTTGAAGGGCGAGTGGCTCTTGCTGATGACAAGCTGCTGCTCCAGGCGGCGAATCAGCTGCTGTATGGGTAGCAGGGAGTCTCTGTTGGTGCGGTATTGCCTGCGATGAACTACACGAGAAGCAATGGATAACTTAACATCTTCCACCTTGTGGGTACCAACCACGGAAGGGTCATCTGACAAGCCAGGCATGATAGACAGCTGCTCTTTATCGTCAGTCTCTACAGCTGCTATGCCAAATGCCCACTTGTTCCCCTTGGGATCTTTAAAGTACCCTTCCCGGAGAAAGTCGATCCCCAGGATGCAAGGTGCATCAGGGCCAGTTACTATGGAGTGCTTCTCCCACACATTCCCGGTGAGGCTCACTTCAGCCTGCAGCACAGTCAACTCCTGAGACCCCCCCCGTGACTCCTGAAATTGTAATAGTTTCTGTCCCCCTGTGGCTGGAGGGGATCAGAGTGCATTGGGCACTGGTGTCTACCAATGCTCTGTACTTCTCGGCTTCAGAAGTGCCAGGCCATTTCACAAACATGTCCCAATATACTCTGTTATCCCTGGCCTCCGCCTGGCTGGAGACAGGGCACCTCTAATGCTTAGCAGTGTGACTGCATGAGGCATGTGGACCTGAGTTACTGGCTTCACCACCCCTTGGGCGAGAAGGCTGCCTGCAGGACACTGGGGCAACCCCTCTTCTGGAGGAGTTATTCCCTGTGTTTGTCCCCTGCAGTTCCCTTACCCTGGCCGATAGACCTGAAGTGGGCTGGCCATGCCATCTGTCCATATTTTCCCCATGTTCACACAGTGTTCTCCAGAGTGAACCCCTGTGTTTACCCTGTCTGCTCTGGGCTGGTCTCCTACGGGGAGGAGGAGGAGTACAGCGGCGTGCGTTCCTTACAGTTGAGACTTGCACCCATTCTGAAGGTGAAGAGCAGTCATCCTCTGCCTTCTGCAGTTCAGAGAAAGAGGCTTTTAGCTCATTCACTTCTTGGGTGAGGGTCTCTACAGTGGCAATTAAGGTTTTCCTAGACAAACTGTCTTCAAACTGTCTTAGGTCATTCACAAACTCCCTGATTGTGGGAAGGTTGTTGGGGTCTCTGCCCAGCAGCAGTGCTCCCAGTGTAGGGGCATATGTGGAAGGGGCACACTGAGTCAGTTTCTTTAAGAGGGCTGGCTTCATGCGGACATCATCAGGGTCCGAGGGCATCTGGCCATCTCCATAGATTATCTCCTGTACAGCCATTTGCCTCAGGTATGAGATACCCTGTTCCATATCTGTCCATTTAAGGGGATGGAAAATCATGTCATCCTTGGTGGGGTATCTGTATCTCACAGCTATGAGAAGCCTGGCCCAAAGTGAGTGGGTACCGTCCAGCCTCCCCAGCTCTTTATCTACACCCCCATCCCTCGACAAGGATCCCAGCTGCTTTGCCTCCCTCTGATCTAGGTCCACGGTTTCTGCTCCTGCATCCCAACATTTCAAAAGCCAGGCTAAAAGGGACTGTCCGTTTGCCCTTGCATACTCCTGCCTTGTGTGCCTGATTTCCTTTCTGGGCGTGGAGCTGATAAGGATCACTCCATTATCAGGTCCATTTCCAGCTGGTTGCTGTTGCTGGGGGGTCCCTTGCCCTGGATCTGTGTCTGTGGGAGGGTTCGGGTGTGATCTAACTTGCTGCATGGTGATGGGAGCAAGATGGACAGGGCTGGGCAGTGGGGGCAGGGTCCGGGGGGCTGCCCTGGGCAGGGCCAGGGGTGGAGTTCGGGGCGGAGCCACGCTAGGGGCGGTGCATGTGCTCGGGGCTACCTGACCGGTGGGACAGGTCTGACCTGTCGCCCACCCCTCGCAGCTGCATCCAGGGCAGTGAGAGCCACCCCTCCCCCTAATCACCTTAATGGTGGCCCCCACGCGAGATTTCCACGTGTTCCAGCTCAGAGCTACAATGTAAATTCCCAAGACCACATTTACACACAGTGAAATAACAGCTATCCAGTACCAGTTTTCCCCCAAAATATCTGGAGCTTCTGTGTCCCAAAACATATACTCAGATTGATTCCATGTTCCAGAAACATTTCTAAACACAGTGAGATTACTAACAGAATTCAGGAAATAGGCATAGACTCGGGCAGGCAAATGCTTAGAATATTCCCAGAGCATATCAATGACAATCCAGAAGACATGCTAACTTATAAACTTTAACAGCCAGGACCAAAACAGCCATCCAAAAGCTTGAATGATTAAGACTCTCAGAATATCCATTTTTTAACTTCCAAATCTTCTCCGAAAGAATTCTTTCTACCTAGCCCCACGTTTGAGATGCCAAATAAATTGTCTCAGGTTCACTTGCAAGTTCCCAGAGACTCTAATAAATTTAATAGACCCAATGACAATCTATAGAATTTATAGAGTGCCCTCCCCTCTTTCCCCTCCTTTCCCAAAAAATAGAGATTAGATACAGGGAGAGAGAGAGGTAAGCACACCCAAATAAATCAGTCTCACTCGATTTGGAAGTTAAAAAGGAAAAGTTTAACAATAACTTAGAGAAGGTATTGGAGGTAGGGAAGTTTACAAAGGATAAGAAAGGGAAAACAGCAAAGTACAAAAAAAGGAATGGATACAACCCGAGCAATGTGATGGTGTCTCTGCCTCGTGGCTGCCACGTGGTGTGCTGGTATGCAGTGTGTGTGTGTCGAGAGGGAGCGAAGCGAGAGAGAGCGAGGAGCAGGAAGCCCCTCTCTTTTATAGGACAGGAAGTGGGGGGAGTGGGCTAACCATCACCTGGAGTGTGGCCCACCCCTGGGGAGGGGCCAAGACCCCTAGGGTCAGGTTCAGGGTTACTCCCCCAGAGTGTTAACCCTATACACACTCCAACTCGTTGTCGTTTCTGGAATATGTTACAAATTTGAATAATTTCTTTCATCATGCTTCCAGGTTTTCTGATGGAAAGGACAGAAAATATGGTTTTAAGTAGGAAAATGGTTTCTTTCTGAGAAGTTACTGAGTGAGGTTAAAATCTGGCTTGGAAAAGAGATTATCTGGATATAACAGCGGTTTTCAAAATCGTGAGTTAAGGGAAGAGTAAGTGGGAACTGATTTTCTTTCAGTTCAAAAGCTAGAGACTATTGAAGGTAATAGGAGCCAGGTTCAAGTGAAAATGATTATTTTGCACAAAATAGGTGGTGGGCTTGTGAAATTCCTTACTAAGATTATGACATCATGGGATCAAGATAAGATTGAACCAGTACTTGGAACAGAGATCTTCTGAAAATCACCTATTGAAAACCACATCAGGGCCTGGAATTCCCAGAGTTGTCAAAGGGTGGACAGTGTAGAGTGGTGAGTAGGATGTAGGAGGGATGTTGTCCTTGCTACACGCTTCCACAGAGTGAGTACAGAAATAGGTGACCCTTGAGCTGAACCATTCTACCATTTTAAAAGTTGTTAATGTCTTGTTTTGTTTTGATTTGAAATTTGAACCTACATGAAGAGACATCCTGTCCTCCAGATATCTGGACCAAGCCTTTTCACGTAAATGCTACTACCTAATGCATGAGCTGGCTGTATATGCATGCTATCTAATAATGCATCCTGGTCAGGTTGCATATCAGCTATATGCTTAGAATGCTTAATTTTGGTTTGATATGTAGATATACTAATTGTCTAGTGCATCCTGGGTGCATCACAGAATTAACCAGATTGGAAAAGACCTTCAAGATCATTGACAACTTATCACCTGACACCATCTGATCAACTAAACCATAGCACTAAGTTCCATATCCAGTGTTTTTTAAACACTTCCAAGTCCAGTGGCCATTCTAATGGACAGTCACACTTTCTGTGAAGAATTTTTTCCTAACATCCAGCCTAAACCTCCCCTGTTGCATCTTGAGACTGTGTCCTCTTGTTCTGTCACTGGTTGCCTGGGAGAAGAGAACAACCCCCACCTGATATGCCACAGGAGTTTGTGCAGCAGAAGTCTGTATTGCCTACTGTGATTTACATGGTAGAAGTTTGGGAATCTTAAAAAAAAAAAAGAAAGGTCTTAGGTTCAACTGAGCTGCAGTCTGATTTAGTAGGCCTGTAAGTATCTGTGTGATGACTTGCACTGAAAACATAACAAAAAGCCAGTAGGCTGTGAATATTCTTATTATTTCTGCATGTTGAGTGGTATCTGGTAATGGTGATGTTGCAGAAGAAGTTCCACGATGTAGTGAACATTTGATTGAAATGTTTGTTTGTCTTTTTTCTCTTGCAGGAAAATTTTGAAGATGCCTTTGAAAACATACCTGTGTAAGTAGAATTTTAAAAGATGTGTATGTTTTTGTGAAAACTGGTTATACAGTGATGAAGTACTGCATTCATACTGTTCCAGGGAGGCATAATTTTATATGCATTCACATTTTCTGGAGTGCTTAAGCCCCAAAATGTAATTAGGTTGGTATATATGATGGAGTATTTGTCAACAAATATGAAAGTTGTAAAGTATTAAAAATAGCTCATTTCATGGCTTACGAACTGATTGCTCTAGATATTCCTGAATGGTGAAAAAGTGGTAGCTGAGCATTATTGGAAAAGCTTTGGATACATATTATGCAAGACCATCTAAGCAAGATTTTCAAGTGGAAATACCTGATAATATACTATTGCACAGATAGTTTCCCTAATTAATCCACTTCTCTGGCATTAGATTTCATGCTGACACAAAATCCCACTTAAATTGTGATGCAAACAGATGATGCTATTCATATGTGTTTTAAGTTTTTCTGTAGAATGCTGTTTCATTTTTTATGCTAGAAGCACATGAGAAAGAGATAGTGATATCCTCAGACTCCTGAAACACTTCTAGACCCAAAAGCAATAGCTTTGCACTGAATTTATTTACCAAAATTTCCATGGCCCTGGCAAATTGTATGTAATGGACTTGCCAGATCTTCTATTTGTATCTTACCTGCAGTAGTCAGGTCTGCTCTTTATATAAAATTGTAGTTAAAAAATTAAGCATATCACTTCCTGAGACTCTGATGGGAGGAAATAAGAACTTACTATATTTGTGTTGAGAACTTTTCATGTTAGTGATGACTTTTCCTTTGACTCCATAGCAGTTGCTGTGTAATTAGGTAACTCGTCTCTTAGGCCCTTGATTCCCTTGGGAGAGGAAAGAAAGTGACTCTGTAGTGTTTTCATTATGGTAATACTCATTCTTTCTGTGAGAAGGTTGTTCTGTTGGTACCTCAGCTGGCCACTGGTACTTGTTCCTGACATGCAGATATTTGATTGTTCTTCCTAACTTATCTGTGCTCATGGATGTTCTATAAAGACACTTTTTAAAGTGGTGTAGAGGTTAGACTGATGCTAGTTAGTTTATTTTGGCTGGGGTTCCATCTGTCTATAATAACCATTATGTAAAAGGTAAGTGTGGGATGATGGAGAAAATGTCAGTGGGACAGAAACTGAGGTGCTACTTAATGTCTGTAATTGAACAGTTGTCAGTGTAGTTCTGTCCTCATTCCTAGGCCAGAAATACTATGCCTGTGCTTTTATATGTATATGCAGATTCTATTGTATATGTATTTTCAAATTAACTTTCCATTTGCTCAGATTTTGTGAGCTTTAGTTAAGGCTATTTCAATAATGTGGGACCATCCACAGTTCTTGTTCAGGTGGCCCTGCGTAAACCTAGGAGAAAGCAGACTATAAGTAACTTCAGACACTGAGCTCTTGCTTATTCCTGCATGTGTTGTCATGACTTTCTTAGCTCTCCTTTCACCCAGCTGCACCTGTGTCCTCCTTACTCCTGGATGGTAAGCAGGTAGCTTGATTATTTTTTTTTTTAGCAGGCCAAAACCCAGAAAATTAGTATACTGTAACCTTTCCCTTAGGAGGTGCCTTTTAGGTATTTCTGTGCTATCTAGATGTTTTAATTTTCTCTTGAGTCCACTGCTTCTCTGTTAAATTTAGCTAACTGAATCTGGCCAGTAGGTTAAAATATTAAAAGCATTGGGAAATGGGTAGGCAGTCAGCATAACTGTGTATGTTGTTTTCTTTGAAAATGAGGTTTGTTGAGAGGCAGTTCAGTTTGTATTTGAGCAGTAACAGTAAGATAATCTCAGTTAGAATACTTAATGCTTTTGTCTTGCACTTTCAGACAGTTGCCCACTCTCTGGTTTTGAAAATTACACAGAAGTGTGTGTATCTTCAGTATCTGTGCAGGATTCTACACTCAGTTACACTCTCTTCTTTCTCAGATTCTTGAGATGGTACAGAATTTTTTTAGAAGTGCCTAAGGACCTGAAAAAAAAACTCTTAGAACTTTTTGTTGAAGCCTTCCATCTTCCTTGAAACTGTAGGTTTTCAAACAATGCTGGTAGCTTGTCTGAAGGGAAGCCTTTCCCAAATCTAGTGCCTTACTCTTCATTCTTGATCCTGCCTTGTCTAGAACTAATGGTAGGGTAGGAGGAAACTTGAAAACATGAGTACATTGAAACAATGAAATAGCAGATGTTCAACCTTTTGGAAAGCTCTAGCTTGCCTCTTTGATTTTGCTGTTGATAATTATGCTGTTAATTTTCCAGCGTATCAGTGTTTCCATTTCTTTTACTTTGGATAAGAAAGATGTGTTGTTACAGCTCTGTAATGATAGGCCCAACGTTACTTTGAGCACCTTGTTGCACTTGGATTATACCAACTGAATTTCACTAAAATGGACAGTTCTAGAGAGAATTGTATCTACAAAGAGCATTAATGTTTTCTTATGATACTAGAGCTGGTCCAAATTCTGTCACATCAACTTTTTGGTTTAGAAAATTCAAAAAGAGTGTATGGGAACCATGTCTTCATAGTATTTTGCAAACCACTTTACATGAAGAATTAGAATAACAGGGTTCTGTATATTGTTCCAGGAAATTCTAGCAGATTGTTTTGATAATCTAACTTGGCTTTAACCGACTGCTACACTGTAGATACCAGTTGGTGCAGGTCAGCTGCTAAAATAGAATAGAATTATTCTGTAAGTCTCTAATACTGGCTGCCATACCTGAGGAGAGGTCCAGGAGGAAGTTAGTCTGTCACAGTTGTCTAAGTGAATTAGATTATTTATCTAGCCTCTTTTGTGATCTTCTGCTCATGGTATCCACTGTAGTTATACACAGCAATTCCAAAACAGTGTTTATAAGGAGCCCAAAATACTTGTAGAAGTGTGGAGGGAATAGTAAATGATGCTCTACCTGAAAATACAGTTCTTTACTTACTGGTGCTGAAGCCAAAGAGAGACTATTACAGGAGGTTGGTCTGCTATTTTGCTTAAAGCAACAAGTAGCATTTCACATATTCTCTTCTCTGCCAAAGAGTGTTACTGAAAGGAACAGCCTGTCCATTTGATATGCTGGAGGGAAGGGATGCCATCCTGAGGGACTTGGACAGACTTGAGAGGTGGGCCTAAGGCAACCTCGTGAAGTTCAACAAGGCCAATTACAAGGTCCTACACCTAGGTCAGGCCAATCCTAAGCACAAATACAGGCTGGGTGAGAAGTGACTCAAGGAGAAGGACTTTGGGGTGTGAGCCTGTGAACTCAACATGAGCCAGCAATATGTGCTTGCAGCCCAGAAGACCAACTGTATCCTGGGCTGCATCAAAAGAAGTGTGACCAGCAAAGTGATTCTCCCAATCTGCTCTGCTCTTGTGAGACCCCACCTGGAGTACTGCATCCAGTTCTGGTGTCCCCAACATAATTATATCAAACTGACAGAGTGAGTCCAGAAGTGGGCCAGTTTGATATAATTATTAGAGGGCTGGAGCACCTCCACTGTGGTGACAGGCTGTGAGAGTTGGGGCTGTACAGCCTGAAGAAGAGAAGGCTCCAGGGAGACCTTACAGTGGCCTTCTAGTACATGAAGAAGGCCTAAAAGAAACCGTTAAAGGAACTTTAAACAAAGGGCTTGTTGTGGTAGGACAAGAGGGAATGGATTGAAAGTTCAAGAGAGTGGATTTAGACTGGGTATTAGAATGAACTTCTTTATAGTGAGTGTGGTAAGACACTGGAACAGGTTGGATGGAGAGGTTGTGGATGCTCCCCTCCCTGGAGGTGTTCAAGACCAGATTTGATGAGACCTTAAGCAACACGGTCTAGAGGAAGGTGTCCCTGCCTGTGTTGGGGGTGCGTTTGAAACTACATGATCTTTAAGGTTTCTTCCAACCAAAACTGTTCTGTGAACTAGAGACAAATGGCTTTCTGTTTCAGAAATTGAATCTCTGCCAGGCAGTTTTGTGTTGATGAACTACTTTTTACCAAATAGTTATTCAAGTTTACATTGTAATGTCAACTTATTCTAACTTCTGGGCAAATCTGTTTCACAAGGTAACCCAGTGCTGCAACCTGCTTGGTACCTACAGGTTAAAAAATATAAATGTATTGAACAGATATACATGTGTTTAGTTCTTTTATTTAATTCTGGCTAAAAATACTTCATCAGAACCTTAAACCTATTGTGAAAAACCCATGAACTCTCAGTCTTAGTAAATGAAATAATTATTCTCTAACTTTTCCCTCTATATATTTCTGTGACCTTATTTTCCCCCAAAAAATATTCAGTTTTTTTTTTTTTTTTTATGAAATACAGAAACACCCTTTTTTTCCCCCCAGAGTATAACTTAGTAAGTGTTCTCTTTTTACATTTTACAAAAAAGTAATTGCCAAGAACTCAAACCTCTTTTAATCTTTAACCATCACCATATTATGGCGGGCATGTCCCAACCTTGTCACTACTGTTTTGATCTCTCTATTTTATTCTCTGAAGTTCTTAATTTATTGGGAACTTGTATAAAATTTTTGTTGTATTTGAATTACCTCCCATCTCATTTGACTTACTGTTCCTTGAAATGTCAATCATATGTGACAGGAATAATTCACCATCAATTTATTATGATTTTCTGTGATACTGCTGTTGTGCAGTGTTTTTCTTTAAGGTGGTGTATTCAATTAACTACCCTATTATCAGAGGCACTTGGACTATCATAGAATCAACCAGGTTGGAGGAGACCTCCAAGGTCATCCAGTCCAACCTATCACCCAGCCCTGTCCAATCAACTACACCATGGCCCTAAGTGCCTTATCCAGTATTTTTTTTTTAACACCTCTGACTATGTGGATATGTTCATAGGAAATGCTTTGTAGTTGTCTTTGGAAGGAAACATAGTACTCTGCCTGACTGCTGCAAATAGTTAATCTGCAGACCAGGAGTCTCTTAAAACAGACTGAGTTCTGGCATGGTTACAAAACCAAAAAGTGAAAAGGTGGAAGCAAGATTTCTGTAGAAAAGCAGACAGATTATTTTTTATGAACAATGGATTCCATGTTATTTACTGGTTCAGCAGAAAAGGTCTTATTTTGTTGCTCTATTATCATTCCTCTTTTGCTACCCAAAGCTAGATACTCTTAATCCTTGATCCTACCAAAGCAGCTCTGGGTGGTATTACTGGGTGATAGATTAAAGGCCAGAAGTGTTTAAGGAAGTTAGAGCAGGTTATCCCTATAATCTCAGAAGTGTAGTTAAGATTTCAGTTACACCTGCACATGTATGTTTTGTCAGTGAATGAAACTGAACAACTGAGGAAGTAGCCCTAAATACAAATTTTAATCCAGGGAGCCAAAACCTTCTAAGAACAGCACTTACCTTCATAAGATGGACCTCAAATTCTGAAAATGCCTGGTAATGTTGAGAAACAGGTGTGACAATTTAAATGATTAGAGGTTTATTTCCCTATGTTTTGTCCTCAAGGTCAAGGGAAAAAAAGAAAGCATCCAGTAAAGGTGATTTTTATATTTAGTAAGTAATATTTTCATAGCTACAGGAACAAGACACAATAGCTGTTTTATGTTGTCAGTTCCAGGAATTGGAACAGTAATAGTGAGACACCAGCCTAATCTCACTAATTCTCTAAACCAAACAGTTCTTGGATTATAAATTGTTTAATTTTGAGGGGTTTTGAATGGTTCATGTTATTCCTGAGTCTTCAATAGTTACAGCAGCTGTTAGCTTCAGAGGTTTTGAAGGGGATGTAGGTGGGTGGCACAATCATCATTAGTGCTTCAGATAGGAAAGTGAAAATACAAATTTTAATTTAGAGATTAAAAAGCTTTCAAGTTTGTTGTGGTTATGACTTGTTCATTTTGAGGAGGAGATTTGTTTTTCGGGAAAAAGACTTGAAAACCACATCTGCCACACTATTTATTTTGAATTATCAAACAAATGAGAAACTCTCTTCTTTAGTGATGTCATGGTTTAGTTGGTTAGTTGGTGTCCTCCCTGATGATTGCAGGCTGAGTATGTTGAGAAATATGATTGGAAGGTATCTCGAGTATGTCTTACTGGGTTTTTCTTTCATGATAGTCCCGGGAAAGCCTTTTGAGTGTGTATTTGTGGAAATGTGCTCCTAACACTTGGCTTTTACTGAGAAAGAGCTTCTGAGGCTTCAAGTGTGGGCTGTATGCAACTTCCACTGAATTAGAGACAGCATTGTATGATGAACGTTCATGTGTGAATTGAATAATTTTTTCTATGACTGCTCAACTATGATTTGAAACTAGTTTACTTTTGACATGCAAACAAGATGAGAGAAATTCTGGCACTTTGAGTCTCCTTGCCCCAAATAAATGTTAACATAATAATTGACAGTACACATAAGCACTACTTCCAAGTCACACAGTGTCTCCATCTCTGATATCTCTGTACTCTTTGGTGTTTAATGCTATCAGGCACAGGTTTGGGGAAAAGTTAGAAAGATTCTGATGTTAAAGGTGCTGTTGCTGAGAAGTTGTATCTGTCCGTCACATCTCTGTCCTGCGCAGCCCTATTTTACCTGATCATGGCCCTTGTTTTTAGGAAATACTGTGGACTCTTTGCCAGTATGTTAATTCTTTCTTGTATTTTCAGAAATAAATTGTTTCAATATTGATTTTAAGTATTACTGCTTTTATGACTTAGCACCCATCTGTAATGAGTAAATGGAAATACACAGTTCCCTTCACTGGGTTACAGAAGCTTCTCTGAGACATTTTTGTGAGTGAATCTCAGATCATGACAGTAAATGTGACTGGATGAGCTTTTAAGAAGTCAGAATCACAGAATGGTAGGTATTGGAAGTGACATCTGGAGATCATCTTATCTAAGCCACCTGCTGAAACAGATACACATCCAGGTGAGCTTTGAATGTCTCCAGAGAAGACACCACAGCTTCTCTGGGCAGTCTGTCCCAGTACTGTGTCAACTTCAAAGATGTTAATAATTTATGTTTAGGTGCAACTTTGTGTATTCTGTTTTGTACCTGTTTACCCATGTCCTGTTAATAGGCACCACTGAAAAGACTGTCCCCACCTACTTGACAACTGATATTGAGGTATTTATCAGCATTGGTAAAATCCCCTGTCAGTGTTCTCCAGGCTAAATAGCCCCAGATGTCTCAGTCGTTCCTTCTAAGAGAGGTGCTGCAATACCCTAATCATTCTCTACTGCACTCTTTCCAGTGGTTCCCTCTCTGTCTTAAACTGAGGAGCCCAGAAGTGGATATAGTGCTTCAGATATAGCCTCTCTAGGGCAGAGTAAAGGGGCAGAGAACCTCTCTTGCCTGCTGGTTACACTCTTCTTAATGCTCCCAGACACAGTTTTGGATCATTATTAACTTGTCCACTAGCACTGCCAGGTCCTTCTCCACCAAACTGCTTTCCAGCATGTCAGCCACGAACCTATACTGGTACGTGGGGTTATTTCTCCTGATTTAGTTGGGTTATTTAACAAGACAGGAATTATTGACTACAATATGTAGTTAATTTTATTTCCAGAAAGCCCCACTCACAGCTGTATACAAATTAGTTACATTTGGGTTCTAATTCGTTCAGGAAAATCTTCACAAGGATGCTTATGGGCAGTTCATTCATTTTGGAGAATCAGAACATTGGAAAAGTTTAGCCACAAAATGGCTTTGCCCCACTTAAAAATAGGTAGCCTGGAGCCCTAGGGAAAGTCTGTTCTACTCACTGCAGTGGAGTAGAAATTTCAAGATAGTCCCTGGCTCCTTTGTGGCAGTGTTGGAACTGCTCAGCCATTGAGAGGCTTCTGGATCTTCCCAGGCTGCTGGGAAAGAGGCAGACAATCTGAGCTAATCCTGGTTCCTCTTGGCACAGAGATATGCAGAGGTGCAGGCAGGATCTCTTGCAGATGTGCAGAGAGTGCAATGTCAGTGGCGCTTCTTGCCATGTCTTGAGGCACTTAAATGCCTTCTCATGGGAAACCTGAGACACTAAAGTTTTCAGGTACTTCAAGCCCTAAACATCAAGGCTAAGCAGTTTTGAAGCACGAGGTAGAGCAGAACACATTGTCAAGAGCAGTGAGGCAGAGGCAGCAAGGCAGAAGCAGCTCAACTGCTTGCAATTTAGCTCAATTTAGATTATTTGCCTGAGTGTAATGGCTCCTTTGGCCACAGAGATTCACCAATCAAAATCACTACATTAGGTGAAACCAGGGCTTGCTTACCCTTATTTGGGCAAGACACCAACAAGTACCTAAGCACCTGTGGGTACCTGTTTATCACTTTGGGAGGAGACATAATGGCCCAAGCCTTTGTTTTCCTCCTGCCCTTGCTTCCCCCATCAGCAGAAGGGTGGGGCAAGCCAGGACATCTAATAGGCCTATTAGCCTTCTGGGACACCTCCCTAGCTACAGGAGTCTACATTTCCCCATGTTGAATCTTTTGAGGGCAGTGATGGAGGACATGGTTTAGTTTTCTGCTCCTTAGCTCCCATGTGCTGATTTTTCCCCCGTATTTTACCTGGGGAACTAAGGAAGTGGAACTACCTCTGCTGCTGCCTTGCTTCTGACTCCTCCTTTCTCAGATTTCTGCTGATGTTCCTGAAGATAACTGTTTATTATCTACTTCTCTGTGTCATTGATTTATTTATTGGTCATGGGGCTTTGGGAAAAGAATTGGATTTCTGGAGGGAGGGGAAATGTCAAAGTGTTAATAACAAATGTTGCTTTGTTTGAGAACTGTCAACTAATGAAAATCAGGTACAACGTAGTTAGTTTTTGTCAGTGCCGCTTGCTACCAACTCCTGTATATTTGATCTATTTTTACTGCAGTTGTTGCCTTGGTATGCTTTCTATCTGACTCTAATTGTAGCATCTTTATGTATTTATTTAAATTCAGGAAATACTGAGGTACTCCTTTTTTGCCTTTAAATATAAATCAGTTTGCGTTCCTCATGTCTCCATTTTCTCCTTGCAGTTAGGAGTGATGGATTAGAATTAGGCTGCAGCACAGATTGGGAAAATCTCCCAGCATCCCTTTCCACAGAGACGTCGGCTTCCAGCATTGACTGTATCTGCTGCCACTCTAGCTGACATTTCTTTTGAATTCGGCTATGGAGAGTGCCTGTGCTGCCAGCTGCCGGATCAGGAACTTTTATCTTTTCATTCTTCTTGCTTGATAACTCATCAATGAAACAGCATGGATACTGAGAAATAAAACAGAAGGAGTTTTCTTTGTGCTTTTCTCCTTTTGTATGTGTGTGTGAGGGGGGGGGGAAAAGAACAGAGTGAAAGAAGCAGCACTTACATTTGGCTAAGGACTATATTTACATACCTGAAGTTAACTGAATTAACCCTGTAAGTATATTATCTCTACCTACTGGTATCTGAAATTGTGAATATGGAAGTTGGATGTAATGAGGTTTTTTTCTGTGAAAATTTACTTTGGCAGGCATACTTAACACTGAAGCTAAGGAAAAAAAAGTAGATGAATTTACTTTAAGAGGAGGAGAAAATTATATATCCGCAATAGATTTATGAAATAAGTGGGTTTTGTCTGCACTTTGCAGTGAACAATGCTTTTAGAGAGCAGATGCTTCTCTGCTGATGTCTGCTTAATCAGCTTGCATGCTGTAGGTTGTAGAATACTGCAAGGTATATATTTTGGGATGTCATTCTTTAAAATGAAGGACAATATCAAATGTAGAGTTGTTTTCTCCACTTACAGAGTATGTATTCTACTGGTTGCTGTGCTGATTTAACCATTTCAGGTCATATAATTTTAGACTTAAGTAGAAATAATTTCTTTAATATGATGCAGTTTTGTGCTCTCTGAGTGCTGGGTGTTAAGTGTAATGCAGTGTGCTTGCTAGAGAATTTAGTAACTTTGTCTCCAACATTACCTGTAAGTTCACTGCATAATAAATTCCGGTAAATTATATTGAAGTTTAGGAAGAGTGTTTTACCGGGATGATACTGTTGTAATTGTCTCTTTGGATCTGTGCCAGTGTCTGTGTGACGCAGTGTTAGTCCCATAAACATTTGGACTGATCGGGTGTCCTACTTGCTGCATGATTTATTTCTTGCTTTTCCCATAGCAATATAAGTGGAATTTTTACTTGTTTTGTGTAAAACTGCCAGTAAGCTGTCATTATTATTTTTATATGCTAGGTCTTTCAAGGGGATCGTTTTCATCCTATTTTCATGTCAGCATGTATTTTTTAGACCTGCTTTCTAAAGGAAGCATTGAATAGATGAAACTTTTGTATGTGTAAACCTCTTATTTAGCTATATCTACAAACTGTATATTAAGTTTTGGCAATATTGCTGTCTGGCATATTCCGGTGCTCATTTTTCTGCACCATATTGCCTGTATTGATCTCAGTTTGATGTAAACTAATCTGATAAGGAGTATTCAAAGACAGTAAATTCTCAGTCTACTTGCAAAGATTTAGTGCCAAAATATACATGTAAAATTTACTGTGGAACCACTGAGTCCTATTGATAAATGTTATAACAATCATTGATATTGATGAGCATTTCCATTAGTGACCAGCAGCAGAACAGTGTAGAGCAGATTTTTCTCCTACCTGGAAACTGATACTGGTTTGTTTTTTCTTTCCTTTTGTGTTAAACTGGGTCACTTGTGAATACCCATGGTACTATGATATTTTGCTGACTGCTTTTAGGAAGATTATTTTAAAATATTGTGTCAGATATGTGCTGTAGTAGCTTAATATGCTTGCATAGGATTATTTGACAATAATTTTAATGATTGCATAACCTGTATGTACATATTCAAATGACTAAATACTAATCCAGTTGCGGGTCATGTATCTTTCTTTTACAATATGGCTGATTCATTATGGAAAATTTGTGTCTTGCTTATTGCGCATGTGCAGTGTGATTTATTTTTGAACTTAAATAACTTGGTGTCAGATGAAGCTGATGATGTTTCATTTTCTCCTCAGGCTATAAAAACACCTGACACAAAATAAATTGGATGTTGTCTTACTGAATCGGATTAATGGTTAATCCAAACATGAAACATTTGTGAATGCTCATGTTTCTTTCCTTAAAGAAAGAGAGTGGCTATAAAGGTAGCCTGTCTTTTTGTGGTTTTGTCCATGGGGTGGACTGTGATGTTGGCAGTGGTGGGTGTGGGTCAGCCAGTACAGTGAGTTTAGTCTTGGTACTATTTCCTGTGGTACCTGATACACAGCAGATGATCAACTTTGCCTTGTTTTTCTTACTTTGTGCTAATTCAGTTGCTTTGTTGCAACCACAGATTAGTAAAAATATGTGAGGATACAGCGGTATTTTCTTAAAAGTTAGGTTGCATTGATAATATATAGATAAGCAGATTGATGTAATCAGTAAAAGAAAGACCATCAAGAAAGTTCTTCTATCACATCTACTTGCCCCCTCAGTCACAGACATAGTGTATTTGAGCCACACAGTTTGGATCACTTGTGTTCCATTACTAGATTCTCATGAAGCAGCACTGTAAGCATGGTGCTGTGTTCTAACTAGAACAAGACAGTTCTGCACGTGTCACTAAAGTCTGAGGTCACAAATAGCACTCATGTCAAGAATGTAAGGCAAAGGAGCATTATCAGTCTCTGGACAGGTAGTACACTGGCATTTAAGCTTCTAAGAAGGCATTTTTGTTTGTGGCATTGAAGTTTTTAAGAAGGCATTTTAGTTTGTGGTGTGTTTGAGTTTTGGTGGTGATGTTTGAGGTTTTTTGCTGTTGGTTTGTTTTTTTTTTAATACATTGTCAGTATTACAAATGTTTCTACTGCTGTGACCAGTAACCATTCCTAAAATAAACCAGTTGTTCCTGTAGCTGAATGTAAACCTGCGACGATTAGAAAACCTAGAAGTAGAATTTTCTGAAAAGGAGGAGAGGGCACATATCCCTCCTAAAATTCCAGTAGCTTTCCCAGCCCTCCCAGCTTCTGCATCTGTGAGGAGCAGAGTTTTAGCTGCCTTGCCTCTGCCTCATTGTTAGATTTCAGGTATCTGATAGGTTCAGGGAAAAGGCAGACTTTCATCAAAGCTGGCTGGTTGACAGATTTTAGATTTGACTAGGGGAAATGTGCTGTCCAGAGACTTTGTGGACGTCTCCTCCCTTGAAGTGTTCAAGGTCAGGTCAGATGAGGCTTTGAGCTACTTAACCTAGTGGAAGATGATGTTCCTGCCCATGGCAGGGGTTAGAACTTGAAGATCTTTAAGGTCCCTTCAAAGTGAAACAAATCTATGATAACAATTAATCCTGTAAAATGCTGAGTGAAATTCTAATAGTCTGTGAAAGGCTCTCGGTTTGAACTTTCAAAATGCTGGTAGAAATAAAAGTGGTAAGCTGCTCTGCTCATTTTCATGCATACCATTTTAATAGTTGCTGATTTTCAGCATGGACAACTGTCTTTTTTTCCCCCTCACTTACAGAATTGCAGACTATCTTTGATTGAAAGAGACCTTCAAGATCATCTAATCCAACCTTTGAGCTAGCAGTGCAAGGTCACCATTAAACCATGTCCCTAAGTCCACAAGGCATTTAAATATCCCCAGGGATGGAGTTTCCACCACTGCCCTGGGCAGATTTATTCCAGTGTTTGATGAACTTCTCAGTGAAGAAGTATTTCCTAATATCCAGCCTGAACTTCTCCTGGTGCAGCTTGCATCCATTTCCTCTAGTCCTGTTGCTTAACACCAGAGAAAAGAAGCTGGCCCTTTCCTTGATCCAACCTCCCTTCAAGTAGTTGTAGAGAGCAAAGAGGTCTCTATTCAGCTTCCTTTTCTCCAGGATGATCAACCTCAGCGCCCTCAACTGCTCCTTATGGGACATGTGCTCTAGGCCTTTTACAAGCTTTCTCTGGACATGATCCAGCACTTCTATGTCCTTCTTACAATGAGGGACCTGGAACTGAACACTGAGATTTGGCCTCACCAGTGCCAAGTACAGAGGAACTTCCTGCCATTGGCCTTCTTGGCCACCTGGGCACACTGCTGGCTCATATTGATTGTCTATCAACCAATACCTGCAGTAACCTCTTCCCTTCTTACTGCCTGTATTTCTGGGAGAAAAGAGAGCTTGGATCAGAACAACAGTGTTTGCCTGTGTCTGCTATAGAATGTAATTGTAAATTCAGCACACAAGAAAGTCCTGAGGAAGGAAAAAGTGAGAATAAGACTGTAACCCTAACAATTTTGCCAAATTGTCAGGCTGTGTAAACTAGGCTAACTTGAAATTAAATGATGCTTGTTAGATGATGTGTGTCAGTTGTGTGATTTTTGGATGAGGTTTTAAAAGAGTTTTTGTTTGGTGTGTGGTTTTTTTTTTTTAATGCCTGTTGTTGAATGGATCATGATATAGTAAGCTTTTAAAGTATTTTTTGCCTGCTTGCAAATTTGGCTAGCACAGCTCTGGATAGTTTTGCTGCCAGTTGGATTTCCTTAAATGAATGTCTAGCACACAGGCTGTAGCATGTGTTGGTGAAGTTCTGAAACAGTGAAGACACTATGCCTTCAAAAGAGTATAGTCTCTGTTGCACCAGCATGAATTTTTTATCAGTGCTTCCCATAAGATGATAACATTTCCAATGATTATGTAAACTACACAATTTTATTTATATAAAATCCATATGTTACATAAAAAGGGATGTGTGCATAATGAATGCAGAATCTGCTGTGGAGGTGAATTGACTAGTGGACTTATTCTGTGGGTAGAATGAGTTTACATTTGCTGAACTGATAGATGCAGTTTGTAGATTATCTGTATTAATGATGGTAATAACCTAGAATATGAAGTGATTTGTCTACATCAGAAACAGTTTCAAACTTCTATCTTTAATAACTTCAGATTTTTTTGTTGTGTGATTGTAAGTGGTATTAAAGTCTGAGTTTTAGATGAAATTGTAGAACAGTTTGCAAAAGTTTTTATGACAGAAAGGTGTTGATCACTTGGTCATATTTTCCCTGGTTATTTTTAAACTAGCAAAATTGGGTTAATAATGGTTTTAGTTCATAAACTGAAAGTGATTGGCAATTTAAAAGTACTGTGATCCCTTTAATGTAAAGGATTTAACTAGCTTTAATTGATTAGCTGCAGGAAACATATAAATATGAGAAAAGTCACTCAGTTCCACATTTATGAATTGTTCTTCATATGTCATGGAGGGGTATTCTGCCGCCTACTCCGATTTTGGTGGAGGGGAGAAATTAATTGGTGTGAGATAATATTCTATAAAAATCTATATTTATTAAACTCAGTATTTGGAACTCTCGCCACCCCAACCACTGTATATTAATATTTAAAAGTTTCTACACAGTCATGGAGACATTCTAGGATCAATATCTACAGTATAACTTACTAATAACTAGCAAACATTCGAACTATAAACAGAGGATTTTCCCCCGTGACTTAATGCCACTTGGGGTCTATATACTATTCGCCCAGCAAGAGCCTTCTGCCGATTATGGTAAGGTTTGGCTGATTGCAAACCTGATTGGTCATTCTAGTGCCCAAAGGGCCCATTAATCTCAGCCCACATTCAGTTAATGGGGGTGCACAGGTAAACAGTGTGCTCAGACCCCTGCACAGCTCAGCTCAGCTTGGACTCACCTGCACAGCTCAGACACATGCTCTGACCCTCACTTGCAGTGCTCAGCCACTCAGACCCCCACGCTTGGATGCCATTGCACAGCTCTGATTCTCAGAGGCTCAGACCCTGATGCTCTGACCCTCATTCACAGCTCACCTGCCTGCATACCTTAGATGCAGAGCTCATTTAAGCCGTCATGTAATATATATATATATAAGGAGCCTATAGCCTCCTAAGCCAGCTGTGCACATCTGCATGCTATTGCTATCAGGACCAGATCCTGCATTGCCTTTACCTGTGGAGCTCAGACTCCCAGCAGCCGCGCACACTTTGCATGCCTGCTGCCTATCATTGCCTGATAAAAGCCACTGCCACTGAGATAACCAGGAAGCAGACCCTGGATTGTCTGCACACATGGCCTGAAGGCGTGAACAACCGTGCCAGAGACAGCACGATATTCTCCTGAAATCCTGCCAGCTGAGAATCCCTGGACACAGCATCCAAAAGAGCCAGCAGCATCACAGGCAGAGATCGCCTCTTCGCCAGGAGAACAAAGGTCAGAGAAAACCTATTTCCCCACAAACTGGGAAGATTTATCCTTTCCCCTCAAGCCGGGAGGATTCCAGCCTCAGAGTCCACAGGCAGAGACCCTGGAGAATTGGACATTAGACACAGGCTGTGACAGAGCCCTGGAAGGTGATTATTGATTATTAACTGATAAGAATTGTGAGTAAAAGCTTTAATACCTCTGTAATATGAGTTGCCTCTGCTGTAGAGCAGAAAGAGTTTCAGCCCACTCTGCTGAGCAATTAGCATAAAGACCTCAAGTGGCATTAAGCTGCAGGGAAAACTTCTCTCTCTGTTCATAGTTTGAATGTTTGCTAGTTAAATAACAAATCTCTGTACATATTTTATCCTAAATTGTTTTCATAACCGTGTACCGAACTGAATATTAATATACA
Source organism: Pogoniulus pusillus (assembly GCF_015220805.1). Classification (NCBI taxonomy): domain Eukaryota; kingdom Metazoa; phylum Chordata; class Aves; order Piciformes; family Lybiidae; genus Pogoniulus; species Pogoniulus pusillus. Next base: position 62,840,537 of record NC_087309.1, on the reverse strand, counting down.
GTGGTTGGGGGTGGCAAGAGTTCAGAATATTGAATAAATATATATTTTTATATAAAATTTATATCGCCCCAGTTAATTTCTCCCCCCTGCCAAATAGGCGTAGGCACTGGGAATCTCCCTCCGAAGCAACAGCCTATTACTAATGTCCAAACTTCAGGGGAGTCTTTGCCCGTGGACTTTGAGGCTGGAATCCTCCCGGCTTGAGGGGAAAGGAGAATCTTCCCAGCTTCTGGGGAAATGACTGTCTCTGACCTTGTGCTGATGGATTCCTCTGGGTGCTCTCTCCAGGGATACGTAGGCAAGATCTCAGGTGCAGCGGCAGGATGTTGTGCTGTCTCAGCACGATCTAACGCTGGCTACATAGGCCGATCGCGTGCAGACAATTCAGAGTCTGCTTCCTGGTAACTCGGTGGCAATGGCGCTTACCAGGCAACGATAGGGAGTGGGTATGCAAGGCATGCACGGCTGCTGGGAGACTATGGGCCCCACATATATATAGGCTGGCTTAAGTGAGCTCTGTGAGTATGCAGGCAGGGGAGTCCGAGCAATCGGGAGAGTCCGAGCACGTTGTTTACCTGTGTACCCCTGTTTATTGAATGTGGGTTGAGATTAATGGCCCCTTGGCCACTAGAATGACCAATCAGGTTGGCAGTCAGCCAGACTGTACCGCTATAGGCTAAAGCCACTTGCCAGGACTTTCCCCAAATATGGGGATCACATGAGCCTAGCTCTGGGCAGGCACGAGCTGGGCGTGTGGGGCTTACACAACATGTTTATGAACAGGGGTCTTAGAATCATAGGCTCAACCAGGTTGGAAGAGATCTCCGAGATCATCCAGTCCAACCTAGCACCCATCCCTATCCAGTCAACTAGACCATGGCACCAAGTGGCTCATCCAGTCTTTTCTTGAACACCCCTAGGGATGGCGACTCTACCACCTCCCTAGGCAGCCCATTCCAATGGCAAATCACTCTCTCTGTCAAGAACTTGGCACAACAAACTTCATGGCACCAGGCCTATTGTGCCCCTTTTATCCATTTAATGTGTTTACCTCTGGTTTGGGCAGAATAACATGTCCAGGCAGGGCAAGGCACAAATAAGCCTATTTTTGGGCCTACAGGCCCTCCACAACACCGTATGGTTGGAATGCATAGCATACGTGTAGAGGCAGAAGAGGAGGCTTGCCTGATGCATTTTGCTTTAGGAGAGCCTGAGTCTTGTACCTAGCCAGAAACATACTGAAAGACATGTGCCAGCACTAGTGTAGAGTAGGGGCGACAGGTGTGTGCAGTTTCTTGCTCAGATCAGTAGTCCTCAAGAGAGAATGATACATGCAGTGCTTCCATGAGGGATCCTCAGATGCAAACTTGATGCAGAAGGTTCCTGAAAGTGGTGCTTGTCTGCTTGTGTTTTGTTTTAAAACCAAACCAAATGGAAGTACCGTAGGTGAGTTTTACAAGTAGTCCTGTGTAATCATAAGAAAATCTGAAACAACTGCAAAGCTACTCTTTCTGCTTTTATGAACATGTCCTGATGGTCACTATATGGAAGTCTGTGGATTGTACTACTGAGAACCATACAAGTCTTCAGCCACCCTTTATGGAACTATGCTGAACACAAAATAAAGACCTAACAGAGTGTCTCAGTTGCATCTGGTTATAAACTTATTTTATGTTAGACTCTTTCTGGGTATTTGTAATAAGGAGTAGTGCCACCTTCAACTCTCTGCTAGGTAGGTAGGCGGTATTCCTACAAAATGTCTCACTGTTTATATGATAGGATTTGCACTTCTCTTGCATCTTGATGTCTGTGTAAAAACTCTCTGATAAAACTGATGGCAAATAACATTCCTTTAGGAAATGATCCAGGCTAGATTCTGGCAGCTACATTTCAATATCCAAAGAGGACCTACAGGAAGTCTGGAGGAAGACTCTGTAGAATGGCTTGTAGCAATAGGATGAGGGTCAGTGGTTCTAAATTGTACCAGGGCAGATTTAAGTTGGTAAAATACTGGAGGAGGTTGCCCAGGGGTGGGGTTGAGGCCCCAGCCCTGGAGACATTCCAGACCAGACTGGATATGGCTCTGGGCAGCCTGACCTAGTTAGAGGTGTCCCTGCGCACTGCAGGGGACAAGATGGCCTTTCAGGGTACCTTCCAATCCGATGCAGTTTGTGAGTCTGTAAAAAGAAGGACGCCAGTAAGAGGAAGTTTTCCTGCTGCATGATGTGTCTGGGCCATTTGAGTTTAAGGGGTGTTAGCAGTTTTTAAATGTAGTAGCAAAGACCAGCTAAGAGGACATCAAGTAAGTTTTGGCTTGTAAAACTCTGCGAGCCGTCAATATGAAGTGATCACAGAATCACAGGAGGTTAAGGTCTGACGGAACTCCCTGGCCAGAGCAGGGTCACCTATACCAGATCACACCGAAATGCATCCAGGCAGTCATGAGTATCTCTGGAGAGGGAGACTCCACAAACCCCATGGGCAGACTTTTCCAGTGTTCCGTCACCCTCACTGTGAAAAACTCTTCCTCGTGTTTCCATGGAACTTCCTAGGCCTCAACTTCCACCCATTGCCCCTTGTCCTGTCATTGGGCATCACTGGGAAGCACCTGGCTCCATCTTCTTGGCACTCACAATTACATGTTTATAAACACGAATGAGGTCAACTGCCAGTCTCCTCTTCTCCAAACTGAAGAGCTCCAGCTCCCTCAGTCTTCTCCTAAGGAAGATGTTCCACTCTCTTAATCATTTTCATGGCTCTAAGTGGCAATTTAATTATATCACTGTGAGCTGTAACCTGTGATCTTTGATGCTATAGTTTGAGTCCAGCTTTTGACTCTGTCTGGGAGAAAGTCTTCCAGGGGGATAGTGGGATACTGCCTCCACAGGACACTGTTGAAGACTTGCTTTATGTTATGGTGAGCCTGCATGGCAGTTCATATCAGGATAGAGCTTAGTGCCACGTACATGGAAGAAGCATCGTGTGCCTGCACAGTAGTCCTCTCAATAAAGAAGGGAAGGAAATTTGGATGCAATCCTCTGAAAAATATCAGAATCACCACTGTTCTTGGACAGTGCAGAGGATTGGTGCTCTTGAAGTGAAGCAGCATTCAAAAATACCCAGAGCCTCCTGGCCAAAGAAGTGGAACTAGTGAGTAGATTCTGGTGAGGGCTCTTTATCACTAAGAAGTCATGCCCTGTCTAAGATGTGTGACAAGGTAGTTGCTCTTGTTGACATGGTAGAACATAAATTCTTAGTAATTAAAGATAAATTAGTACAAAGGGGAGGATCTTAAAATACAGAAATATTTTGAAAAGCAACAGCCAGTGTCAGATTTTGACAGTGCAAGAGCTGTTTGACTTGCCAACTTCCTGCACAGGATAAGAACTGCCTGAGGACACCACCTTTTAATTCTCTTTTATCATCATTTACTTGGCATGAAAGACTGTAGCAGATGCCTGCATGTATGTTACCCAAGAAGTGTGCTGCGGATGGTGGTTTCTTGCTGCTTTGCCTGTTGATACTGTGGCTGACACCTAGAATGTTTTTTATTTAAGTTTAAGCAAATGCCTCCAAAAGATTCGGTTCTGGTGAAGGTTCTGTAAGTGTTAAGGGTCACTTGTTAGCTGAAGTATTTGTTTCCTGGGAAAGTGTTAGGTATAATGCATCTTTTTTTGCTTAATCCTCATACACACAGTGGCATTCATGTTGAGTACCTCACAACTTTTACAAGACCCTATTTTCACTCCATTTAATTTTTGTCATCTCTTCATCTTGATGTTGGTATTTTAAAGCTAAATTGTTATTGCAAATTTCACAATGTTTTTTTCCCCCAATCAAGAAGTTTACCTTGTAGCCTAGTGAGACTTCTGCTGGTGGGAGCACTAGATGTACAAAACCTGGCAATTTGAATGTATGTCAGATGAGGCTGATTGTAAAAGAGCAAATAAATAGTTTTAGAAGTTTAAAAACTAAATTCCACAATCACTGTTCCTAGAAAGTAGTGCAGGTACATTTAAGTACAGCTGATGCTGCTACAATGATGTGGAGCGCAGTCCTAACTATGTGTGATTTAAAATGTGGCAAACATAATTAGATTAAAGGTAAACTTTTCTGTAATTCTGTTTCCAGTTCCTGAATCCCCTTTCAGGAAAAGAGTTGATAGATCATGACACCAAAGGTGAATGTATTAAAAGCCGAATAAGTCTCTGCAGATATGAACACAGCAACATGTACAGAGTTAATACTTCAGCTATTGAACTGCCTTTCAGCAACCCTCTCACTGAGCCATTGTGGGAACAGATAGATGTTATTGCCTAACTCATTACATGTCAATATGACTTTCTTTTAAATGCTAAAACAATGACTTTTTGTTTAAACTGGTAGTTATGATCCCTTTTTAATTAATCTGTAGGGAAAAAAGAGGAAGATATCTTAAGCTGTTAACTGTTTTGACATTTTAAACTACTAATGATTTTGCTTTGTATACACTCTGAGAATTGTTATCCTAATGGTGAATATTCCAATACATCTCAGGGTTTTCAGTATTTCACAGTATCAACAAGGTATTCTTTGTTTCTATTGCAGCTCCAAGTAGAAGAACCTACCTAAACCTACTAATAATTTTTTTCTGGGCTGTATATTACCACCGTATTGAAGCAGTTTCATGACTAGCTTAGCACCAAGACCAAGATGTGTAATTGCTGGAATTTAAAACATGGATTCTTTTTTCATAAAAGAAATTTCAAATAGCAAAATTATCATAATGTTCAGTCTGGAAAAGACCTTCAAGACCTTTGAGTCCAACCATTAATCTGACGCTAGCATATCCACTGCTAAACCATGTCCCTAAGAACCATTTCTACATGTCTTTTAAAGACCTCCAGGTTCCACTTCCTTGGGCAGCCTGGTCCATTGCTTGACAGCCCTTTCAGTGAAGAAATTTTTCCTAGTGCCTCTAGAGCCTACCAGGGGGGCAGCCCTGATTGACCTGCTGCTCACAAATAAGAGAGGGGCTGGTGGGGGATGTGGTGGTTGGAGGCTGCCTGGGGTCCAGTGACCATGAAATTATAGAGTTTTCAATACATGGAGAAACCAGGAGGGGCATCAACAGAACCTCCACACTGGACTTCCGAAGGGCAGACTTCAGCCTATTTAAGGAACTAATTCAGAAAGTTCCTTGGGAAATAGCCCTTGAAAACAAAGGGGTCCAGGAAGGTTGGACCTGCTTCAAGAAAGAACTCCTGAAGGCACAGGAGCAGGCAGTGCCACTGAGCCGGAAGATGAGCCGACGAGGGAGGCAGCCAGGCTGGATGGGCAGGGAGCTGCTGAAGGAATTAAAGATTAAAAAGAGAGTGTATCACCTTTGGAAAAGAGGGGAGGTGTCCCAGGAGAAGTTCAAGGAAGTTGCTAGGTCTTGTAGAGGAAAAATTAGAGAGGCAAAAGCCCACTTGGAGCTCAGGGTGGCCACGGCTGCCAAGGAAAATAAAAAGTGTTTCTTTAAATATCTGAATGGCAAGAGAAGGGCCAAGGACAACCTCCAGTCCTTGTTAGATAGAGAGGGGAACATAGTGACAAAGGATGAGGAAAAGGCAGAGGTGCTTAACACCTTCTTTGCCTCAATCTTCACTAGTGGGACAGGTTGTCTCCAGGACAGCTGGACTCCTGAAGTGGTGGATGGAGTCAGGGACCAGTACAGTCCCCCTCTAATCCATGAGGAAGCAGTAAGGGACCTGCTGCGTCATTTGGATCCTCACGAGTCCATGGGACCGGATGGGGTCCACCCTAGGGTGCTGAGAGAGCTGGCAGCTCAGCTGGCCAAGCCACTCTCCATCATTTATCAGCAGTCCTGGCTCACTGGAGAGGTCCCTGAAGACTGGAAGCTGGCCAATGTGATACCCATTCACAAGAAGGGTCGAAAGGAGGAGCCAGAAAACTACAGACCTGTGAGCCTGACCTCAGTGCCAGGCAAGGTCATGGAACAGGTCATCTTGGGTGCCATCACAAAGCACCTACAGGATGGCCAAGGGATCACGCCCAGCCAGCATGGGTTTAGGAAGGGCAGGTCCTGCCTCACCAACCTGATCTCCTTTTATGATCAGGTTACCTACCTGGTGAATGTGGGGCAGGCTGTGGATGTAGTCTACTTGGACTTCAGCAAAGCCTTTGACACTGTCTGCCACAAGAAGCTCCTGGCCAAGCTGGCAGCTCATGGTTTGGACAAATTCACTCTGTGCTGGATCAAGAACTGGCTGGATGGCAGAGCTCAGAGAGTGGTGGTGAATGGTGCCACATCCAGTTGGCAGCCAGTCACTAGTGGTGTTCCCCAAGGATCAGTTCTGGGCCCAGTCCTGTTCAATATCTTTACTGATGATCTAGATGAGGGGGTTGAGTCCAGCATCAGTAAGTTTGCAGATGACACCAAGCTAGGAGCAGGTGTTGATCTGCAAACAGGTAGGAGAGCCCTGCAGAGGGACCTGGACAGGCTGGATGGGTGGGCAGAGGCCAGTGGGATGAGATTGAAGAAGGCCAAGTGCAGGGTTCTGCACTTTGGCCACAACAACCCCAAGCAGCACTACAGGCTGGGAGAGAGTGGCTGGAGAGCAGCCAGGAGGAAAGGGACCTGGGGGTACTGATAGATAGTAGGGTGAAGATGAGGCAGCAGTGTGCCCAGGTGGCCAAGAGAACCAATGGCATCCTGGACTGCATCAGGAACAGTGTGGTCAGTAGGACGAGGGAGGTTATTCTTCCCCTGTACTCAGAACTGGTCAGGCCACACCTTGAGTGCTGTGTCCAGTTCTGGGCCCCTCAATTCAAGAGAGATGTTGAGGTGCTGGAACATGTCCAGAGAAGGGCAACGAAGCTGGTGAGGGGCCTGGAACACAAACCCTATGAGGAGAGGTTGAGGGAGCTGGGCCTGTTTAGCCTGGAGAAGAGGAGGCTCAGGGGTGACCTCATTGCTGACTACAACTACCTGAAGGGGCATTGTAGCCAGGTGGGGGGTGGCCTCTTCTCCCAGGCAACCAGCAATAGAACAAGTGGACACAGTCTCAAGTTGTGCCAGGTTAGGTATAGGCTGGATATTAGGAAGAAGTTCTTGCCAGAGAGAGTGATTTCCCATTGGAATGGGCTGCCCTGGGAGGTGGTGGAGTCACCGTCCTTGGAGGTGTTCAAGAAGAGCCTGGATGAGGCACTTAGTGCCATGGTCTAGTTGATTGGATAGGGCTGGGTGCTAGGTTGGACTGAATGATCTTGGAGTTCTCTTCCAACCTGGTTGATTCTATGATTCTTTGATTCTATGATGCCCCTGGCCTCCTTGGCTACCTGAACACACTGCTGGTTCATACTCAGCCAGCTGTCGACTCACACACCCAACTTTCCAGCCATTCTTTTGCAATCATGTATCATTGCATGGGGTTGTTTTAACCCACATGATGGACCCATCACTTGACTGCCTTAAATACACTTGGCTCCCAACCATTGATCTAGCCTATCCAGATCATCTGCCAAGCCTTCTTACCTTCAGACAGATCAACACTCCCTCCCAGCTTGGTGTCTGCAAACTTAATGAGGGTACACCCAATCCCCTTGTCCAGATCACTGATAAAGATATTAAAAAGAACTGGCCCCAGTAGTAAGCCCTGAGGAGCACCACTTGTAACTGTCTGCCAGCTGTATTTAACACCATGTACTACAACTCTCAGGACCTGTCATGCAGCTGGTTCTTAACCCAGTGAAGTGTCTGCCCATCCAAGCAATAAGTAGCCACTTTCTCCAGGAGGATACTGTGGGAAGATATGTTGTGAGGACTGGGACCTGAAAGTCCATCTGCCTCCTGCAGTTTTGAAGATTCCCTTCTTCGCCTGCCCCCTCCCTAAAATATTGCCAGTAAGATTTGTATTGGAGGACACCTGGAGGAGGACAGGGCTTCAGAGCTAGTCACATAATAGTTTTAGTGACTGAAAAGTCATTCTTGTGATCCAGTAGATTTCAGTTTTGATTGTCACATTTTTGAAAGAAAATCACTGCAAATTTGATACTAAAAAAAAAAGGAAAATAATTACTTTCCCTCTGCTCCTTCCTGAGAATTTATTTGAAAGCAGCTAGCCATTTTTCCTAGTGGGAAAGGCAGAGTAAATGGAATGTGTGATCGAATGAAACCAGGCATCTACTCAGTGAAACATAATTTCCTAAAAAGCAACTGTAATATGAGGATATAGAAGCATGAGAGCGCACAGTGGTGGTGATGGCATGCTATGGAGTGACTTAACTCAGGGCTTGGTGTACCAGGAAAAAAACCCCAAACATAACCTCTAAATCTAGCTAAAAAATAATTATTTAGAAATAATTTGTTAGCAGTTATTTGTTATATTATTATATTTGTTATTATTATTATATTTGTTCTATAGTAAAATTGAGCATTTTACAAAATTTTTAGTCATCATAAATAAGAATATTTTAATTTCTTAACTGTACATTGGAGGTTGTGCTGTTCAAGACATTTGGAATGGACAAATAAACACATACACTACTGCTTCTATAAATATTTTTTACAGATTTGTTTACATATTCAGAGTTTGATTTCACTAAAATGCAGCTGTTTTCTCCCTATTTATTTCAATAAACATTTTGATTCTGCTTTACTGAGTAGGAAGTGTAAGTTCTTAAGGAGTGTGTGTAGAGGTGCAGTAAGGAAGGCCATGGCGCTCTCAGAACTAAATCAGGATTAGGAGGTGGGAAAAAAAGAAGAAAGGGCTTCTTTAAATACATCAGTAGTAAAAGGAAGAAGAGAAGAGTGGGTTCACTGTTAAGTGAAGTGGGAGAAATGGTGAGATTACTGAATGCTGCTTTTGCCTCAGTCTTTACTGATAAGAGCAGCTCTCAGGAGTCTGAGACATGGGAGGTCAGAGAGCAAAACTAGTGCAAAGAAGATTCTGCACTAGTGTCCCAGGTTGAGAATTATAGGGTTAAAAAAATCTCCTGGGGACTAGGAGATTGTTATTCAATCCCATAATTCTGCTATCTCTTTATAAACTCACAGCAAGACCAGCTCATTCTCCTCCTCCTCCTCCTCCTCCTGCCCCTTGTCTGTTGGGAGCCACTTTATTGGGAAGAACATGTAGGCAGTAGGCCTGTTCAGAGGCCTCCAGCGGCTTGTTTAGGCCTCTTGGATGGTGGACGCATTTTGAGGGGGAGGATTGGAGCACTGGGGAGTATAGATTTAGTTTTTGGGTTGGGGAAAAATTCAAGGGGGTTTGTCAGGGATGCGGTAATTGCTTTGTAATGTCTTTCTGTATTTCTCTCTAAATATAATTCTGTATTTTTTCTCCAATTTCATTTGAGAGCTTAATCATTTAAGAGCTTAATTTCTGTTGGCTATCTTTAAAAACCATAACAACTAGTCAGTGTGGATTAATTTAGAGATTGCTTGAATGAACTGAAAATGCACATATCCATGGCCCCCAATGAGGTGCATTTAGGAGTGCTGAGGGAGCTGGGTGGTGTTGTTGCTGACATACTCTCCATCATTTTGAGAGAAGATGGGAGAGGTGCCTGAGGACTGGAAAAAAGCCACTCCAACCTTCAAAAACAGCAAGAAAGAAAGCCCAGGCAGCTACAGACCAGTCAGCTTCATCTCCAGCCCTGGAAAAATGATGGAGCAGCTTGTTTTAGAGGCTGTTGCTAACCGCATGGAAGAAAAGAACGTTAGTTGAAGTAGCCAGCATGGATTTAATAAGGGGTAGTCTTACTTGACTAATCTGATAGCCTTCTATGAAGGCATGACCAAATGGGTAAATGAAGGCGGAGCAGTGGATGTCATCTACCTCCACTTCAACAAGGCTTTTGACACCATCTCCCATAACATTCTCATAGGTAAACTCCAGAAGAGTGGGTAAGATGATTGGATTGTGAGGTGGATTGGTAACTGGTTTATTAACAGAGTTCAGGGGGTTGAGATCAGCGGAGTCCAGTTGGAGGCTTGTAGCCAGTGGTGTTCCTCAGGGATCAGTACTGGGTCCAGTTTTGTCCATTATTTTCATCAATGACCTGTATGAGAGGTTGTATTCGCTTATGGTACAAAACTTGGCAGGGGGCAGTGGTTGACACATTGGAAGGCTATGCTGCCACCCAGTGAGATCTGGACATGAGGGAAACTGTATGGGCAGAAGAGAACTACATGAAGTTCAGTAAGAGACTCACTGAGAGAGTCATTGGACACCGGAATGGGCTGCCTGGGAAGGTGATGGAATTGCCATCCCTGGAGCTGTTCAAGGCAGGATTGGACGTGGCACTTGGTGCCGTGGTCTAGCCTTGAGCTCTGTGGTAAAGGGTTGGACTTGATGATCTGTGAGGTCTCTTCCAACCTTGGTGATACTGTGACAAATTCAGAGTGCTGCATCTGAGGAAGAGTAATACTAAGCACCAGTACAGACTAGGAGTTGTCTTGCTGGAAAACAGCACCAGGAAGAAAGACCTTGGTGTCCTAGTGGATAGCAAGTTAACCATATGACAGCAATGTGCCCTTGTGACCAAGAAGGCCAACGGTATCTTGGGGTGGATGAAGAAAAGTGTGTCTAGCAGGTCTAAGGAGATTGTCCTCTCCCTCTTCTGTGCCCTGGTGAGACCAGGTGCAATACTGTGTCCGATTTTGGGCTCTCCAAGAGACATAGAGACCTACTGGAGACAGTCCAAGTGAGGGCTGCAAAGACAATTGTGCAACTTGAGGATCTGTCCTGTAAAGAAAGGTTGAGAGATCTGGGACAGTATAGTGTTGGGAGGTAAAGGCTGAGAGAGGGAATCTTGTCAATATCTGTAAATATCTGAGAGGTGGGTGTCAAGATGGTGATGGTCCCTCTTTGGTGGTGCCCAGTAATAGGACAAGGAAAACATCTGTAAGCAGGAGCAGAGGAAGTTCCACCTCAACATGAGGAGAAGCTTCTTTACTGTGAGGGTCATGGAGCACTGGAACCGATTGCCCAGAGAGGTCGTGGAGTCTCCTTTGGAGACTTTCAAAACTCACCTGGATGCATTCCTGTGCAGCCTGCCCTAGGTCATCCTGCTTTGTCAGACTCAATGATCTCTAGAGGTCACTTCCTACTCCTAATGTTCTATGTACCTGTGATTTCTCTTGATTGTTTAACGCGAAGCTTTCAACCAGTTGAGCAGATTCCACGTGAGCTGCTAAATCCATTGTTACATCTAACAGGCAAGATGCTTTGTAATCTAGTCCATGGTTGCCAATCTGAGCTCTGGAAAGAAATTTCCTATTGGAGGGTGAAGAGGTGTTACATGCCAAGGCTTTGGCAGGTATCAAACTAAATGCTCAGATAGATATGTTTTGTTTTCTGGATTTAGGAGCTAGAATGTGAAAAATACAAAATGAGTTTGTGGTTTGGCTTGGTAGGTTGGGGTTATTTTTTTTGCAAAGGATAGAATATGTGAATTTGAAATGTAAGGAGATACCTCTGTGTCTCCTACATGGTGTTGTGGAGGGGTTTCTCTATTCCTCCCCTGTTAGGGGGAGGTGAGAAATTAATTTGAGGTGGTTTTGATTTTTTATAAAATTATTTATTAAAATTAATATTTACAAATTTACACCACCCCCAACCACTATGAAATTCAAGTTCGCTTGCAAGTTTATGAAAATAGCTTTGGGGTATATTTTTACAGGGATTGATTATTAAATGGAAATATCAAATTATTAACAATTATTGACAGAGAGAAAGATTTCTTAGGCTTAATGCCTCTTAACAACTCTAGTGTTTGCCCAGCGAGAGCTGAAATTATGTGTGCTCCTCAGGTAGAGATAACTTATATTACAAAGGAATTAAAGCTTGCTTAGATGTGTTGCTCTTGAGTATTGATCATTAATCACCCTCCTGGGAATCATCTGTCTCAGCGTGTGCCCAGTATTGAGGTCTTGGTATAGCTGGAGTCTGTCCCGGCTTGCCAGGGATGATAAAGCTTTTCCCAGTCTCTGGGGTAAATTGAGTTTTCTCTAACCTTCACTCCTGGGGTGATCTCTGCCTCGGTGCTGCTCCTTCTTCTGGAAGCCGTGTGTCCAGGGATGATCAGCTGGCAGGAATTTCCCAATGCAGAAGGATTTGTCTGTGTTGCTTCTGACATGGTCTGGCAGCTAGCAAGCTGCGTTTGCAGGTTTGCCGACTGTCTGAGGGTCTGCTGAGCTCTGGGTCTTTCCAGAGTTACAGGATAGCTGGCAAGTAGTATTTATGCCGTGCCGCAGGGAGATTTAACTCCGCAGATGAATCAAGATAGCTCTAGGCTTTAGGCAGGGGGTTCTCGGCTCCCCATATATGTATGGTGCAGGCATGAATGTGATCTGCTTCTCAGAGGGCTTGCAGATAGCTTGGCTGCGCCTTGAGATCAATGCATGAGGTCTAAGCCTCTGTAATGCTTGCAAGTGAGCAAGGCCTGATCCTGTGTCTAGGCCAATGCAAGTGGGTCAGGGCAGCAGGATGCTGCTGTGGATCAGAGCTGAGTCTAAAATGCTCTAAGCTTCTGCACTGGTAAACAGTCTGGATCGTCTGATTGGACTGAATAGGACTGAACGTCTGACCACGTGGTGCTGCTGTGCACCCTTCTTTAAAGGCTCTGGGGCCGAGATTCATGGCTCATTTGACATCTAAAATGACCAATCAGGCTGGCCGTAAGCCAAACCTTGCCCCAGTAGGCAGTAGAGACATGCCTGGACCCTCCCAATAGGGGGTTACCTGCCCGGACCTCAGGGGTACATGGGCTGGGCGTGTGTGTGTTACACAATTTGTTTGCTGCCTCGTGGGTCCTGGCAGAAGAACGTGTCTGGGCATGTAGAGGCATAGAAAAGCCTCAGTTTTGGGGCTGCTGCCCCTCCACCACACATGGCTACTTTGGTCTGTAGGAAGTGGCAGAAAGAGCAGCAGAAAGTGTCTGTTAAAATTGTAATGCAGTTTGTATTTTGGCCTGTAAATATGCAGGACATGAAATTGAGCTCATGATTTGCATTTACAGTTTAATGTCTGATGCTCCAAATTGCCAAAGATTGTTCAAGCTGGATATGGAAGTGCAAAGTTCTGTTAATTTCAGTGGGAGTAGCATTACACAGATAAAAACTTGTGTTTGACATGAAGTTCTTAACCCTGTGTGACTAACCTACAGCAGCTTGCTGCTTTGTGATAAAAATTCATGTGCTTGATATACTGCTTTGATTTTCTTCTCATTAGGGAGGAACCAGGTGTAAATAATTAATGGAGCTATTTGAGAGAGAAGCAAGAGAGTGAGTAAGCAAGATGTCATCCCATCACACCTTCTAGGTGGGATGGGCTGACAGGAACTCGTGAGAAAAGAGACAGCTGCTTTGCTGGTAGGACTTACTCTAATTGACTGCATTGCTACAGTGCCCTTTCTCTGCTGGTATGGCAGTGGTATTTTTGCTGGAGAGCTGGAGAACCAGGGCTGTATGGGTTGTATTGAGAATGTGACCTTTCCTGCAGTGTGTGTGCAGCCAAAAGATGTGAAAGCTTAGGGAACAGCTAACAGTAACATTTGAAGCACAGCTGGAAATGCCTCGGCTTTTTAGAACTGTTCTGGTTTGCTACATGAAACTACATAAATCTTTAGATTGTGTGCATGATGATCAAGCTGAACCTCAGTCAGGGAGAAAATCAAGATATTTGCATTTTATTTGAAGTTACTGGTCATAGTGTAATGGTAAGACTGCCAGACTTCACTACTTCATTGTAAGGTATAGGATTTAATGCATGGTATGTTCAGTACTAAATATATAGTAGTTGCCATTGAGTTTGAGATTCTGTTTTTCTACAGGAAGTGAGAAGTGAGTTTTTCAAGTATTGCCACTAAAGTTACTGAAAATAAAGCTGAAGAAGAGAGTTTGTGGATGTCATTTACCTTTATTTCAATTTACCTTTATTTCAATGTACAAAAAACCAGAGCCAATGTTTCTAAAGCTTTTGGGTGATATAGACAGGAAGAGGGTAAGGAAGGTCGATTCTATGTAAAAACATGCTCAGTCATGTCTCCATGTGCTACTTTTTCTTGGTGTGTTCTTTGTGTATTACCATCAGAGCAGCTGCACTCCTGTCATTTCTCTTCTTAAACTCATCCTTAAGGGTTCTCTTCTGGTCAGCACTTAAATATTCATCTCATTGACACGATCTGTTGCTTAACACTGCTTAACCTTACTCAGATAAAGCCCATTATAGAGCCTAAACCTGTTGTTTTAAAGCTGTAGACAGATTATCTTTTCCAGATACAGCTGTGCACATTGAAGGCTGTAGCTTCTAGCTGTCTGTCACTATCACAGATACTCAGTTTGTTACCAGTTCTGCCCATGGAGCAATTTGTGAGTGCACTCAAATATTCCAAACAAAATCGGCTGAGGCAGTAGTTTTCTTAAATGGCTTCCTCTTAAGTGATTTTACTTGAAGTGAATTAGGAAGAATAAAAACTTTTGGCATAGCTACAGTCTTTTGACAGAACTATTTTTGGCATAGCTGTTTGGAGAGTGACTGCTTTCTAATACAACAATCTTATTTTGTCATCTCATTCAAGATTTAGATCCGGCTTTAGAGTCTGAAACCCTATTTGTACTGATACAGAGAATTCAAAGCTTGGACACAGTGACTATTTTTAAGTCTCTTTAGATAAATAAGTATCAGAGAAAGTTAATCTATTGTGTATTGATTGGTAAGTAAAGGAGGCCAAAGTCATAAACATGACTTAAATAAAGGGGGCACACTCCTGTAGCATGGATAAAGCGGTAAGAATGTGACTTAGTTTTGTAAAAATACATCTAGAAACTGAGCAACAGATTGCTGTAAAAGACCTTCTGTGTTGTATAAGAAACAACAAAATATCTTTTAATTTTGTATTTACATTTACAGCTTGACTAAACTAAGACTTTTTTAAAAAAAATTTAAACTTTTTTTTAGGGCATCCAAGATGGACCTCAAGTGTGCTCTGGAAGAGTGTTCAATGGCACTGAACTTATTTCTGAACAACAAGTTCTCTGAAGCCCTAGAGCTACTTCGTCCATGGTGAGGTCCTATTATTTCCTCAACTGTAGACAGATAATGTCAGCTCTGCTGTCTGGTAGCTTGAAGATTGGCATGAAGATTACAGCCAATCACCAGCTGATGCCAGTGCAGGCTTTCCCACGAGTCAGTAGATGTGTGGAAGGAGTGCCTTTGCTGTTCCCTCTTCAATCCTGCATGGGCTGGGTGGGGGGATCAGTTCTTGCATCTTCTTCTTCCCCCATTCAAACCTCCAGAGATGAGGGAGGGAAAGAAGGGATTTAGAGTACCCTGCAACAACAGGATATATGAAAACTCTGAAAACCCTTCCCCCCATCTCAACTAAACCACAAGCCCCAGTGTTTCTCCTCTGCCCCCTTCAGGACTGAAGGTATTTTTCATTTATTTTCTTTGGGCCAAAAGCATTTCTCAATAACTTCAGGTTTTAACAGTGCATTTGTTTCTCCTTATGACCATTGCAAAACCAGTTAATGAAGCACTGAATTGTTCTGTTAATCATTCAAGCTGTCTTGCCTCATGCAGAGAGGAAAAGCAGGGGAGCAAGACATGATCAGAGGATTTGTACAATGGCACTGCTTTTGAAACAAGACAACAAGGCTGGAACTTTAAAACTCTAGAATGCTCTTTTTGTTGCTTTTTAGATTACATTTGGGTCACAGTAGTGTTTAACCCTTAAAGCCTGTCTTTTGATATTCTGACTAATTCTGCCTGTTCCTCTCTTGCTTCTGCCCCATTGAGAAGAAAAGCATGGCAGTGCAGATGTGAGGAGCTAAGGAATACCAAAAACTTGTAGGGTAAACCCACCTTACCTGTGACTGTGTGGAGCAGCATCTGGGTAGCTGAGTTCCATTCACTGGTCTCCTTCTGTCTTTCAAAGATTCGTATGATACTGAGGGATTTGTTGGTGAGAGGGATCTGTAGCTTGTGTTAGGAGACTGAGATAAGGTTCTTTCTCTGCAGTTTGGTGACAGTAAGACTGGATTAAGAATGGTAGACTGGTATTGTTAGGTCAGTAATGGAAAAACATGATAGAGTGAAACCCAGGGAGAATGGCGAAGTTATCAAGTGTTTGCTTTTAGTGGCATGGAGAGCCCAAGTACAGAGGAGGCAGGCAGGAATAGCACCTTTTCAAACTAGCTGTCCTTGGACCCAACCTGTATTCTCTGAGCTTTGTGCAGTATTTATAATAGAGTGAATGCAGAGAAGGCATATATGCATTTGTTGTATGCTAAAACTGTTGTTTGGGTAGTATTGAAAAATACTAGTTCCTGCATGCAAGGATTGTGCATGGATGTATTACTAAATAGACATGCACACATTACTCAGATGGTTTTGTGTGTTTTATATATAGATATTTTATCTTGCCTTGTAAAATAAAAGAAATATTCATACAGTAGTGTTTTTGTTTTCAGTGAAGTGCATTTGTACATTGATGCTTCCTACTAGGAAAAAAATTACTCCGAACTCTGTGGTTTGGATGCGCTGAGTCCCTGGCTGTGAACGTACTGTATAGCATATTCAGCTAATCTGCAAAGGAGGACTTAGCTTAGCAAGGAAACAAAAAAAACACTTTTAAAAAAAAAAAAGCCTGATTGTTTTACTGAAATCCAGCCTTTTAATGAAGTTAAACTTAAGTTCTTTAATAACGTAAAAAAAATTGGGTAAGTAGTGATATTTTTACGAAATAAATACTTATACCAAAGGTCTGGGGTTTTTGACTCAGCTAAAGTTTCCAGTCTTCAAACCTGCATTTGGTGAGTGACCTCTTGGGCAGAAGACAAAACATCAATTAAACTGAAGAGCATCCACCAGAGGGCTAGCAGCATTACTCAAAGACTAGAACATAAGACTTACTAGAACTGTGAGCACTGAGGTTTGTTTCAGTTTGGTAAAGAGGAGATGTGGGCAAGGGCTATTGAAGGGGAGTCACAAAGACAAGAGACATCCTTCTCTGTAGTGGCAAATGGTAAAATAAGAGGCAGTTATCACAAGTTGAAGCTTAGGAGGCTCAAACTGGACATTAGGAAAAAGTACCTTTTTGGTCCTGTAGCAGAGAGGCTGCCAGAGGAGTACAAAGTCTTCATCTTCTTGAACCTCTTAAAACTTGACTAGATGAAACCCGAGCTCACCTGACATAACATTGACTGCAACTGGCACATTTGAGTATATGATCTCCCATAGCCACTTTCCAACAATTAAAATAATTATTTTTATTGTGTACTTGTGCTGTGAAAGCCAGGCTGGTTCAGTATAGCATTTTATGTAAGACTGAGCACGTGTGAACTGACTTCTGTGTGATGCAGATGCAGGGGTTTATGTCCTTGAATCAAGTAGTAACATTAGAAGGATGTCCTTTAGTTCTTGACTGAGTATTTAGGTCAAGACTTCATTAGCTAAGTTAAATAGCTATCTCATTTATAGTGCACTGGCATATAATTAAGTGCAAATGTTTATGTAACCCAATTTGGATATTTTATGGAACTTGCTTTGACACGGAGTCCTGTGGAGACAGACATGTAGCATCCAATGGAAGGTGATACTCACTAGGTTATGTTCTCTCTTCCATTGCTTTTCTCCTTTTTTACTTCAGTCTTTTAATGAGCTTAACCAAGCATCTCATAACTATATTTCATATTGTAATGTAGAGTTTTGCATAAATACAGAAGATTTTTATGTTTGCTCTAGGTCTAAGGATAGTATGTACCATGCCCTTGGGTACAGCACTATTTTAGTTATGCAAGCTGCTATGACCTTTGAGCAGCAGGATATACAAATGGGAATTTCTACAATGAAGGAAGCTTTGCAGACTTGCCAAAGGTAAGTCCAAGCAGTGGACAGTTATGAGGTACTTCCCCAAAGTGCTTGTAAGATGGTCCAGCTGTCTGTATGCTTTCAAAGCAGACTGTTGTCAGTATGATAATGAACTAAATTTGGGAAGATAAAGTCTCTCTATCCATTTATTGGTAAAGATATGTTTCCTGCCATTGTGGAGAAAAACAGATTTGCCAGATCTGCACGTGTGGCCTCTAAAGTTAGTTAAATGGTTGGTTTGCTCTGTCTACCCACATGTAAAACAACACTATGTGATTGAACTTCCTGAGCTATTTCAACCAGTGACTTTTTGTTTTCCACAAGGATTGACAATTTAAAAGCTCTATATTTTGAACTTTCACCATGAAAATATTATTTAAAAATTTTTTTTAAAGGTAGATTCAGTAGTCTTGTAAGACTGACTTCTACTAATGTTTCTTCTAAATCCAAAACAATTAAAACAAAATTGCTACAGACAAGTTTAGCTAACTTTAGTGTTAAATTTCTATTATTCCCATCAAGAATGATCCAAACTTTTTGCATCTAGCCTTGTTTGAAGCAAGAATGAAATCAAGTAGAAAACATAATTTATTTTTAATGAAAAAAACCCAACCAAAAAAAGCCAGAAAATGGGTTGTCAGAGCCAAAATGCTTAACAAGCCTCTAACAAAACCAGAAGTAGTCCTTTAGGCTGCAGAAGTAGTCCTTTAGGCTGCAGAAGTAGTCCTTTAGGCTGCAGAAGTAGTCCTTTAGGCTGCAGAAGTAGTCCTTTAGGCTGCAGAAGTAGTCCTTTAGGCTGCAGAAGTAGTCCTTTAGGCTGCAGAAGTAGTCCTTTAGGCTGCAGAAGTAGTTTAGTAGGCTGTAATTTCTCATGAATGGTCTCTGAAGAAATTGCCTCTAAATCTTAGTTTTGACGTGTAACATCACCTCCTTAGCAATGACAAATGTAAGAAAATTAAATGGGACACAATTGTTAGATATTATCTGAAGAAAATAATGAGTCAGCAGTTCCTCCCTCTTTTTGTATGTGCTATCAATTCACGGTTTCATCTGAACCATGTTGTTTAGAATTTGGATCCGTTTTTAGTTTCAGGTAGTTTCAGTAACAGCCTCCATCTCTGTAGGATGCAAACTTTTATACACAAGAGCTGTGATGCACTCTGTCACAAAACTCAAAAAAGCAAGATGAAGGCAATCAAACACTCCTAAGATGAAAAATTGCCAGAACTATATGTGCCTTAACTGACAATTTTTTTTGGGGTATGTATGCAGAGTGCCATAATCTCTTGTCAAGATTCTGTGCTTTTTGATCTGCAGAGCAGTGTAAACAGATGATAATATAATTTTCAGCATGTATAATTAACGACTTCCTGGCTTACATAGCACTTCCCTTTTCTGAACTAAGAGTTATTTCCATAGCTGCTTCATAAAGCTGAGTTGTTTGTAAATAGTAACAAATCCTTTTTGATATGCCATACTAAAATAAACTATGGTTTCTTAACATGGATGGTTGAGATTTGTTGAACGTAAAACATTACTGTTTCAGCATTGTATCTAACATAAATCACCGTAAAATATTGAAGTATTTATGTTTTCATTTATATTGAAAATGGAACTCTCTTGGAATTTTTATTCCAATTCTCAGTGCAAGTTTAGAACTGGAAAAAAAGTAATTTGTGAAACTTTGAAGTCCAGTTGCTTGTCCAGTGTCAAGAGAGACCTCTGCGTCTGAGAGACCTCTGCTAAATTAAATGAATGGTTGGAACACAGTTAAGTCTGGATGGGTTTCTGAGCCCAGTTGTGTACCAGTAGCCATTGTTAAACTGCACACAGAATTGCACCTATTGTTAGATCGTCACTGTACTAAGAGTGTTTGTAAATCGTGATGAGAAATGGTTAAGAATTATTCATAATTACATTCAGGTTTATGCTGCAATGTTGTTCATGCTCTTTGGGTTTCTTTTCTTCCACATACAATTGATTTAGATTCAGGAAAAGAAACACAGTGGTGGAATCGTTGTCCAGCCTAGTTTCTAAACAGTCAGTGGATCAGTTGAGCGAAGGTGAGTTGCTTGTAACAGAACTAAAATCATAAAGTGAAAAAAAGCTCAAAACCACCTTACAGATATGTGTGAATCCACTTAACTCTGTAACATTGTTAGCTTATTACTATAATAAACAAGCCGTTTTTGTTTGGCTGTGCATGAATTAAGGAAGGAATGTCTTTCACAACAATTTGTAGGACAGCTCCCAGAAATACAAGAACTGTGGATACTGTGTATTATATCCTAATAACTAGTTGCCCTGAAATCTGAGTATATTAATTTTTGTGCTTGTCTGTTTTGCCTTAAGGTGTTTTAGGAAATGCTATCAGTGCATTGTTCATGGCTCTGAAAATGCCGATCGCCTATTTCAGATTCAGGCAGAATCAAGTATGCATTTTTTTCTAACCTGACACAAAAGATTCCTCTAATATTGTGCACATCAAACTCGCCATGTGTGCGCTGTACATAGAGCGGCCTTGTGCATGTGACTGGTCTTGCAGCATGGGTGCAGAGTGATTTGTGCCACGTGTGTTAAGTCAAATGTACTTCAGTGCTTCATGAGGACAGAAAGACTGCCCAGGGCTTTCGGTTTGTTGAACATGACTTTGTGAAAACCCACTCATAATGTCTTACTGGGCTTAAGAAAAGCTTGAGCTGCAGTAGGTGTTACAATTAATCTGTAAAAGCTTTTTTTCTGAGACATGGAAGGAGAGTTGGGAGACCTAGTTGCTGTAGGCTGATATTTAAACTTAGGATCAGTGGAAAGTAGAGATGATCATCCACCACCATGGCAAGCAGCTTTTGCCCGAGGCTGAAGTCAGCTGTGCCAAGATCAATGTTTGTCTGAGGAGAAATCAAATCAAAGACTTCTGTTGGGATTTGTGTTACAGCTATTTTTCAACAGCAAACTCTTGCCTTTTTTTTTTTCTTGGCAGCATTTTGTTTGTTTTATTGACTCCAAAACCAGAATACTGAGAAGTTTGCTGACAGTAAAAAACTTTTTTTTTCTTATCTAGAGGAAATGCATGCTGAAATCTGCTATGCTGAATGCTTACTACAGAAAGCAGCTCTCACCTTCGTACAGGTACAGTCAGTTACATATTTTATATCTGTGTGGCAGTTTAATGTAAAGATGTTAGTAGTTGTAAAACATAATTTCCACAACAGGGGTGGCATTTAAACCTCAGATTTCATCATCATAAAGTTATTTCATAAGAGCAGTTGAAAGTACAGTAAATGCTGTGCTACACAGCAAAATCCTCTTGGTTTCCCTAAATAGCCAAAGGATTGGTACCTATAAAACCAAAACACATGATGTGTTTCAGTCTTATACAGATGGTATATTTAAATGATAGGGTTATAGAACGCATTGGTTGGAAGGAACTTTTAAAGGTCATCTATTCCAACCAAAATAAGCAGAGATATCTCCACCTAGATCAGGTTGTGCACAGCTCCATCAAGCCTCACCTTAAATGTCTCTAGGAATGGAGCCTCCCCCTTTTCCCTGGGCAACCTGTTCCTGCATTCCACCATCCTCAAAGTAAAGAACTTCTGCCTGATGTCCAGTCTAAATCTACCTTTTAGTTCACAAACATTGCCACATGCCCTTGTAAAGTGTCCCTCTCCAGGTTTCTTGTAGGCCCCCTTCAGGTACTGGAAGACAGACCCTGTAAGGTCCCTCCAGAATCTTCTCTTCTCCAGGCTGAGCAGTCCCAGATAACTTGAATCACTTCTGACCATCTCCAGTACTTGTTTAAAAACATGTTCAAGTATGAGGAAACACCTTGTTTGAAAATCCAAGTCTTGTTTTTTGGCATGAGAAGGGTGGAATGCTTCTCAACTAATAAAACTTAAACTGACACACATTTACCTCCAACTCAATATCACTCTACATGTTCTTTTGACGTGGTGTCAGGGGTGATACAGTAGTGCATGGTTGTAAAAAGATCATGCCTTAGCTTTGCTGAGGTAGTAGTTCAGTTCACAGAACGATCTGTTGCTTAGTACTGGCCAGTACTTCTTGTTTAACTTGTGTGTTGGGGACTTCATGCTAAGGTGTCTTCCAATTCAAATTGGAATTTGATTCCTGAAAACAGGAGTTGCTAGTCGTACTTCTTTAACCGTATTTTATGAATTAATAACTGTGTTTTAGATAATCCCTTCAGCTAGAAAATACAAGGAACAAGCAAGGCACAGAGATATTAACATAAACTGGACCTAAAACATTCATTTGACATAGCTTTATAAATCAGTTTTTGTGGTACTTTGGACAAAAATGTCAGGAAATATTAATGAAATGCAAGCCTTTTCTACAGCTGACTTTTTTTCTTTACTAACTGAATGGAAGTCACTTTTTTGGTTGTTCTATGGGTGTGGGTTTTTTTTTTTTAAGCATGATGAGAATTTTTAAGCAGCTGTTGGAGGTGACTATAGGACTGTATAAAATGAAAAAAAAAATCCAACAAACCTTCAGGGCTATACTTTCATCTTGTTACATATCCTATCTGTGATACATTGCTGAGTAGTGTAATAATTTGCTCTCATGATTGTTGTCATGGTCTGTAAGTTTCATTCTAAACTGACCTTGGTTCATCTGAGTATGGTGATGTTCATGAAAATGGAACTGTCCAAAAAAAGGCCAGCAAGAATGCTCGTACTAAAATACTTGTGTTTGGATGCTCAGTATTGCATACGACACAACTGCAGTCCTTTGAAACTGTGACCATTTTAAGGAGGACAGAGTTTCCTTTGGTTAATGATTCTGAGGAACATTTTAATGCCTTTTTTATTTTCCATACTGTAAATGTGCATTTCTGAAATGCATGCACATGTTCACCTGCTGTATGAATTCTAAGAGGAAAAATTCTGACCTGTTGAACTGTTGATGTTAACCATCTTGCTGTTCAGGAATTACTTTTTGATGGCTAGTACATTCTGCCTGTACCTTGATTTTTTTTTTTTTTAGAGTTTAATAAGCGTACGTATTCGGTAGTACATGTGGTGCTGCTGATGAGCAGGAGAAATTGATTCGTTCAGAGGATTCTTTGGTTTCTTCTCTGCCAGATTCTGAGCTTGCTTTTCTGTTAGAACAAGCGGTTTTGAAACTTTCCCAAAAGTTCCCACAGCGCCACCTGGTGGAAAGCTTTCTTGTCTCATTCATACACCTTGGAAATCCTGTTAGAACAGAACAATCTCTGACTTCCTATTCATTCTGCTCTGTAAGTTTTAAAATTTGTGACATACTGTGATGGTTTGGGTGTACCCTGCCCCCCACACTTTAGAAATCACCCAGACTAGTCTCAGCTGGCTCTGGAAATGTGAATGAAGCTATTTATTTACAGCTAGCACAATATACAAGCAGCTATTTACAGTATATACAGTTATATACAGAAATATACAAGGGAAAAATAATACAGGAACACAACTCCCCTCCCAGAAACCTGAGTCCCCAGGAGGGGCTCTCAACCACCCCTACACCTTCCCCCTACCCCTCTCAACCTTACCTCAGTCCCAAGGAAGAATGGAGGTTCAGTCAGAGGTTAAGAAGCGAAGGTTAGTGGAAGGTGAGGTTAGGGAGCTGCAGCTCAGTCAGAAGCCCAAGGCAGAGTGTGAGTGAAAAATGGTGAGAGTGTTATCTAATGTTTTCGTTTCTTCTTCAGCAAGACTCTGAGGGGAGCAGACATCACCATGGTTTTCCTTTCACAGCCTATGATCTAGTTCCTCTCACCAAAACATTATAGCTAGCTTCAAACTAGCACACGTGCACCAGAGAGATCTCTCCCTGACAAATTAGTGTTAATTTCAGTCACAGAGATAACTCTAGTAACAGAAAAACATTTTTAATATTTCCAATGATTTTTAAGTTAAAATAAATGTAGCTGGAAATTTTTTAATACCTGTATTATATGCAATAACTAAAAGCATAGTTTTGTTCAATTAATTTTTTTATTTCAGGATGAAAATATGATCAACTTTATCAAAGGTGGCCTCAAAATTAGGACAAGCTACCAAATATACAAGTAAGCCATTAGAAAACTGTTAGATTCAGTGGTGGTATAAGCAGGTGCAGTTGCAATAATGTCTCCAAAATAAAAACCAAATATTTTTATAGCAGTCATAATGATTGTAATTCATACAATTTTTAAGTCACATTTCTCCTACCCTCTTTTTTTTTTCCTTCTTTTGCATCAAAAAAAGGGAATGTCACCAGATGCTACAGATGACTCAGGGGAGCAAAAGCAAAAATGAAACTTATTACCAGTTTGAAGGAGGAGTAAAACTTGGAATTGGAGCATTCAACTTGGTATGACTTTTCAGATTATATAAAGACCATGGGGATAGTTCTGTAGAACTATTTGCAGATACAGCACTGTAATCCTGTTTTAAAAATTATCTATTTGTAAAATGGAGAAATAGTCTTTAAAGGTTTTATGAAGACAGCAGGGCCTTTTTGCATGTATTCCTTCTAACATCCTTCTAATTATTCCAAACTCTGTTTAATTCTCTGTAAGTTATGTATGTATTTCATAAGAGGAAAAGCAGCTACATCTAGCCATGTGTACCAGGAATTTTTATGCTGTTGGACTGACTGCTTTTATTGTAACACCTCTGTGTGCACCATTCTTTTGCTTCAGTGGCATAGTGTAGGTTGACATAGGTAATTGCAAATTCAGAATCATAGAATGGTTTGGATTGGAAGGGAACTCAAAGATCTTCCAGTTCCAACCCCCTGCCATAGGCACGAACACCTCCCACTAGAACAGGTTGCTCAAGGCTTCATCCAGCCTGGCCTTGAACACCTCCAGGAAGTGAGCATCCACAGCCTGTTCCAGTGTCTCACCACCCTCACTGTAAAGAACCCTTTTCTAACATCTAGTTTGAATCTCTCCTCTCCTAGTTTAAACCCATTACCCTCCAATCCTGTCATTACAAGACCTTGTAAAATAGTCCCTCCACAGCCTTCTTATAGGCCTCCTTAAGATACTGGAGGCCACTATTCAAGGAGTTGAATAATGAGCATAATGAGAATGATGAGCAGTAGTTCACAGAGTTTGTATGAAATAAAACTGCATACATCCTCTACTGTTTTTCTTTACATTTAACTACAACTGGTTTTTCACACCTGTTGTGACATAAGTGAGAGTTGATTTTGGCTGGTATATTAATTTCTGTGTCATTCCAGACCAGAGCATACCAATTCTGAATATGGTCAGAAGAGCTCAGATCTATCTGTACCTGGCAGTTTTTTAAAAGCAAGCAGCTTGTAGATGTCTGTGTTCTTAAGTGCTCTGACTTCTGCTATTCCACATGAAGTCTCCTCAGTAGAAAAATGAATGGACAAGGTCTCTGCTGTGCAGAATATATTAGAGTTAATGGGACTTTCAAAATTGGACCATCAGATAGACCTTCTTGGAGGCTGTGATCTTTTCAAGATTTCTCTGGCATAGGATGTGGAGAATGCAGTTACAAGGCAGGAGAGCCAAAGGATGATAACAACAGCTATTATTTCTAAAACAAGTATGCTTGTTGGCCTTCTAACTCATTGCTCCCACAGCAGGAACAGGTACAGCTTTTGCTGATACCATTGTGTCATTTAATTGGGAGTAAAAGTAGATGCCACTTGTAGATTGTAAGCACTGCCAAAATAGGTAATACTTTTATTCCAAATGAAACACTTAAACAGTTCTGGATATCTGAAGACAGGAAAATCTATTGCTATCTGAAATTTGATGATCATCCAGTATGGAAACAGATGGACTTTGTCTTGCTGTTTCCATACTGGATGATCATCAAATTTCTTGAGTTTTGCTGAAGCTGTGGGTTTGATTGTTTATTGTTGGTTGGATAGGTCTGTTTGAATTCTTCTTTTGTTGTGATACTGTGATACTTTTTCACTAAAGTGTAGTGGCATTTAGCATAGTACTTGGTTTTTGCTCAGGTTTATAATGATCTTATGTGGTTTTGTTTTGTGGTTTTTTAAATGCATGTAATTTTTATTTATCTTACACTTCTAATGTGTTTCAGATGCTGTCACTTTTACCAGGAAGGATCCTCCGGCTTTTAGAATTTATTGGATTTTCTGGCAATAGGGTATGGGACCTGATACTCATTGTTTCAGATTGATTTTTTTTTTTCTCAGACAGTCTGGATGTATTTAACATTGTGTGTTTCACACTGGAAGTATAATCATCTGTATTCTTTATCACTTTAACAGTGTTGTTAAAAAGACAAGAAGTCAGCTAGATGATGTCGCATAAAACCCATTTTGTGTTGTCCTGATTTGGGACAACAATGGGGAAGAAAACCCCAATCTGCTTCAGAGGGAGGTTTCAGACTGCAATTTCCTTTCCTTTTCCTGATCCTTAAGGAGGATATCAGCTTTCTCTTCTAGCCTATACTGTCAGGAAGTAATGTTCTCATACCAGTAACTGAGAGGAGAGAAACAAGTCTGTGTTTTTCCACCCACGATCCCCGCTCGATTCTTTGGGAGAAGGAGTTTCTAAATATCATGTGTCACAGTGGACTCTCAGTACATATTCTCCTTATGGATGAGGAAAGTGTTTGTAATCACATTCTTGGTTTTGTAAACTTAGCCTTGTTTTCTAAGTGTTATACAGCATTTGAAAAAAAATCTGTGACACCCATGAAAAGTTAAAAATTCCCAAAACAAAGCAATTCACTGAATTATACATAAGTAAAAGTTGTTATTAGTGAGACAAAGAATCACTATATGGTCTTATTGCCGTTAGTTTGTTCACAAATAATAGTTCTCTTTGTGTAAAATAAGACTTAAGTGAGACCTGTTTACTGTGTATCTTCCCATGGAGAGCTTGGTTCATGCTGAAGCTTTTCCATAATACACATTTTTACCCAGACTAAAAAAAGCAATAAAAGCTGAAAAAGAAGCAAAACAGTACCCAAACTCAAACAATTTGAAGTATTACCACATATTGTGGTATGGTGCTTGCATTTTCTTATAACTCCTCAAGTTGCTGTGCAGTAAAGCTCCTGTTCAGTTAGGTGTTTTCTCTTTTGAGGCAAAACTCTTTAAGATTTGGTATGTTTCTGAAGAACCAGTACCCTTAAGCATATCTCAACAATCCCCCAAGCAGTCAGGCTGTCATTTAATGGACATAAACTAGGAAGAATGGGAAGGCTTTTCATGTTTTAAGGAATTGAGATTCCATTCCTGAGTGCGCATAAATTCTATTGTAGCTTCTGGAAACAGTATCTGTAATTTGATGTGTCAGCAGAGATAATATTTCGCTCAGAGCCTCAAATAAATGCTGAATTGATTTAAGAGCATTGAGGATTGCAAGGGGTTTCTGTGAGGGAAGACTACTGCTAACAAGTAGCACTGTAGCAGCTGAGAGACATTCTCATGGAACATATATTTGAAGATATTATTCCAAAAGGCTCCTAGCCAGAAAATAGAAAGGGATGTAGATCTGTGTGTCTGCATGGTCTGTGTGCAGTTCCCATTTCACCAAAACACTGAAATTCATTGGTGGTATTAATCTCAGTGTTAACTTAATCTTCTTGCTGAGCAGTGTGAGCTGGCAGAACCGTTTTGGTCAAGGTTTATTCGGTCTGAGGTAACAAGGTGCCAAATTATTAAATACATCTGTCTGAAAGGAAAGCTGGATTTGGGGGGAGACAGTAACTATTAATAGTAACTCTGTGTACTGATAGTTAATTCTGCATGTGTTTGTGATGTTTCTTAGGACTTGGGCCTCTGTCAACTGCGGGAAGGCGCATCTGGGAGCAGTTTGAGGGCCATTCTGTGTACTTTCACCCTGTTGGTTTATCATACTTACGTCTCCTTAATCCTTGGTGAGACCCACTGTGTAGCTATTCAGTCATGCTACACATTATGATAGATACTGTGATTTTTTTCGAACTGAATTTCAAAACTGTCACCAATAAGCTTTGTACCATGAGATTGCTCTGTGCTTAATTATGATCTGAAACAAGCAGAAGCAGTGAAGGTAGATGCTGATGTATTCCTTTTCCAGGGCTGTCTTAATATGCAACAGCAAATATCACAAAATGGTTTTAAGTTCAGATAAGTCTTTATTCATAAATTAACTTCAAATATTGAGAAAGCTATTTCCAGAATAAAGTTGATACTCCCAAACAATATACGTGAAAGTTCAAGCATAAAGAATTAATTTGTTTGCCACATGGGGCTAAAAGTCACCATTGATGCTGGATCTTTGGCATATATTTTCATGTTATTTAATTTGAAAGTATTTTAGTCTGTGTCTCAGGCTCATCACGAAATTAAGGAGATCTTCATTTCTTTCAGCATCACCTGTACTTCATTGCTGAGCTCAAGACTAGGAAAGGAGGCAGCCAAAAATGATTCCCTAACTTACTGAAGGGAAAAAAAAATATATAAGTAGGATCTATAATGAAACA
The DNA here is from genome assembly GCF_015220805.1 of Pogoniulus pusillus. Taxonomy (NCBI): domain Eukaryota; kingdom Metazoa; phylum Chordata; class Aves; order Piciformes; family Lybiidae; genus Pogoniulus; species Pogoniulus pusillus. The sequence continues at coordinate 62,812,210 of NC_087309.1, read as the reverse complement.
GTTCAAAGAATGCTCCTGTGTGTAAGCAGAAACAGAATAGAATATATTTAGTATCTTAAGAGCACTCAGTACCTCCAGGTCAAGACCTTAAGTGTTACAGAAACACAATATAAAGAAATAATCCAGGCTTTACCTAAAAACAGTCATTCATGAATCTATTCAAGCCATAGCATGTTCTTAATATGTGAAACATGTTTTTTTTTAAGTACATTGAGGTTGGTTTGTGATGTTTTCTAGGTACGGGGGAAGCCAACATTCAGGAGGCAGATAGTCTTCTTGAACCCTACCTCCAGAAATTTCCAAATGTATGTACTCTGCATATATTTTAAAAGAGCAATGTGCTTTCCCAAGATTAAAATAATAAATAGATATTTTTCTCATCTCCTTTCAAGGGTTCCATTATTCTATTTTATGCTGCCAGAATAGATACACTGAAAGGAAATTTTGAAAAGGCAAGTATTTTTTTTTCCCTTTAAGATTTTTATTTATTCACTGTTCAACTTGGGGAAAAAGACATCTACTTCGTCTAACTTGCATTAGTTGGACTGACAATTACACTCTTGTCCATGCTTATGTTCAGTGTCAGTATTGACTCAAACTCTGTCAGTGTGTGAGACTAAGACAGAAGTTTGTCTTGTTTTACTAGTCAGGTGTTCTCCACTTGGATGCTAGGAAGAACTCGCTCTGTAATTTGACATGGCTTTCATGTGGACCTGTAAATGAGCCAATTTTCTTAATTCTTAATTAATTACTTTGTAGGCGCAGTTGAGGTTCCAAGAATGCATAGCAGCCCAGCAGGAGTGGAAGCAGATTCATCATCTTTGTTACTGGGAACTGATGTGGTGCTTCACCTTCCAACAGAACTGGCTTCAAGCATATCGGTATGCAGACCTGCTGAGCAAAGAGAGCAGGTGGTCTAAGGTAAATGGGCAGATGGACATTGTTATGAGCCTCTCCACAGTTACATTTTTATTTGAATTCACAGAATAAGTTTAATTTTTTGCTTCATTGTGAAACCCATAAGCCCATAGGCACAATGGCACCAAAACAGTAGGTTTGACTGGGTGGTGGAAGAGGAATTTTTATTCATGTTCTGAAGTCCTACAGCCATGAATAACAATGCTTCAGCACCTCTGAAAACAGAGGTAGTAACCGGACTTGTGAAAAAGAAGAGGGAGAGAACGACTGTTAACTTGCATCTGAAGTAAAGTTCTGGCACTCAATAATAGAACTTGGCTGAAGAAACTGTGCTTTTTAGACGGTCACAGAATCACACAGAATCACAGAATTAACCAGGTTGGAAAAGACCCTTGAGATCCAACCTGTTACCCAACACCATCTAATCAACTAAACCATGGCACCAAGTGCTGCATCCAGTCTTTTTTAAAACACTTCTAGGGAACTCCACCATTCCCAGGGCAGCCCATTCCAATGGCCAATCTTTCTGCAAAGAATTTTTTGCTAATGTCCAGCCTAAACCTCCCCTTAGGCAGGGGAACAAGACTGTGTCCTCTTGTTCTGTCCGTGTTTGCCTGGGAGAAGAGACCGACCCCTGCCTGGCTACAACCTGTTTTCAGGTAATTGTAGAGAGCAGTAAGGTCTCCCTTGAGCCTCCTCTTCTCGAGGCTAAACAGCCCAAGCTCCCAACCAAAGAACTCATTCACAACCAAAGAAGATCAGACTCATAAAGCCATTAGATTTCCACTGGCCAGCACTGTCATCTGCAGGCAGTTAAGACCATAAAGATAAAAGACAGTTCCCTGAGTGATCTCTCCAGAGCTTGACCATTATTTTGATATGCTTTCTGTCATATAGCTTGGATGGCAACACTCTGTGCTGGGTTAGGAACTGGCTGGAGGGCCGAGCCCAGAGAGTGGTGGTGAATGGTGCCACATCCAGCTGGCGGCCAGTCACTAGTGGTGTCCCTCAGGGATCTGTGCTGGGCCCCATCCTCCTTAACATCTTCATAGATGATCTGGATGAGGGCATGGAGTCAGTCATCAGCAAGTTTACAGATGACACCAAGCTGGGGGCAGATGTGACTGGGTTGGAGGGCAGAAGGGCTCTGCAGCAGGACCTTGACCGCCTGGACAGATGGGCAGAGGCCAATGGGATGGCGTTCAATAGCTCCAAGTGCAGGGTGCTGCACTTTGGCCACAACAACCCCATACAGGCTGGGGTCAGAGTGGCTGGAGAGCAGCCAGACAGAGAGGGATCTGGGGGTGCTGATTGATACCCGCCTGAACATGAGCCAGCAGTGTGCCCAGGTGGCCAAGAGAGCCAGTGGCATCCTGGCCTGCATCAGGAATGGTGTGGTCAGCAGGAGCAGGGAGGTCATTCTGCCCCTGTACTCTACACTGGTTAGACCACACCGTGAGTACTGTGTTCAGTTCTGGACCCCCCCAGTTTAGGAGGGACATCGAGTTGCTTGAGCGTGTCCAGAGAAGGGCAATGAGGCTGGGGAGAGGCCTTGAGCATAGCCCTACGAGGAGAGGCTGAGGGAACTGGGGTTGTTTAGCCTGGAGAAGAGGAGGCTCAGGGGTGACCTTATTGCTGTCTACAACTACCTGAGGGGTGGTTGCGGCCAGGAGGAGGTTGCTCTCTTCTCTCAGGTGGCCAGCTCCAGAACAAGAGGACACAGCCTCAAGCTGCGCCAGGGGAGATTTAGGCTCAAGGTGAGGAGAAAGTTCTTCACTGAGAGAGTCATTGGACACTGGAATGGGCTGCCCGGGGAGGTGGTGGAGTTGCCGTCCCTGGAGCTGTTCAAGGCAGGATTGGACGTGGCACTTGGTGCCATGGTCTAGCTTTGAGCTCTGTGGTAAAGGGTTGGACTTGATGATCTGTGAGGTCTCTTCCAACCCTGATGATACTGTGATATATAGTCATAGATTAATGCAGAAACTTGCTGTCACTACAGACATAAACCATCAAAGAGAATATAAACAGATGAGAGCATACTTATTCAGCAGATGCTTTACAATCTCAAATGGGATGTCTGCTGGAGACAGAGTGTCATGAGAAAAGTTGGTGTGCCTGCTTTTCCGTTCATAAAATGTTTATCAAAGCATGAACTAAGCACAACGTACAAATAAATTTTGGTACATCAGTTTTGTTTGTATTTTAAGTGGTTTGGTTTGTCTGACACATTCTTTGTAAAAGAGGAAAATAGTAAGTGTAGTCAGTGTGAAGTGCAAATGTCTTGAATAGAATGGTGGATGTTGCTGTTTTCTCTGCTAAGTCCAGTTGTTGAACTTTTCCTTGAAGCAGCACTTGGAAATTTTCTTCTGTTTTTTGCAGGCATGTCTCTACATAGAACAGCTCATACAGTAATAGTAATAGACTTTGGAATAGTTATGGCATTTAACCTCATCTCTTTTATCAGTGATTTGCATAATAAATTGTCCTGTTCTTTGCAGGAAACACCTTTAGTATTATGAGTTACTCTAGAATGTTAAATATAAAACTATAGCATAAATTACGTGATGAAAGAATTACTAAAGGTCTGCAGCTCCATCTGCCTGAAAATAACTGGAAACACTTTACTGCAGCAAGTGGGGTGAAGATTTTGAGTCCTTAGTTTATTCACTAAGCACAGCAAATTAGATGTGGTAATATATTGCTCTTTTTTTGATTGTTTATTTGGTTTTGTCTTGTGTTTTTGTATGTTTTTGTTTTTTTTTTTTCCCAAACAGGCAATATATGTATTCCAGAAGGCAGCAATTCTGTGTATGCTTCCAGAGGATGATTTGAAAAGGACTGGTGAGGACATTGTATCTCTATTTAGGTAAACATTTATAAAGCAACTATATACAGAATCATAGAATCAGTCAGGGTTGGAAGGGACTACAAGTGTCATCTAATTCCAACCCCCCTGCCACGGGCAGGAACAACCTACCCTAGATCAGGATGGCCAGAGCCTCATCCAGCCTGGCCTCAAACACCTCCAGGGATGGGGCTTCAACCACCTTTATGGGCAGCCCATTTTAGGCTCTCAACACTCTCATGCTGAACAACTTCCTCCTCATGTCCAGTCTGAATCTCCCCACCTCCAGCTTTGCTCCATTCTCCCTCGTCCTGTCACTACCTGAAAGCCTAAAAAGTCCCTCCCCAGCTTTTTTGTAGGCCCCCTTCAGATACTGAAAGGCCACAAGAAGGTCACCTCAGAGCCTTCTCTTCTCCAGGCTGAACAGCCTCAACTCTTTCAGTCTGTCCTCATAGGAGAGGTGCTCCAGCCCTCCCATCATCCTCATAGCCCCTCTCTAGACACGCTCCAGCATGTCCACATCCCTCTTGTAATAAGGCTCTAGAACAGGATGCAGTACTCCAGGTGAGGTCTCAACAGAGCAGAGTAGAGTGGGAGAGTCACCTCCCTCGACCTGCTGACCACACTTCTCCTGATGCAGCCCAGAATCTGGTTGGCCCTCTGGGCTGCAAGTGCACACTGCTGGCTCAAGATGAGCTTATTGTCCACCAGCACCCCCAAGTCCCTCTCCTCAAGGCTGCTCTCCAGCCAGTCACTGCCCAGCCTGGATTTGTGCTTGGGATTGCCTCAACCCAGCTGCAGGACATTGCACTTGGTCTTGTTGAACCAGAAGAGGTTGGCTTGTGCCCACCTGTTCAGCCTGTCCAGGTCCCTCTTTATGGCATCCCTTCCCTTCAGTGTGTCTGCTGCACCACACAGCTTGGTGTCATCAGCAATCTTGCTGAGGGTGTACTCAATGCCTCTGTCCATGTCACTGACAAAGATGTTGAACAAGACTGGTCCCAGGACTGACATATGTAATCTTTTCCCCTCATTCTATGATTCATAAAATCATAGAATCACCCAGGCTGGAAAGGTATTTTGAGATCATCAAGCTCAGCCATTTTGCCTACTTTACCAAGTCTGTCACCACACCATGTCCCCAAGCACCATATCTATATGGCTTTTAAACATGTCCATGGATGGTGACTCGATCACCTCCCTAGGCAGCCTGTTCCAGTGCCTGACAACCTTTTCTGTGAAAATATTTTTCCTAATACAACCTTCTCTTGTGCAACTTGAAATCATTCACTTTCATTCTATCATTAGTTACTTATGAGAAGAAACCAGTGCCTACCTCTCTATAGCCTCCTTTCAGGTGGTTGTAGAGAGCAATAAGGTCTCCCTTCCGCCTCCTGTTTTGTAGACTATGCAGCCTCAATTCTCACAGCTGCTCCTCACTTGTCTTATTCTTCAGGCTCTTCAACATCTTCATTGCCCTTCTCTGTGCTTGCACCAGTACCTCTGTGTCTTCCCTGTACTGTGGTGCTCCAGGCTGAGCACAGTACTCGAGGTATAGCCTCAGCAACACTGAGTGCAGAGGGACAATCACCTCCCTGATCCTTCTGGCCACACTATTTCTAATACAGGCCTGGATGCCGTTCACTTTCTTGGCCACCTGGGCACACTGCTGGCTCATACTCATCTGCTTGTCAGTCAGTCTGCCCAGGTCCTTTTCTGCAACACAACTTTCTAGCCGCTCTTCCCCAAACTGTCTTTGACTGTCTTTGCCCTATGCGGCTTACTTCCTACTTTTCAGGATTTTTGGTTTTAACATAAGAATATTTAAAATGCTGGATTCTATTAGCAAATATACATCCCGCAGCTATCATCTGAGTGGTTGAGAGGCAAACAGCAAATCTTATAAAATGAGATGAAATAAAAATTACATACAGCAACTTCTGTTTTCCATTTTCTTTCCTTGAAGACAGGTGGATGGTCTAAAACAAAGAATTGCAGGAAAATCTATCCCAACTGAGAAGTTTGCAGTAAGAAAAGCTCGACGCTATACAAGTTCTCAACCAGTGAAGCTTATATTACCTGCCTTGGTATTTATGCTTGCTTTCTTTCTGTCTTTTTCAAATAGAAAAAAATTAAGTGCTCATTATACAGGGAAAGAATAATGTTATCAGGTAGTCTGTGTCTACATTTTTTAAAATCATTTTTAGAAAGAGCTATTGCATTCAACCAGTGAGATTTCCTGAAATGTACTAGGGGCTGGATCATACTAATAACAACTCACAATCCAAAACCAGAGCTGGAATTTTCACATCAGACTGAGAAAGTTACCTTTCTGCTAAAGCACACGTGAATTTCTAGTGTTTGTGTTCATGTTCTTTAGTTAGTCAGGGTTTCAGTCCTTGTCCTTCAGACTCATTAGGAGATTAATGAGTGTTTCAGCACCTTCTGTACTTTTGGTGAAGGTAAAGAGTGGTGCCTTTGGTTTTTTGCTTCTAATTTTTAATTGAGTCTGAGTTAAATGTGCATAAATTAATGACACTTTATTAATACTACTGTAATTTCCCAGACTTCAGAGACAGTAGTGGTGCACAGTCTGTTTGTGTACAGCAGTGCTACTTTTCATGTGTGTATGCTAAAATGCATAAATTTAGCAAGAGCAGAAGATGAAAGACATCATTTGAGAAGGAATTTCTTATGTTAAAGCTTGTTGATACAGGAAGAGCAGTCCAAAGAAATTTTACATATCAGTTGTAAAATTCATTGTGTACTCAATATGTATAAAGACTGAAGTAATAAAGTCTGGCTGTCAAATACAGAATCTTCTAAAGATTTTAAAATCTTTTCATCATGGGTTAAGGAAAAAAAGGAGCATAGTGTATGATGTTACTTCAGTAAGGGTAAATTAGACAGGGTGACAGAGTTAAAAATGAGTCTGGTATAATGTAGTTGGTAGTGTCAGTAACACTGTTTCAGAAATTGACATAACTTTTTTTTTTTGCCCCTCTGACATAATTACAGCATAACTCTTAAGTGCAAGTATTTCAGTAATCACTGAAATATTTCAGTTGTGTCACTTTCAGAATGACATTAGGCTTTGTGTTTCAGAGGTGTGATTACAATTCAGAATACAGTAGGGTAAATGATACTCCTGTGTCTGCAATGACTGAGCAAAGATCTCTGCAAAATTTTGGTTAGCACGAACTGTGTGTGTGCATTCTCTCATTCTTTTTATGTGTTACAATGTGTATTTAATGCATCAAAACAAGCATTTTGCTTACTATGTTGAAGCTTCTGGGAAGCTTTGTGGCAAGATTTGCCTAGACTTTTTTTTACAAAAATAAAACTTTGTATGGACTGTTGGAAGTGTATGTTGGATGTGTATACTGGAACTATGGTTTCATCCAGAAAGTTCTATCTGCTGCCAGTGTTGCTCCATATGGAAGGTCATATCCTCTAGATTATAGCATCTGTATATAAACACACACAAGTGTGTGTTTTGGGGTACACCTTATACTGTGCATACCTCAGAAATACACACACAAATACATCTGTAATCCTGTAGAAAGTAATTGCTTTCCGCTGCTGCTTTAGTTCATATGGCAGAGGCCACAAGCTAAACCTGAAATACTTGGTTTTGCTGATGTGTTACATGAGTGATGTTAAACTACAATGTGATAGAATCTGTTCAGTTCCTTTTTTAAAAGATCTATGAAAATACAGTATATAATACACTATAAAGATGTCAAAATATTCAAACCCTAGAAACCCCGGTTTATTTTGCCCACACATATTCAATGCCATTCTGCTTCTCCTATGCATAGATGCTCTTAAGCAACTTTAATTAAATTATTATTAAGGTAAATTTGATAGTCTTTGTAACCTTGCATGTAACTGACAGAATGTCTCCTGCTCATTATGGGTGGTTATTCGAGGCTTCAAAAGAGTGAGTGGTTTGACTTTCATACTGTTTAAAACACATTTTTATAGCCAGTGTTTTTATGTACTGAAAATATCCTGTAAAGCTGTCCAAGGTTACTTTTTAGTTAAATATTTATACAATTCCTTGAGTTTGTCTGTTTATTTTTTTATGTTAGGAAATGATGTATGTCTGGAATGGCTTTGCAATAGTGGGTAAAAGACCAGACCTTACTGAAAACTTACTGGTAACAATTGAAAAAGAAGAAACCACTCTACAGAATGAAACTAGTAAGTGATCAGGTGGAACTAAAAAAGCTGGTAAAAAATACTGGCTGCTTGTTGGGGTTTTTTTTTTTTTTTTTTTGCTTCTAGCTACTAATCTGTTGTAAAATAAGTCTTGACTCTGGCAACGTGTTATTAAATCTGAGTATGAAATTTGGAGATGCAGGAGAGTTAGTGGTGGTTCCTCAATATGTTCTTTACTCAGCTTGATTTATGCTGCAGAAGACAGAAAACTCAAGGATGTGATGTTATTACATAACTTAAATTTTATTACATAACTTAAATGATTCTAAGACATTCTGGTTTCTGAGAGTGTTTTTGAAGTGTATTTCTTAAATGTCTGAAAAATATTTTTTCTAAACCAATTTATACCACACTTCAACTTTACTACACATCCTAAGCATAATATGACTAAATATAAAGACAGTAATGAAGTACTGTGCAGGAGTCTGGTTTTGTGTTTACTTTCTGGCAAAATGAAACACTTGCTAATTGTAAAGTAAAACATTTTTAACAGAGGAACTTTGACCATGATTTTAGAGCTTGATATATTTCATGCATAAATATTTAGGGTAGTGTTTAGATAATCAGTCTGTAACTTATTCCTAAATGAACTTGTGCTAGTTTGAGGCTAACTGGAATATTTTTGTGAGAGAGCTTAGATTACAGGCTGTGGAAAGGAACCATTGGTGATGTCTATTTCACTTATAGGCTTGCTGAGATGTATAAAAACAAGAACACAAAACATAGATAAGACAGTGTGTGGGGGTCTCTGTTGGAGTCTGCTTTCTCCCTGGGCTGCTTTCTGTGTAACTAATCCTTCTGCTTTCTAACCCCCCTTGCTGGTCCTCCAAACTCCCCTTGTGCATAAGGCAAAATCTGGGATAAGGTAGAGGGGTGGAAAGAAGGTGGAAGGGTGCTTGGGAGACTCTTCTGGGGACTGTGATTTCTGGGAGGGGTATAACTTGCATATTTCTGTATATAGCTGTAAATACTGTAAATATTTGCATGTATATTGTGCTAAGCTGTAAATATGGAGCTTCATTCCTTAATTTCCAGCTTGGCTGAGTCTAGTCTGGATGATTTCATAAGAGTGGGGAGTAGGTAATTCCCAAACCATCACAGAACTTAAGTTCCATTATTACAACAGGTTTACTGCAGAAGTACCTGATTTATAAGGTATCAAGTGAGTGCAGTGATCTGTAATATGAACTTCTTGGTAGACTTCTCTTTTGAGCTCTTCTAGAAACTTTTTTTACGCTTTATTTGCTAAAAATAATTTCTGTTAACCCAGAGTTTAATCACACTGACCAACAATTTAGCGAAAGTCAATTTTCATAAATTATAGAAACATTTCAGTTAGAAAAGACCTTTAATATTGTTGAGTCCAACCATTAACCTGACACCACCATAGCCACTAAACTGTGTCCCGAAGTGCCATGTCTACACATTTTGTGAACACTTCCAAGGGCAGTGACTTCACTACCTCCCTGGGCAGCCTATTCCAATAGTTGACCGCTCCTTCTGTAAGTATTTTTTTCCTAATATTCAATATAAACCTCTCCTGGCAAAACTTGCTGTCATTTTCTCTCATCCTGTTACTAGTTACTCAGGACAAGAGATCAATAATCGCTTCACTACAACCTCCTTTCATGTAGTTGGAGACAGCAGTGAGGTGTCCCTTCAACTTCCTCTTCTTCAGACTAGTTCCTTTGGCTGCTCCGCATAAGAGTTGTTCTCCACACCCTTTGCCAGCTTTGTTTGCTACAGAACAAAACCAGTAATCATGAAATGTGAAACTACATGTAATTACAATTCACACATAAACTAAGGTGATCCATCAGAAGTTACACAAGGACATAAGAAAAATGCATAGTGGTAGAATCAGGATAGGATGGTAAACTAAGTAACTTGCAAGGCTAAGACTAAATTTGGCCCCCTTTTTTTTTATTTTTAAATGTTCTTCACTTTTCTGTGGCAGCCTCTCAAATCTCGCATGGTTTTCCCTTTTGGTGTTGCTGTATTGAAATAAAGGTGTAGCAGTGCAAAAGCATCTGCACACAAAGTTATACTCCCATGGATTCTGCACAGAGGGTTCTGACAGAAGCTATTGGGAATCTGTTTGTGTATCTTGCCTTCTAGTACCGTAAGTGCTGATCACTTGTAACAGTGAGGTAAATTGCCTGTCAAGTTCCTTCTCAGAGATGTGCCTGGTACCAAATTAAAAAGAGCAGAAATACAGCTAGCATATTTTAATTCTAGAAAAACAGGGTATCATCTGCAGACATATTTGGGTTTTATGCTTTCTGTGTTTTTTTTTTTAGCAATAACTGCAGTCAGTTTCCTTCCAGACTTTGCATCGCTCAGACTGCTTTGCTTTTAAAGACAGGGACTCAGACAAGATAAAGACTCATTACCAGAATTTCTGCTGAATTGAGACCCAAGCAGAGTACCTCTGGGATGCAATATTATTTTAAGATACATCTGTTAATATTATATAGCTTTAAAGGGCTGCTAAAGTGCTGTGAAAAAGTGTGCTAATTATACACAAAGGTCACGTAGGGATTGAGACTTCTTAAAGAAAGCTGTTCGTGTTTCATTCATTTCAGGTGAACAGGCACAGCAAGGAATCTTCCATGGGATAAAACTGGTTTATTGCTAAAAATAGAGTAGAAGAAGCAGATGAAAGACATTAGAAAATATTTCTCTCACATGACCCCCTGCTCCCCACAACAGATTTCTAGAAAAATGTTCTTCCTCACTGTTGTGTCATCTCCAAAATACAAGAAATGGATTTGTATCTTCAAGGAATCCTGATAATGATATTTCTTGTACAGATGACTGTAAGAAAATAATTCTCCCGCATTTATTGCCAAGTTTTCTGTATTAAGTTGGCCTGTGCACTTTCTGTCATTTATTTGTCAGTGTTTTGGCATAAAAGCTATTGTTCCTGTGGGAAATACTGGGGAGATGGTAGTTGAAGTTGTTAAAGACTGGCAAGCTTTCACTGACATCAGTGCTTGCCCCTGGTAATTTCAATAACCATGTTCTGTAGGAGGCAGTTACATCAATCCAATACCTTAGCCTACTGAAACAGCCTAAAAGGAATGCAGAATACTCACCCACTGCGCTTCCACCTTTCACTAAAAGCACAGTCTATGTCAAGACTTTGTGGGTTTAAACACAGACAGAAATAAACTTGAGTGTAGTGGCAAAGCACTTCACTGAATCCTAAGATGCCTTAGTCTTGCATGTTTCAGAAGTGTTTATGTAAGGTGGTTTTGGCGGACTGCTAAGAAAAAAAATTAACATGACCTTAGAGGGATGGTAATTAGTTGTAAACAACATGATCTGAAGGGAGAGTGTTTTGCTTCCTGAATTGTTAATAGATGTACTGCCATCTGTCTATCCATATGTGTTTTCTCTCTTTCCTTTTCCTCCGCGTACCCAGCAAATGCTGTAAACTAAGGCGACAAAAAAACACTATACTCATTAAAGTTACATTTCTGGATTGCTTCACAAAAGTTCTTTCATCTGGTACTTTGATCTGATATTTTTAGGCCTGTTGAGCATTTTCTATCTCTGAACTTTTTAAATGTTACATGCTACTAATGAATCTTCTTAGTTGTTAGAGCTTTTGGAAATACTGATAAGCATGGTTTCCTGCATTTGTACTGACAAATAATGCTTCTATAAAGTTCTGCAGGAGAGAATCCTGGCATGATCTTGTGTTTTTCATATTTCTGGTGCTGCTGGAGGTCTTCCAGCATACTGCAGCAGGGGAAACAATATATCGAGATAAGGCAGTTTCAATCTCACTGTAGGTTTTTCTTGTGCTTTAGGTGTTACAGGAATCTTTATGCCAGTGTATGCTTGCTTTGTTGTAACTCCTAGATACAGAAGACTGGGGAATATCTGGATGTTTCAGCTTCTTATTTCTTCTTAGCCTGTATCTTAGAGAGGTACAAATGTTATGCATGCATCTTTAGTAGACAGTATTTGAAATGATGCCTGAGGGTTATATATGGTTTCAGATACAAAACCTGAGAAGTAAGATCCTGAGTCTGGACACATATTCCCTACTACAAATCCATTTTCTTTTTCATGATGTCTTCACATGGTTTGATGTGTCTTTCTTTTGCTTTTAGATCACAGTGAATACTATATGGATGATGTGTGCATGTTGCAGTTACTGAAGGGCCTCTGCCTGAAACACTTAGGAAGACTAATGCAAGCTGAACTGTGTTTCAGCAGAGTAATTCAAAGGTAAAAGTAAATAAATAGATTTTAAACATTTGTATCTTTGGGTGAAATTTCTGATACTCCTGTAGAAGCTGTTAGAATTTTGAATAATTAAGCTTCAACATCCTGTTAAGGGACTGGAGTTAAAATATCTCTGAAAGGAGTTGAAAAACTACAAAATTTTGCTAGTATTTTTCTGTGGAAATGTAACATTACATAGCTTCATATAAATGTGATGTTTTAGACCAAAGAAATCAATCTGCCTTTATCTAAATTTGTCAGTTTTGCAGAACTGTCAATATAAACAAAGATGATTCACATAGATTTCCTGAGTTGGGGTTTGTTTGGTTTTTTTCCCCAAGATTTAGTACTTCAGTCATTAATGCTTCTCCATGTAGATGAACAGTTGCTGCTGTTACTTGTTTTGGCTGAAAATTTGAGTGTCTTGTGTTAGCATTTATCAAGTACTTCATATAACATTGAGTCGTGCTGGTTGCAGTTGTAAATCTTTTAGAATTTGTAGAGATTTGGCTGAAAAAGCAGGTTTTACATACACTTTTTTTCCCTCAATAAATTGGCAAAATTAAAGTATAATTTATAGGTATAATTCTATTGCTTGTTACAATTTTCTTGCCATCTTGCTTTTGCTTGCCATTTCTGAGGTTCCAAGTGAGTTTAGTTAATTACATGCAAGTACAAATGCAAGGTCCTGCACCTGGGTCAGGGCAATCCCAAGCATCAATATAAGCTGGGCAGTGACTGGCTTGAGAGCAGCCCTGGGGAGAGGGACTTGGAGGTGCTGGTGGAGGAGAATCTCTACATGAGCTGTCAGAGTGCACTTGAAGCCCAGAAAGCCAACTGTATCATGGGTTGCATCAAAAGAAGTGTGTCCAGCAGGTCGAGGGAGGTGATTCTTCACCTCTATTCCACTCTGGTGAGATCCTTTCCTGGAGTAGTGTGCCCAGTTCTGGAGCTGACATTACAAGATTGATACAGACATGGTGGAACGTGTCCAGAGAAGGGCCACAAAGATGATCTGAGGGCTGGAGCACCTCCCCTACAAGGACAGGCTGAGAGAGCTGGGGCTGTTTAGTGTGGAGAAGAGAAGGTTCTGAGGAGACCTTGTTGCAGCCTCCCAGTATCTGAAGGGGGCCTACAGGAAGGCTTGGTGATGGACTTTTTAGGATGTTGGGATAAGACTAGGGCAGATGGGGCAAAACTAGAAGGGGGCAGATTCAGATTAGATGTTAGAAAGAAGTTCTTCACCATGAGGGTGATGAGACACTGGAACAGATTGCCCAGGGAGGTAGTGGAAACACCACCCTCGGAGGTCTTTAAGGCCAGGCTGGATATGGCTCTGTGCAACCTGTTCTAGTGTGAGGTGTCCCTGCCCATGGCAGGGGGTTTGGAGCTAGATGATCCTTGACATCTCTTCCAGCACTGACTCTGCTTTTATAGCGGAGATATCTTGAAAGTCTCCAGGCAGCATTTCTTTGTGTAGTGAATGTTTTGTATGCAGATGAGTAGATATGTTCTGGTATATTTACATTCTGGTTGTCTTTGCTCTGTATTTCTTGGGTAACTATGACACATTAACACTGCTTACCACATGAGCAGTGTCTGGGCTTTAAGACACATTTCCTGTGCATCAGGGCACCAGGACAGGCTGTAGAAGGAGCTAATGGCAACCTCATGAAGTTAAACAAAGGAAAGAGCCAGACTCTGCCTCTGGGAAAGAATAACACCATGCACCAGCACAGGCTAGGGACTGACCGGCTGGAGAGCAGCTTGTCAGAAAATACCATGGGGATCCTGGGCATCATGGTCAACCCCAAGTTGCAAAGGCACATTGCTGGCTCATACTCAGCCTCAAGGTTTTAGGGGTTGCACCTTTGAAAAAAAAGGTGGCCAACTCTTTTCCTGAGAAAGAGGGTCATCAGTAAGTCAAGGGTGGTCATCCTTCCTCCTCACTGAGGACTGGTGAGGCCACATCTGGAATACTGTATCTAGTCTTGGACTTACTGGTATAAGAGAGACATGGACATACTAAAACAAATCTGACACAGGGCCGGAAAGATGATTAAAGGATTGGAGCATCTGTCATATAACAAGAAGCTGAGGAATGTTCAGCCCGGAGAAGACTTGAAGGGTTATCTGAAGGGACTTAGTAGAAGAGGTGGAACCAAAACGCAGGAGATACTGTTTAAACATGAGAGTTGTTTGGGTTTTTTTCACTTGTTTGTGTAATTCTCAACCTGGTCAAACACGGGCACAGGCTGCAGAAAGCCTGTGGAATCTCCATTCTTGAAGATACTTGAAACCTAAGTGGATGCAGTTCTGAACTGACTGATGCTGTTGACCTTGCTTTGATTATGGGATTGAACTATGTGATCTCCAGAGGTGCCTTCCAGACATTGTGATTCTGAGAATTTCTTGTGTTCAGGAAAAGTTGAATTTTCGTACTTCTCTACTAATTTGCTCAGACAAGCTAGGATAAGTGGATTGGAGTTCTGTACGTGGAGAAGAAAAGTATTTGTGTCATACTGTTTAACCTAACGAAGGCTGGTTTTATCTGAAGTTTTCTTCCTGGGTGGTTGGGAGGTTTTGAGCTGTTAGTCACTCTCAGAACCGTTATTTTGTGGTACCTTGAATAACATACCACGATACTAACAGAAAGTAGGAAATAATAAATCTTTGCTCCTGGAGGGTCATGTTGGCAGTATTTCATAGCCAGCTCTTTACAGGTATAATTAATGTGCAGAGTTAACCAGTAAAATAAGTTCTAGAGTGTTTTCTCTGGCCATGTGTTCTTATAAGCAGTGATTGCCTTTAAAAATTGTCTGGTCACTGAAGTGAGGGTTGTATTTAATCACGTCTATGTTTTTTCTGGGTTTCTAGTGAGAAGCAAATAAAATACGATACTTACTTGGTGCCATTCACCCTGTATGAGTTGGGTCTTCTGTACAAACAACAGGATGAGAGAGAAAAAGCAATAAGATACATAGAAACTGCAAAGTAAGTGGCTTTTTTTTTTTTTTCCCAAGTGTGTATCAGGCATAGATTAACTAAATTCTGAGATGAAGGCATGTGTTTTTAATTCCTGCTAGTCCCTTAGCAAAATACAATTATAAATCTATGTTTTTGACTTTGGAAAGTTGTCTAATATAGCTGAATTTAAAATCTTCTAGAAACTGTCTTCTGGATCGTAGAGTAAACCGTACTGAACAGTAAACAACAGGAACGGAAAATACCTCCTTTCATTTAGGCTTCAGTGATGCTGAGGCTCTATTGTAGGCGTGGGATGGGGCTGGAAACTCCAGGGAAAAGATCTAAATGATCTCTGTCCCAGAGAGCAGCTCTGAAGCTGCACTAAAGATATTGGAGTTGGTTAAAAGCCTGCACACTTCTGACCACCTCCCATTTTTTTCCTTTCACATTCTGATGACCTGTGGTGAGCCAAATTTCCTGTAGAGCAGCATGTTCACTTCATTTCTAGATTGCAGTGTGGGGTAGAATTTGCCCCTTGTGTGTACAGAGAAGAATATACTATTCGTGCAGTAGCTTTGTAAATGTGAGTTAGAAACAATCCCCTAAAAGCTTTTTCAGAAAGAGGCTTTCTTGCCTTTTTGCTTTGTTTTGATTATGTCATGTGATTTCCCTGCTTTGTTACTCTGTGTTGTGTTTTGAAGATGAACACATGCTTTCAGTTAATAGCCATTCTTTTCTGTAGTCTTCTAGCTGGGATTTTCACAGCAAACTTCAGTAATTAGGAGGACTGTTCACAGGATCAAAATAAATGAAAGGTGTTAAGACATGGGTTCATTTTACCAGGAATTGTTTGTAGTGATACTGGTCTCTGCTTGGTTTGTGGATGTAGTTTTTAACATCTCATCTGTGTTTGCCTCTGTTTCCTGTTGAAGGAGTGACAGCTGTTAACTTTGTTACTTCAGTGCATTTATGAAGTAGAAACAGTTCAGACCAAAAATGTTTTTTCTTAAAATAACTTTATTGTTTACAGAAACAACTACAAAGAATACTCTATGGAGTCCAGGTTGCACTTCAGAATTCATGCAGCACTTGACAACTTGAGGGTGTCTCCTGCTTCAACACCTTGAATGAGGATGGATACGTTTCATGCATACAGTAGCCTACATGATCTTTTCTGCAATCTTTATTTAGTCATGGAGTAATTGTTAATTGTTTTCTGTTGTCTCCGATTTGATGTATGTCATTCCTTTAGACCGTTCTTTTTCTATGTAGCACATAGACTGTATCTACTCAATGCTTTAAAGAAACCTTATATTTTGTCTGATAGTTTAATATTTGACTCAAATGGGGGATATTATTAAAAAAAAAGTTGATGGTGCAATAAAGTTTAATGCAAACACTTTATTTTTTTATATGAAAACAGATGCTGATTATGCAGTGAAATTTGTGACAGTTTCTCTAGTTTTTGAAGGTTTGGTTTTCTGTAGTACACTTGAGACCTTTTACCTCGGGAACAAAAATGCATTGTCTGCAGATAACCTTACCCTCATTTGGCATAGCATTGTCTGATGGTTGTGTTCCAGAGTTACAAATACATTATCTTTGACTTAATTTCATTTTGGGAGTGGAATTACTTTGGCTGAAGTGCAATATTTTTATATTGTCAGTTAAAGTTGAACAGGGAGCTACAGGTATAATATCTTTGCAGGTCTATTTGATTCAAGTGGTTAACAGGGGATATTTTTCAGTCAGATAAGAGCAGGGCTACGAGAGAGTTGAAGAGATCATGCATTGTGTGTTCTTGCCCTAAAGCAGAATCAGCAGTCCCACATTGTTCCTGACAGACTTGTTTAACCTGTTAGTTTGCTTTGGTTTGTGTTGGGTTTTTAATTTTTTTTATTTTTGAACAAACGACTTGCACTGAGAGAGATATTGCAACTTACATGGGATGTCTTTCCCAGTGAGAAAAGACTGGGAATTTTTTCCTAATGTTTACCCCAAATAATTACTTGCACAGCTGAAACTGATTGCTTCTCATCTTCCCTGTCATGGATCTGGAGAAAGAGTTGTCCTTTTGCTTTATTTTGAAGCAGTTTTTTAATATCTGAAGACATTTGAAGATATTTGTTGGTATTCTCTATTCCCAGATTCCAATGGAAATATATTAAAAAGTTGATTAAAAAAAAAAAAATTCAGATGATGAGAATAACTCACATTAATGGAAGTTGTGCATCAAAAAATTACCCTTCTCCTAACTTGGAATTAAGTAAATATGCATATTCTAAGCACAACTTTGTCTTAAAATTATGTAGACGGTAATGTAATGTGTAAACAGTAATAATAGGTAAACAGTGAGCTCCCAGTTCATTATATATTTAGATTTTGCTAGCAGTTTAGTCTTAAAAATAAGAATATAATTGTACAAGGTCCTGCAATTGTACAAGGGTCGGGGCAATCCCAGGCGCTGATACAAGCTGGGCAGTGCCCGGCTTGAGAGCAGCCCTGGGGAGAGGGACTTGGGGGTACTGGTGGAGGAGAAGCTCAACATGAGCTGCCAGTATGCATTTGCAGCCCAGGGTACAGTTGGTTTCATGGGCTGCATCAAAAGAAGTGTGGCCAGTAGGTCAAGGGAGGTGATTCTCTCCGTCTCTACACCACTCTTATGAGATCCTTTCTGGAGTACTATGTCCAGTTCTAAAAACCCTATTACAAGAAAGATATGAAAGTGCTGGATGTGTCCAAAGAAGGGCCACAAGGATTAGAGAGCTGGAGCTCCTCTTCTCTGAGACATGCTGAGACAGTTGGGGTTGTTCAGGAGACCTTTTTGTGGCCTTCCAAAATCTGAAGGGGATCTGCAAGAAAGCTGGTGGAGGACTATTCAGGGTGTTGTGTAGTGACAGGACTAGAGGGAATAGATCCAAGCTAGAGAAGAGTAGATTTAGATTTCATGTTAGAAAGAAGTTTTTCACCATGAGGGTGGTGAGACACTGGAACAGGTTGCCCAGGTAAGTGGTGGAAGCCTCATCTTTGGATGTTTTTATAATCAGGCTGGATGTGGCTCTGGGCAGCCTGATCTAGTGTGAGGCATCCCTGCCCATGGCAGGGGAGTTGGAGATAGATGACCCTTGAGGTCACAATTCTGTGATTTTTCTCTAAGTATGCACCTCACAAGTTTTATTTCACTGATTGTTGCAAAAGTTGCTCATTTCCTTATTTTGTTAATGTCAGTATATTTGCTTCTGCACAGTAACTGTGCTTCTGTATGTGATCCCTGCCTTAACACCCACCCAAAAGAAAAAAAAAAAAAATGGGGGAGGAGGGGGGAAGTGAAAATTTTGTCTTCAGTAAATGATCAACTAAAAATTTCTCATTAAACAGTCAGCACAATATAGATGATTCCATTTATTCTTCTCAAGTGGCTGGAAAACACAGCTTTATTCCATGACTTTATATATAAAGTCATTCAATTACATATAAATAATTAATCAGCAGCATACTTAGAGGTGAAGTACCAGTTTGAAATCATCAGCTACATAAACTTAATGGGCCTTTAAAAGTGGAGCCCTGATCCAGAGTCTGTTCTATTCACTGGCTTGGATTTGTGCCTATTGTAAATGCATAACTAATTTACTGTGTAAAATTATACACATGTACATTTGAAGCTTAGATACCTGAGACTGAATCACTGATAAAATGCAGCATGCATATTTAAAAATATATTTTACTGACAGTAGGTAAATTACAAAATATATTTGTCTCTCTGTTAACAAAAATCAGCATTGTAGTACCATCTGACTTTGATAATTATTTATCCACTTAAACATTGTGGAAGAATTTCTCACCAGTCGAGGACATAAAGTCATAAACATGGGTAACTTGCACTGAGAACGTCCTTGGTTCCCAGCGCGGCTAGGAAGTCGAGATGTAAACAACTGAGCACCCCACACACAGCTGCAGTGGGCAGAGACTAGATAACCAAGGGGGCTGGAGTGGGTGGTCTGGGAGGCTGACCCTTAGAATGTTGTGATAAGTTAACCTATGTGCACATTACATGTAACCTTTCAATTATCACCTGTAACCAATCTTAAGCTGAGCACGCCTCTTGCTAGAACGCATATAAGTTACTGTATCACGGAAATAAAGTGGATTTGACCATCTAACCATAGTGGTGAACAAAGAGTCATCTTCCCATAGCGCTCCACCGAACGTGTTTCCCAACAAAACATATCTGATTATAAGATGTAGGCTTAAAAATAAAACTCTACCTTATATTTTCAGTCAATACTTTTAATACCTCAAGTATTTATCTGTTCAGTTTAGCATTATTATGGTTTCATGTGGCGATTGGATTGTAGCAATGAAATGGAACTACTTAATTTTTTTTGTGAGAGGTGGTGAAAACATTTGCCTGTAAGTTTTTTTTTATAACTTCTCTTTCAAATAGTAATTCACTCTACAGAAGCATTAATCCTGGGACTACACTTTCAGGATGGAACATGAAATGGTCTCTGATCTCTTGTGGTTGTGGGGAATGTCTTACCATTAACAATTTATGGGTGATTTGAGATAGAAATCAAAATTAACAAAAAGTAAAAGATGAGCTTCCTTAGAAGATGACTTTTTTGAAAGTTTATTCCAAAGTGTCATACAGTAATGTACTTTTTTTCACCACTGTTGATACTCATTGCAGAGAGAGTAAAATACAACTTTGTTTTCTCCAGTTCAGCCTTCTAAAGTCAATACTAAAGCTTTCTGTCTGTTACTCTCCATCTCTTTTGGGATCAGCATTTTTGCACATGTGCAGAGAACAGGCATATCAACACAGATCTGCAACACTACCCTCTGTAGTGTTTTTTGATAGCCTGAGGCCCCCAGCATAAGTACTATTGACAGATTTTCTCCTTCTGAGCTGCTGTTCTAAACTGGTTTGTTAGATATACCTATTAGTCAGGATTCCTAGCTTCTGATATATTTTTTTTTAACCAGTTTATTTACAGTGAAGATAAAAATGTGTGAGAGTGATTTGTAACCCTTCACTTAAGGTAGGTCTCAGTAGAGCTGTAGGGATGCTTTGTCTTCCAAATGCTGCAGAAGTAGCGTGTGTCTTCCGGACACAATGCATCACTGATGCAGTACTATTCACTACGTTCTATCTAAGCTAAGTGATTCGTGCTGAAGAGTTCAGATGAAAGGTCTATGGCTATAGCTTTTTATTTTTCTTTTATTTTTTTTTCCACTTCTACCTGCTGTATAATGTACTGAGCCTTAAATACAACTCTGATTTAGTCTTGCTGCTCTTTAGAATCTTCACCTCCATGGGAATCTTCAATAAGATGCTGAAACTTTGAAACTGAGCAGAGCTGAGCATTTGCCTATGACACCGTAACCACTGTTGATAGTACTAATTATATATACAACATCAAAGCTAAATCCTTAGTTTAAGCAAGCAAGGCTAAACTTAGATAGTTACATTACAACAGAAAGTCATTCTGATCTTTCTGATAATAGATGTATATTTCTACAAGGTGAAGAATAATAAAGTAGCCTGGTTCTTAGACAAAGCTTGTCTTTGATTAAGAATTGTCTACTTAGAAAATGCTACCAAAATTTTCTTGCTTGTTCATATCATTTGAATGTTCAGTCTGTTGGTGAAAGATTGTTGTATTATGTTTTTTAAATCCTAGCTCACCACTTTTTAACAGAAATGTAAAGAAAGTACATATTTTAATATGTAAACCTAATTAAAGATTGCTTCATGTCTGTTCTTGGGTAGCATCTGTATTTTGCACCTTATGGCCAGCTAAATGTATAATAATCAGGTCTTGTTAAGTTTATAAAACTTGCCAACTGATGTATAAAATAATTTGTCATGTGACAAATCCAACTTAGGCTTCGACATTATTTTGTTATTGATCCCAATGTTTAATGTCCTTTCGTTTCTGTGTATTCTTATACTGCGTAGTTCAACACAAAGAATGTTTATACTTGCACTGGTGGTGCGGTTTATGTGCTTCTAAACTCTTGAGACTTGCACATGTTCATGTCTGGTACTTGAATAAAACTAAAGTCAGAATAATGGAAGATGAGAGATGATGAAATATGTTCTGATTTTAAGAGCAAGTAGAAATGTTCATTGTGCTGCGTTGGAACAGACTGTCACTTCCAAGGAATAAATCACATTTTATGCTTGCGCTACCAAGTGCTGAATTTATCACTGGGTTTTATTACAACAATATCAACGAAAAAAGGCAAAATCTCAAATTTAAACATACTATCTGAGGCACACAGATCTTTTTATACCCCCTGTCTAGGCTGAGAGGTTGTTAGAAAGTTTCTAGGAGAGAATAAAGAGTCTTTTGAAAAGTAGGTAACAATTACAAAATAAAATACTTTAGCCTTAATTGCTCATCAGAGATCAAATAATACTTTTAAATTTTATGAAAAACAAAAGTGGTTAATAATTAACTCATACTGGTATCACAGTATCACAGTATCATCAGGGTTGGAAGAGACCTCACAGATCATCAAGTTGAACCCTTTACCACAGAGCTCAAGGCTAGACCATGGCACCAAGTGCTACGTCCAACCTTGCCTTGAACAGCCCCAGGGATGGCGACTCCACCACCTCCCCAGGCAGCCCATTCCAGTGTCCAATGACTCTCTCAGAGAAGAACTTTCTCCTCACCTCCAGCCTAAATTTCCCCTGGCGCAGCTTGAGGCTGTGTCCTCTCGGTCATGCTGTTGAATTCCATGTGATCTAGACATGATACACTCCTAGAATTATTTTAAAATCTCAACATTAAAAACAGGGAATATCTTTTAATATCTGTTCAGGGTTTGGTTAGAAACATAAATGTTAAAAGTTTGTGGTTTTTTTTTTTTTTTTTTTTTTTTTAACATGGCATGGTTAATAATAGTTACAGGTATTATTACCTTGTGCTTACTGGCAAATAGGTTAACTTAGTTATCATGGTTTGTAAGGCAAGAATGTTGGTTATGATTATCATAAGAACAGAGATTGTAGGTAACAGTTTGCAGAAAGGTTGAAGACTGAAGGTGCTTCTTTATACTTGCTGTCTGTAAGATGCTAATTAGCTCCTAATTATTAAACATATAATTCACAGTAAAACCTTTGTAGTTTAACATTAGAGTGCTTGCATAGTATTAAGTGCATTGAATAGAAGAAGGAAAATAAGATAAAGTGAAGATACAAACAGCCCATATGTCTAACTTGTCCAGATGTCTCTGCAGAGCCTTCCTACCCTCAAGCAGATCACACTCCTGCTCAACTTAGTGTCATCTGCAAACTTGCTGAGGGCACACTGAATACCCTCATCCAAATAATTGGCAGATTTTAAAGAGAAATGTCACCAATTCTGACCCCTATGGGACACTGCTTGTGAGCAGACACCATCTGGATTTAACTCCATTTACCACAGCTCCTTAGGCCCACGCAGCCAGTTTTTAATGCAATGAAGAATCCGCCTGCTAATGCTATGGACCACAAGTTTCTCAAGGAGAATGCTGTGGGAGACAGTGTCAAAAGCTTTACTAAAGTCCACATAGACAATACCCATGGCCTTTCCCTCATTCATTTGATGGGTCATTTGGTAATTGCCGTGTGGGAGAAACCAAGATGAACTGCTCCATAATCTTCCTCAGCACTAAGGTCAGGCTGACAGGCCTGTAGTTCCTCAAATCCTCCTTTTGTTCCTTTTCATAGATCACTGTCACGTTGACAACCTTCCAGTTGTCTCACACCTCCCCTACTAACCAGGACTACTGATAGATGATGGAGAGAGGCTTGACAAGCTCTTCTGGCAGCTCCCTCAGCACTCTTGGATGAATCCCATCTGACTTCATAAACTTGTGAGCGTCCAGGTGTCATAATAGGTTGTCAACTGCTTCCTCCTGGATTTTGGGCAGTTGATGTTCTCCACCCCTATCAGGAAGCTGAATACTCTGAGGATGACTGGTCTGACTACTGAAGATAGAGGCAAAGAAGGTATTAAGTACCTCAACCTTTTCCTCATCCTTGATAGCAGTGATCCACTCTGCATCCAATAAAGGGTGAACTTTCTCCTTGGCTTTCTTTTTGTGTTACTGTATTTGTGAAAACAGAACAACACAGAATCACAGAACATTAGGTGTTGGAAGGGACTTCCAAAGATCATCCAGTGCAACTCTCCTGCCAGAGCAGGATCACCTAGTGTAGGTCACGCAGGAACACACACAGGTGGGTTTTGCATGTCTCCAGAGGGGAAGGCTTCACAACCTCTCTGGATAGAATGTTCCAGTGTTCTGTCAGCCCCACAGTGAAAAAGGAAGTGTAAACTGTCCGAACTTCCAGAACACTAGCAACAAAAAAACCTCATGCTGCAACAAACCAATCCACTTTCTTTCAAACACAGTAAGTTCAATGCTCTTTCATCTGACCTTCTTCAAAAGTTTATCATTTGACAAACCAGCCACCTACTGAGCTAAGAGACTGAAGAGCCCATTAAACAAGCCTGAAGTATAAACAAGCATTAGCTCAGATAATCAGTTTCTATTTGATTGCCATCTGGTTTTATACCACAGAATGTTTTCCTGATTCTTCTCCAACATCCAGAAGCTGGTGCTTCAGGGTAGCAGTGTTCTCTTACTTATTTACTGGAATTGTCCCACAAGGCCTCTGGAACATCTTCTGTGAAAATCAGTTCATCCAGGATATTAACACAAATGTTCAGAGTGCCTTTATGGCTCACAGAGACATTAGGTGAAGTGGATATTTGATGAGAAATACTTGAAGCCATTTGAAAACACTTCAAATTCCCGAATCACCACCACTAGCTTCTTGTGCCTTAAAAATTTCACCTGTTTCTAATGAAATTATTTCTAATGTCACCAGTTGCCAGATCTCCTGAAAAACCATTTGTCCAGAAATATCTGAAAGATGCTGTGTTGGTTTTGTTCTTAAAAACAATACTCTTTGATCTGAACAAGTTTTGCTGATGGTGTCTGGTTTTCTAGTGCTTGAGGTACATGGTGATAGCCAACACAAGGTCCCTAAAAACTGTCAGCACAGTGCTAGTGAGGAGAAGAAAAAACTGACCTAACAAACCCTGCTAAATGGCACAGCAGCACTGTGTGAAACTCTGGCACTGCAGCAAACTTTATTTCTACACAAGATGCTGTAAGAGACTTCTAAAGCCTCTTCAATAATGTAAACCACTTAAATGTCTTACAGTGCTGTGGTAGTAGCTGCCCATGGGAGACCAACGCATACGATAAGGCAGGTCACACCAAGCACACTGAAATCTATATGGCTGTACTGAGTGCACAATGGTGGACTACTTGGAATTCAATGTAACAGTTATTAGCAGTATGCAGTTTTCTTGTGAGGTCCAGTGAGGCTACTGCCCTAGTCTGCTTCCAGGCAGTTTGAGTAGCAGTATTTGGGTAGAACAGGCTGCTTTAAATGCCACTTGAGTGTTCACTTGCATATAGAGAGGAGAAAGCCTGCAGCAACATTTACCTAAGCAACTTATTTTGGGAGAAAGAATGTTTTTAATTACAGTAATTAACATATAATGGATTCACATTCAGGGAACACCTGCATATGCCTGCTGTAATGTACCTTGACATATCAGTTGGCTTCTTGAATTCTGCAGTCACCCCATTATTATTGCCTAGCTATATTGCAGCAGTAAATGGGAACAACAAAAGCTAATACTAATCCTATCAATTTCTCACTCCAAAATGTATTGGAAAATCACTCTTCCCCCCCCCTTGTATTTGAGAAAATTCATTCAACATACTTTTACATATAAGCACGGAAATATGTTACTTGACCTTTTAGAATAAAACCACTATTGCAGTACTGTGTTAGTTCAGGATGCTTTCACTGCTCGTTCATGGTGACCTTAGGTCTTCCTTTTTTTCCCTATTTGAAGACAGGGACTATGTTTCCCCTTCATCAGATCACCCAAACTTTGTAAATATGATGGACAATGGTTTGGCAACTTCATCTGTTAGTTCCCTCAGGACCCATGGGGTGGATCTTGTTGGGCAGCAGGGACTGGCAACTTCAGGTTCTTTCGATGATCTTGAATGTGATCTGCATTATAGTGGGCATTATCTTCCTTTTCCCACTTCCTACCTTTGCCTTCTGGAACTTGGGTGGTGTGGCCAGAGCCCTTGTTGGTGAAGACTGAAGCAAAGAAGACACTGAGCACCATGTTCCTTGTTACCAGGTCTTTGTCTTTCTTTTGGGGAAGCCCCACACCTTCCCTAGCTTTCTTTTGTTTGCTGATGAACCTGAATAATTTATTTTTATTCCCTTTTATGTCCCTAGCCAAGTTTAATTCTATCTTTGCTTTTGCTTTCCTAATGAGACTCCTAGCTGCTCAGACAACTTCTTTGTTAGCTCAGTGTGCTAATTTGAAGCTATCTGGAATATTTTGATGAGAAGAAGTAGATTATAGGCTGTGAAAAGGAAACAATGGTCATGTCTACTTCACTCATACACTTGCTGAGATGTATGAAAACAAGAACATAAATACAGATAACTCAGTTGCTCTCTGGCTCTGGCTGCCTGCACTTTTCTCCCTAACCGGCTGTCTAACTAATCCTTCTGCTTTCTAACCCCCCTGGCTGATTCTCCAAACTCACCTTGAATGTAAGGGAAAGTCTGGGATAAGGTAGAGGGGTGGAAAGGAAGTGGAAGGGTGGTTGGGAGCTTCTCCTGGGGACTCTGCTTCCTGGGAGGGATGTTGTGTTTCTGTATTACTTTTTTAAAAAAATGTATATTTCTGCATATATCTATCCTTATTGTGCTAAGCTGTAAATATACAACTTCATTCTAATTTCCAGCTTGGCTGAGTATAGTCTGGGTGATTTCATAAGAGTTGTGGGGGGGGCGGGTAACACCTAAACCATCACACTCATTTCCTATAGAATTTTTGTGCCTATGTGAGTCCAGAAGGACCTTCTTCATCCATGCCAGTCTCCTGGCATTCTTGCTTGCCTTCTCCTTTCTTGGGATGCACTGCTCCTAGGCTTGGAGATCACCAGCTGTCCTTTTTTTTTTTTTTTTAAAGAAAGCCAACAGAAATTAAACTCTCAAATCAAATTGGAGAGAAAAATACAGAATTATATTTAGAGAGAGAAAATACAGAGCTAGACATTATAAAGCAATTGCCCCGTCCATGGCAAACTCCACTGAATTTTTCCCCATCCTAAAATAACTAAATCTACACTTCCCAGTGCTTCACACTTCTACCCCCCCCTCCCCCCCAAAAAAGCCTTCGCCATCCAAAGAGGCCTACTGCTTACATGTTATTCCCAATAAAGTGGTTCCCACCACACACACAGGGCAGGAGGAGGAGGAAAGGAGAACGAGCTGACCTTGTTGTGAGTCTATAAAGGGATATCAGAATTATGGGATTGAATAACAATCTTCAAGTCCTCAGAAAAATGTTTAACCCTATAGCCTCAACCTGGGACACCAGCTTTCTGGAGTCCCTCTTCCCTCCAGGGCTTTATCATATGACACTCTGCTACACAGATCCCTGAAGAGGATGAAGTCTACTCTTTTGAAATCCAGAGTAATGAGCTTTCTCTACACCCTCTTTGATTCCTTGAGGACCAGCATTTCATCAACCCAGACCCTCAGGTCCTTCTCGTCAGGGCTGCTCTACAGCCATTCACCACCCAGCCTGTATCTGTGCTTGAGATTGCACCGATCCAGGTGCAGGGTCTTACACTTGGCCCTGTTTCATGAGGTTGGCCTGGGCCCACCTCTCCGGCCTGTCCAGGTCCCTCTGGATGGCATCCCCTTCCCTCTAGCAAGTTGGCTTGGTGTCATCTGCAGACGTGCTGAGGGTGCACAATATTCCTCTGTCCATATCACTGACAAAGACGTTAAACAGCACTGGTCCCAGCACTGACCCCTGAGGGATGCCACTTGTGACTGGTCTCCAGGTGGACATTGTGCAGTTGATCACCACTCTCTGCGTGCAACCATCCAGTCAATTCCTTATCCAGTGAGTGGATAATTTGTTATCCTATTCTTTATCCTGTATTTTCCTTATAGAAGAAGCCAACCTTCTGGTCACAGCTCTCTTTCTCTTCTCCCTTGCTTCTTGCTCTGTACTCTTAATTTTGCTTGGGTTTGCAGCGTTAACCAGCCGCAAACAAGGAGATGCTCCGTGCAGACAAAGGCATGGTGCAGAAAGGCAAGCGTAGAAAGGCTACACTCAGAAAGGCTAACATAGAAAGGCAAATGTAGAAAGGTGAGGTTTCTAAATCATCTCCCTTTATAGACTTGATTTTGAAATCCAACTGGCCAACAGGCACTAGCACCACTGCTCTGGTCAAGGAATTCAAAGCTTCCTTTCTCCTTTGACGAAGCAGGCACGTTGAGGGCAGCACGAGACACCTGACTGCCTGGTGCTCAGCCCTCTAGCCCTCAAGGCTTTGCTGAAGGGAAACCCTTATTGTTTCTCATCTACTCACTCCTGGACCCCAGTGCAACAGAAGGAGGAGAGCCAGGGTTAAACCTGCCCGGCAGGATTTATGCCCTACCAGGACAAAACCTTGCTGTTGTTGTGGTAGTTTGAGGGACAGAGGCCCATCCCAGAGGGATGGACCTGCTTGTTCCAGGATAGTGTAATATTGTTATTCTATTCCATCTTCTGGTATCACAGCTTAAAAGATACTGCCTGACTGATCTCTCCACCTTCTCTTCCTGCCTTTCTTCCCTCCACTTCTCCAGGAATAGAGAGCGTTCTCATCTTATGGCTCCTGAGGGAGGAGGCTACCAGCTGGCAGAGAACTGAGCTGCATCATGCAGCCTGCTGAAGCCTGTAGGCCCCAGCTGGGGAGGGCAGTTTCAGCCTAACCTCAGGCCAACAGAGGAGTGGAAGGGGTGAAGGGTTCTAGAAGGCCAGTTTGGGCCTAGTGGGTTTTATACTTATTCTACCTGATTGCCTTTTGTATATATGCTTTTGTAAACAGAATTTCTCTCTGAACTTCCAATCAGTATGCAGTATCCTCATTCCTACTCCTGGAAAGGCGTAAGAGTAATTTCTGTCCTCCAGTCCCAGGCATACTCATGGGACAGCTGTCTACAGCTATCTGAAAGTAGGGTTGAGTGAGGTGGGAGCTGGTCTCTTCTCCCTCGTATCAAGTGACAGAACATGAGGACATGGCCTGAAGCCTTGCCAGGGAAGGTTTAGATTTGATATTATGAAAAAAAAACAGTGAAAGCATGGTCAAGCATTGGAATAGGCTGTCCAGAGAGCTAAACGAAAAGTACTAACACACTTTAAGAAATGGCTACAGTGTGACTTTTTAATACTTAGTACATCTCAGCTTTGGATCTCTGTGAAATTGTATGTTCTCTGCAGAAGCTGGTGAGGTTTTTTTCCATTCATGTCTATGTTTGGAAGAAGAAATATTGGACCGAATCAGGACTGAACAGTCTCTAAGGCTTTGTGTTCAACAGAGTAGAATCGCAGAATCAGATTCATAGAATCAGTCAGAGTTGGAAGGGACCACAAGGATCATCTAGTTTCAACCCCCCTGCCATGGGCAGGGACACCCTACCCTAGATCAGGCTGGCCAGAGCCCCATCCAGCCTGGCCTTGAACACCTCCAGGGATGGGGCCTCAACCACCTCTCTATTACGACTCTCATGTTGAAAAATTTCCTCCTCATGTCCAGTCTGAATCTCCCCACCTCCAGCTTTGCTCCATTCTCCCTAGTCCTGTCACTACCTGAAAGCCTAAAAAGTCCCTCCCCAACTTTTTTGTGAGCCCCCTTCAGATACTGAAAGGCCACAAGAAGGTCACCTTAGAACCTTCTCTTCTCCAGACTGAACAGCCCCAACTCTTTCAGTCTGTCCTCATAGGAGAGGTGCTCCAGCCCTCTGATCATCCCAGTGGCCCTTCTCTTGGACACACTCCAGCATGTCCACATCCCTCTTGTAATAGGGGCTCCAAAACTGGATGCAGTACTCCAGCTGGGGTCTCACCAGAGAGGAGTAGAGGGAAAGAATCACTTCCCTCGACCTGCTGGCCACACTTCTGATCCAGCCCAGGACCTGGATGGCCCTCTGGGCTGCAAGTGCACACTGCTGGCTCAAGATGAGCTCATTGTTCACCAGCACTCCCAAGTCCCTCTCCTCAAGGCTGCTCTCCAGCCAGTCACTGCCCAGCCTGCGTTTGTGCTTGGGATTGCCTTGACCCAGCTGCAGGACATTGCACTTGGTTTTGTTGAACCAGATGAGGTTGGCTTGTGCCCACCTCTCCAGCCTGTCCAGGTCCCTCTTTATGGCATCCCTTCCCTTCAGTGTGTCTGCTGCAGCACACAGCTTGGTGTCATCAGCAAACTTGCTGAGGGTGCACTCAGTGCCACTGTCCATGTCACCAACAAAGGTGTTGAACAAGACTGGTCCTAAGACTGATCCCTGAGAGACTCCACTCATCACTGGCCTCCACTTGGACACGGACCTATTTACAGCCAGTCTTTGCATGTCCCCATCAAGTCAGTTCTTTATCCACCTAGTGGTCCAGCAATCAAACCCATGTTTTACCAGCTTGGAGACCAGGATGTGGTGTGGGACAGCGTCAAAGGCTTTGCTCAGGTCGAGGTAAATGACATCAGTTGCTTGCCCCTCATCTGTGAATGTTGTGACCTGTTCATAGAAGGCCACCAGGTTTGCCAGGCAGGATTTGCTCTTGGTGAAGCCAGGCTGATTGTACCAAATCACCTCTTCATTACTCTCCTGTCTCAGTAGTGCCTCCAGGAGGATCTGCTCCATCATCTTACTGAGCACAGAGGTGAGACTGACTGGCCTGGAGTTCCCTGGCTCCTCCTTCCTACCCTTTTTGAAAATGTGAGTTATGTTTCCCCTTTTCCAGTCAATGGGAACTTCACCAGACTGCCATGACTTTTGGAATAGAATAGAGAGGGGTTTAGCAACCTCATCTGCCAGTATTCCCAGTACCTGTGGGTGTATCCTGTCAGGTCCCATGGACCTGAACACTTTCAGGTTCTTCAGGCGATCACGAACCTGATCTTCACTTACGATGGGCAGTTCTTCCTTCTAGTCTCTGCCATTATCTTCCATGGCTACAGGAGTGTGGCTGGAGGCCTCTGCAGTGAAGAGTGAGGTAAAGAAATCATTGAGAACCTCAGCCTTTCCCATGCCACTTGTGACCATTTCACCTGTTACCTTTCTGAGGGGCCCACACCTTCCCTAGCCTTCTTTTTACCATTACTATACCTGTAGAAATTCTTGGTGCTCCCTTTGACCTCCCTGGCTAGATTCAATTCAAACTCTGCCTTGGCTTTCCTAACCAGATCTCTAGCTGCTCAGACAGCTTCCTTATATCCCCCCATTCCAGCTGTCCTTTCTTCCATTCCTTGTAGAGTTTCTTTTTGTGCGACAGCCTGTCCAGGAGCTCCTTGCTCATCCAGGCCTCCTAACATTCTTCCCTGCTTTCCTCTTTGTTGGTGTGCATTGCTCCTGGACACAGAGGAGGTGATCCTTGAATGCTGAGCAGCTGTCCTGGATAAGGGCTCCTCTTCCCTCTAGGGCTTTGTCCCATGATACTTTGGCCCGCAGATCTCTGAAGTGATCAAAGTCTGCATGCCTAAAATCCAGGGTCATAAGCTTAGAATACCTCCTCCTGGTTGCCCTGAGGATCTTAAATTCAACTGATTCATGGTCACTGCAGCCAAGGCTGTCCCTGCGCCTCACACTGGTCACCAATGTCCCTTCTTCTCCTTCTCCCTTGAGTAAGAGAAGAACTATTTGTATTGCTTAGTGAATTCACTGGCGACTGCCCAGGGCCAATGGCATTAGTCTCCAGGAGTGAGCATGGCGATGTTATGCAAAAGCTTCAGCACAACGGAGTTGTCCCTCTCCTCCTCCTGCGCTGCTGTGCTGCGCTTTGCTCAGCAGGTGGCAAGCTTCACAAGCCGTAGCCGGCTGGGTTCGGTCGCAGAGCTGTGCCGGAGCAGCCCGTGCTGAGAAGGGTTGTTTGGACTCCATCCCAATTATATTTGTTTTCCTTCGCTTGCGAAAAAGGAGCCGTTATTGTCCCCAGTTCAACAATTGTCTTTCCTGGGCTGGTCTGTGAAAAGCCTTTAACTACGGCGATGAAGTATTCCCGTCCTGCGCGCAGTGAATGCTCGCTCAAGATCGATCGTGGAGAACACAGCGCGGCGAATGCGCCCCCCGCGCCCCCGCCCCGTCCCCCGTCCCCCGTCCCCCGTTCCCCCACCCCTCTCTTCTTTTTTTTTTTTTTTTTTTTTTTTTTTTTTTTTTTTTTTTCCTTTTTGTAAGGAAACGCCTTACATAAACGTAATCCATGAAACACAGGCCAGGGCTATTGATATCATGGAACTAGTTCAAACAGGAGAAAAAGAGCTGCCACTTCTTTCTGTGCAGTGTGTATTGTTCAGCGCATCGTTATCAGGTGCCGGGAGACTACTTTGCATTCTTCATACCATAGAAGCAAGGATGACTTTGAAGAAACTTAAGTGGCCCCTCCAGCATATAACTAAAATTACTTCCATGCTTCTTTCTTCTTCTTCTTTTTTTTTTTTTTTTTCCCAGGTTGGAAGAGACCTCCAAGATCATCCAGTCCAACCTAGCACCCAGCCCTAGCCAGTCAACCAGACCATGGCACTAAGTGCCTCATCCAGTCTTTTCTTGAAGACCCCCAGGGACGGTGCCTCCACCACCTCCCTGGGCAGCCCATTCCAATGCCAATCACTCTCTCTGTGAAGAACTTCTTCCTAATATCCAGCCTATACCTACCCTGGCACAACTTGAGACTGTGTCCCCTTGTTCTATTGCTGGTTACCTGGGAGATGAGACCAACCCCCACCTGGCTACAATGCCCCTTCAGGTAGTTGTAGACAGCAATGAGGTCACCCCTGAGCCTCCTCTTCTCCAGGCTAAACAACCCCAGCTCCCTCAGCCTCTCCTCATAGGATTTGTGCTTCAGGCCCCTCACCAGCTTTGTTGCCCTTCTCTGGACATGTTCCAGCACCTCAACATCTTTCTTGAATTGAGAGGCCCAGAACTGGACACAGTTCTCAAGGTGTGGTCTGACCAGTGCTGAGCAGAGATACAGATTAAGTAGTTGAGAGATAGAGAGGATCTGCCTTGGATACTAACAGGTTTTCTTTTATCTCGTGTCTCAGTACATTTCTGCTAAGCATTGGTGGGCATTGATGAGGAACTGGTGTCTCAGGAGGCACCTAAAATGAAGTGTGTATCTGATGCATAAGGTCGATAAGAAAAGAGTTTAAAGCACAAGAGGCTGTGGCAAGCTCACCTGCCATCAAAATATCTAGAAGTATTTTTCATTACATGTACAATATAAGACATTGTGCACTTATTTTTTTTCAGTAGATGCTTGTTCTGCAGTGTTTCTCACAGTAGGATGAGAGAGTGAAGAAAATTGGAGGAATGAACATAAGGACAGGCACAAAGATTTTAAAATAATTATTGAAAATGATTGGAGATCTTCAGTTCACTCGAAACTATTGTTGCAGCTGTTAGGCTTACTTTTAATGATACTGAATTTAGACAAAGGACAAAGCCCCTCTATTCCACAGTAAGTCCTCTGTGGGAATTTTTCTGGGTCTGTGAGGGACAGATTGCTTGCTCATTTTCAACAATGAAGTGTGTTGGGGGTGATGATTGAAACCAGTTGGATTGGTAAGGTACTGTGATTGGAACTGGAATTTACTTCTCTGAGTGGTCATGATGACAAGCTCTGCACCCACAGGCAGGTCATTTAATTGCTCTGTCTCTCTGTTTATTTGCACTGCCAACCATGAAACAACAATTAGGGTAATTTTAAAATATGACATCTGCTTTTTGAGCTGGAGGGCCCAGTCCTGTATAGTTAATATAAACTGAGGAAAGCGTATTGGCTTTTTGTGGGAGAACACTGTTAGTTCTCTTCTCATGAACTCTG
Organism: Pogoniulus pusillus; assembly: GCF_015220805.1. Classification (NCBI taxonomy): domain Eukaryota; kingdom Metazoa; phylum Chordata; class Aves; order Piciformes; family Lybiidae; genus Pogoniulus; species Pogoniulus pusillus. The sequence continues at coordinate 62,779,033 of NC_087309.1, read as the reverse complement.
TAAATCCTCTCCTCATTCTTGGATCAAATCTTTAATCTCCTTTGCAAGCCCTGTCACATCTTGTGTTTCTTAATCTTCCCACCTGCATCCTCAGTAAACCTGTTAACATAGCCACCTATTTACACAATACCATGCACTCTTGCCTATCTTCTCATTTCTGCTGTCCCCTCTACTCTTGCTCTACACGTTCTCATTGTAACTTGAGGAGCCTGTCTGAACGTGTATTCCTCTTAATCTTATCCTCCAGGATTTAAACTGAGATTTCCTCTCCATACTTTGGCCCTGTTGTTTCCTTCTCTTTTTTTACCATGTGCTCTCTGCATGCACTCACCTCCTTAATTTTTTTTCTGTGCCTCCAGTTTGTAATGTGGCAGTTGTCTTTCCTCCAGGAGGCTCCAAACCAAAGCAAAACCATGGGAACTCATGGCCTTCCTGAGCAGGGGTAGGCATCTTTATTTTAGCTCCACTGGGGCAAAGTGTTACTGTACATGAGAAGCAGAAGTCCAGCATAGAACTCTGAGGAAAATATGCTTTTAAGAAAGACTCAAAGCACAGCAGTGGAGAAAGGCCTTGAAATTGTGGTCCTCAAAGTCTGCTTCTGACTGTTTTTACAGTAAGAAAGAAAAAAGCTTGAAGTTTCTAACTCATTGGCAGAAAAGTGGAGAGCAAACATAGTGTCTGAATATCATGCCTGCATGTCTGGAACAGCAAGTGAGAAGTGAGACTGTGTCCCTTCAGGGTGATCTTTACAACCAGCTGTGGAAAAAAAAAGAAGGGGAGTCATCTTTCTCCAACCTGCCTAATACAGTCAGGTTGTCAGGCCAGATAAAGCAAGTACTTAAAGGCAAGAGGGAAATGGTTCTCAAAGTTAGAGAGTTGCAAAAATGTTGGGGCTGATACTCAGGGAAGGGTGGAAATAGATCGAGGTGTATGTGCTGAACTGAGTGCCAGCAAAGAAGCTGATGAGGAGGCATGTGCTGAGGACAGCTCTTGGGAAGGCAAGCAGTGAGCATCTTGGGAAATCCAGTATGATTTATAGAGTTGAAGAAGATGGTGGGCACTGTGGGTGGAAACAGACTGAACATAGCTTCAAACATTTTCCTGAGGGTTTAATGGAACTGTTAGCATCTCTTCTATGATGATAGGCTGAGGGAGCTGGGGTTGTTCAGCCTGGAGAAAACGAGACTGCAGGGAAACCTTCCAATACTACAGGAAAGATGGAGAGGGACTTTCATAAGATTGTCTAGCAACAAGCCTAGAGGGAATAGATTTAAGCTGAGGGAGAGCAGATTTAGAGTAGATGGTAGGAAGTTCTTCAGTGTGAGGGTGGTGAGACTCTGGAATAGATTGACCAGAGTGGTTGTGGATGTCCCCTGTCTGGAAGTACTTAAAGCTAGATTGGATGAAGCCTTGGACAACCAAGTGTAGTTAAGAGGCATCCCTGCCTGTGGCAGAGGTTTTGAGTAGGTGATCTCTGAGACCCCTTCCAACCTAATCCATTCTATGATTCCAGAAGTGCTTCTTTTCCTCTCCACAACCTCCTGGCACAATCTGAGGGCTGCCCCAGAGATCCTCCGATATGGCAGACCTGAGGAGCATGCTGACTGACATCACAGAGGGCTACCTGATCTCACCAGGTGTGCCTACACCAGTGTGGCAGTTTGAGGGGTCACAGGTTCCCTTAGGAAGACCACAGAGATGAAGGCCAGTCACAGGTGAAAGGTTCTGGTTGTCCCAGGATATTGTAACATTTCACTTTCCAGCGTCGCAGCTCTCAAGGCAGTGCCTATCTGGTATTACTCTCCTCCCTCCCTGCCTTTCCTCCCTTTGCCGCTCTTCTCTGGGAAGAGCACCTGTGCTTACCTATCCCACGGTTTGTGTGGGGAGATGGCTTCTAGCTGGCAGGGACTCTGGAGCTGCATCATGCAGCCTGATAAGGGAAGGATGGTTCTGGCCTGCTCTCAGGCCTGCCGAGGGTGGAGGAGCTGGAGGATTAGAGGTGATTTTAGTCCAGTAGACTTGGTAAGGCAAATCTGATGGATATATTCATTCTACCTGATTGCCTTTTGCATATATGCACTAGTAAATAAAATCTCCCTTTAAATCTCCAATCAGTGTTCAGTATCTTCATTCTTACTCTTCAAAAAGGAGTGTCATTTTTGTCTTCCATCCCCATGTATCTCATGGCCTTAAACTGGGACAACCAGGCTGTGTATGTGCCTGCTGCTGAGGCTCCTCACAGCACGACACCAAAGTGGTGGGAGGCATCAGCCCACCCAGGCTGCATCAGCACTGAAGTGCCCTCTGCCCTGCCATAAGGGAGTGTCAGGCTCCAAGGGGTGAGCCCTGCCTCCTTTCACATTAAAGATGTTTGAGAACCCTAAAAAGTAAAACATTCTCTTGAAAGATTACTTTTATTAAAACGGTTGTAGTTTATTCTTGCCTTTTCTACAAAGAGGAAGATTCTTTTCCGTCTGCTACCCTAAAACAGGCAAATATCCAGAAGTCCTTGTGCAGTTACGCAGCATGGGTAGCTGTGACCTTTAGCAGCACACATAACCTGTGCTTTTAAGAAGTATCTGATTAATGAGTCTCTCTTCTAAAACATGGCTTTTAAATATTCCTAAAGGGACAACAAGATGTAAAAAATATTCCAGGAAGAAAAAAAAAACCAACACCCAACACTTTTTTTTTTCTGTTTCATTTTAACTACACACACACAAAAAAAAAAAAACAAACAAACAAACAAACCAAACCCAAAACAAAATATCCTTCATGGGTAAACATTTATGGAAAGTGTAAAGTTCCACTAGGGGAACTTTGATGGGGATATATTCTGTCAGTGAAAAGGAGAAGAGCAAAAACAAATAGCACATCTGATCTGTGTTCACAGGCTTTGAGTTGATTTTTACAGCCAACATCAATAACATGGTTCTTCACCTCCCCAACCTGTCCATGTTGATGGAATAAACTGAAGCTATTTGCACTGTTCTCACAGGTCACAATCTCCTTCTTTAAATCTCACCCTGGCTAAGGCAGCTTGTATACTAAAATCAAGACAGTTTGAGAGAAATACATGGGTGTTTACCAGTGTCCTGTGCAGTCTGATGGACTTCCTGCTGGAGGAAGGAGAAGCTTAGCCTGGGCTCCACGGGGGCTAGAGGGAAAAGGTGCAAGCAGCAGTGCAATGGAGACATTGTCTGCCTCTTTGTAGCCATGTGGTTTGCAGCATGCAATGTCACATGCAGTTGAAAAATGTTATGATCCATACTGAGGCTGTGTGGTCTTTCTGACTTTTCAGACATGTGTTTTCAGAATCACAGTATCACAGTATCACTAAGGTTGGAAGAGACCTCACAGATCATCAAGTCCAACCCTTTACCACAGTGCCCAAGGTTAGACCATGGCACCAAGTGCCACATCCAACCTTGCCTTGAACTGCCCCAGGGACGACGACTCCACCACCCCCCCAGGCAGCAGGTTGACAATGTGTGTTGCCTTTGATGTGTGGCTCAGTCTGTATGTGGAAAATGTAAAGTCCACCAAAAATCGCGTTGCTTTTTACCCTTTCTGAGGCTGCATACCAAAATGTCATTTCTTGTTTTCACTGTCTGTCACTCTTTACGGTCTTATTGTGTCCACCTTTTCTGGTCTGCATGCTTGAAAAGAAGAAACAAAACCTGTCAAAGACAGTGACTGTCCTTACTGAAGGATTTATGAAGAAAGAACCAAATTGTTTGAGAATTTATAAGATGTTTGTAGAATTTGTAATACTTCTTCCCTCATTTCACTACCTGCTTGTAGATGCTACACCATTTTATCAGTATAGCATTGCAAAAGAAAAAGGATCCTAAGGAGATGCAGCGTAAAATCAGGCTTTGGGTGTGGTTTGGTTTGGTTTTGGTGGTTTTTGTTGCTGTTGTTTTCTTTTTGTTTATTTTTTGTTTCAGTTTATGTGTTCTTCCCCCCCCTCCCCCGTCATTTTTTCTAACTGTTAATTTACTCATGCAGTCAACTTGGGCTTCAAATTATTGAAAGATGTCTAGGATGTACAGTTCTTCCTGGGGATCAGTGATCTGTGTGAATTAAAGGAATTACTGAAGCAAGACCCTACTCTGCTGCCAAAATGGACTTGTGAATCCCCTGCTGACTGGGAGCTTTGCAGGACACAACTGTTGAGAAAGGTTGACAAGACTCTCCTCAGATACTATGTGTGAAATCTCCCCAGGTGCTAGTCCCCATTTTCTGTTATTGCCTTTTCTTGGGATGACTTGCAAGTAGTGGTTGCTCTGCTCTGGGAGACATTACCCATCTGTTGAAGATGAGTCCTGAAAATGTAGCAGTTACCATACCAAGAGAATTAATTGTTAATTGTGGCAATGTAATGAACAAGCATTAAAATCTAGTATTGACTGTGATTTCAGAGTAATTAAGATGTCAAAACACCAGCCAACTAGATAAAAGAAGTAAGAACAAGAATTGAAATAACGAAGGTAGCTTAGCCAAGAAGAGTGAGTGTATTTCACACTTCTGTTTTTCCGTTGGGAAAATTTGATTGTTCACTTTTTAAAAGCATTGTTTTGGCAGCAGTGGATATTGTGGCAATCCATCTACCTCCTCATCTTCTTCCTAATGTGCAGCATTAGCGGAAAAGATGAAAATAAAAGGCAAAACAATAGTTCCTCCTGCAGTGTTAGAAATTAATTAAGAAGAAAACTCTGCTTGATAAGAACAGAATCATAGAATCCTAGAATCAACCAAGTTGGAAGAGACCTCCAAGATCATCCAGTCCAACCTATCACCCAGCCCTAGCCAGTCAACTAGACCATGGCACTAAATGCCTCATCCAGGCTTTTCTTGAAGACCTCCAGGGATGGTGCTTCCACCACCTCCCTGGGCAGCCCATTCCAATGGCAAATCACTCTCTCTGTGAAGAGCTTCCTCCTAACATCCAGCCTATACTTCCTACAGCACAATTTGAGACTGTGTCCCCTTGTTCTAGTGCTGGTTGCCTGGGAGAAGAGACCAACCCCCACCTGGCTACAACGTCCCTTTAAGTAGTTGTAGGCTGCAATGAGGTCACCCCTGAGCCTCCTCTTGGTAGGGCTTTTTTTCCTGAAAGCAATCTGCCTCCAGAGGTACATGGCAGTCCTTGAAGCTCTGCACAGCATAGCTGAGACTGGAACTTAGATGAAGTATTTTGCTACATTTCTGTGTGTTGTGGAGGCAGGGAATTAATGTGGCCCAGTCAGGAATTTTATACAAAAATAGAGTTATTTTATTTTCCCAAAAGCCTGCCCCAAAACTATACGCAGAAATTAATTTAGTTTTAATTACCAGATTCAGTTCCTTTGAGAAGATCTACAGGATGCCATAGATAATCTGACTATTTCAGAAGTCAGAAGGTGGAAAAGGCTTTAGCTATTAATTAATAGCGTTTCCCACTTAATAATAAAGCTGAGCCAAAATAACTCACGGTCAGGCTGACTTGATCCCGCGGCCTTTCCCTCTCGCTCTCTTCTGATGCCATAGAAGAGTCGTTAAGGGTTGTTAAGGTCTGCACAAAAGGTGTTAATGGGTGAAGCAGTCCTTTGGAGCGCTGGGCTCTTCCTGTATCCAGGCCAGGTGAGGTGGGGGGGAGAAGTCTCAGGCAGGCACGAAAGCTCAGGCGGGAATGAACTCCAAGGCAGGAACGAACTCCATGGCGGGAACCCCAAAGTCGGGAAGTCCCCCAATATTTATACCCTCCCTAGACAAAGAGCAGACTTACCACTTCCTAGGTGCAAAGACCACAGCCAATTACAGCCCAATTCCAGCACGAGCACTGCACGGGGCACCCCTTGTGCCGGAAGGGCCCCGTGCTCTTCCCCTTCATGCCTGCAGGGCAAGATGGGGGGATGGGAAACAGGCGGCCTTTCCTCTCCCATTCAAGTGTGGTGGAGGGGCAGCAACCCCAAAACTGAGGCTTCTCTATGCCTCTACATGCCTGGACATGTTTTTCTGCCAGGACCCACGAGGCAGTAAACAGGTTGTGTAACACACACACCCCCAATCCGTGTACCCCTGCGGTCTGCCCAGGGGATCCCCTATTGGGAGGGTCCAGGCAAACAGCTACTGCCTGTTAAGGTAAGGTTTGGCTTACTGCCAATCTGATTGGTCACTTTAGATGGCCAAATGAGCCACGAATCTCGGCTCAGAGTCTATAAAGAGGGGTGCAAAGATGCACCACGTGTTCAGAAGTTCAGAGCATTCAGAGCGTTCGGAGCATCCAGACTCAGAGGACCAAGCTCAGCTCTCTGATCCACATAGCAGCACAGGCCTGCTTGCATGGCCTAGACACAGGATCAGGCCTTACTCTCTTGCATACTTATGAGGCTCAGACCTCATGCATTGATCTCAAGGTGCAGTTAAGCTGTCTGTGAACCCTTTGAGAAGCAGAGCGCATGCACGCCTGCATGTGGTACATATATGGGGAGGGAGAGCCCCCTGCATAAGCTCAAGAGCAGCTGTACACACTGGCTTGCTATCCTGCATTTAGCTACGGAGCTCAAGTCTCCCTGCAGCCCGGCAGACCCTGCTTGTCCAGCATATACTGTTTATCAGCTGTTCTGTAAGTCTGGAAAGATCCAGGCCCAGCAGACCTTCAGACTGTCTGCTAACCTACAAACACAGCCTGCTAGCTGTGAGACGACTGTCAGAAGCTAAAAGCTGTACAAATCTTTCTCCTGCACCTGGAAATCCTGCCAGCTGATCATCCCTGGACACGGCATCCAGAAGAAGCAGGGCACATACTGTGACAGAATCCCGGGAGGGTGATTAATGATTATAAAAGGAACACATCTAAGCAAGGTTTAATTCCTTTGTAGTATAAGTTACCTCTGTCTTAAGAGCAGACACAGTTTCAGCCCTTGCTGGGCAAACAGTATAGTTGTCAAGAGGCATTAAGCCTAAGGGAATCTTTCTCTCTGTCTATAGTTGCTGATAATTTGATATTTCCATTTTATAATCAGTCCCTGTAAATATATCCCAAGCTGTTTTCATAATCTTGCACAACGAACCTGATTTCATAGTGGTTGGGGGTGGTACAAATTTGTAAATATTATTTTTAATTAAAAATTTTATAAAAAATTAATACCGCCTCAAATTAATCTCTCACCTCCCCCTAACAGAGAAGGAATAAGAGAAACCCCTCCACGACATCAAGCCACAGAGGGAGAGGAATTTAGGGATATACAGGACTCCAGAACACTGTGCAGAATCATGATTTTGCCCAGGAGCTGCATTCAAGGAATGCATCTGAAGATGGTGGGCAGATTCTGCATTTGTAATGCCCATGAAGAGACACTTCTAACGCTACTGCATGAAGTACAACAGATGTTGCATAAAGTTTTATTCTGAAAGACTCTGAAATTCCAGTGTTCAGCAGGGAATTCTACCGCTAGTGATCACCTGTATGTGACACAAAGGCAAAGTCTCAGTACCACCAACCATTACATGCAGGTATGCTTGGAACAGCAAAACTTGAATAAAAACAAGTGGAAAGCTAATGTGTCTGAAGTGCAGAGAAAATTCAAATGAGAAGGTACACAGCTGAGTTTGGCCTATTCTTTATTCTGCCACTAAGGCATTTCTATGAGGATTGTTTTCATAGTTGTACCTTCTTTGTCCCTTCATGCAGTTATGTTTTGAGTGAGTTCAGCCTGTCATTACTAGTACTGAGCTCTGTCTTGCATCCCCAAAAGCTGGTAGCTATGCAAAGAGGCAGTGGCTCAAAGACATGAAGAGTTCTGTCCTTTCCAGTGCCATGCTTCTTGTCATGTCTGTAGCTTGTCAGCCAGTGAAGTGAGACAGGTAAATAACATCACTGTATTGTGTGCATTTCTTTCTCTGTCAGATCAGTTTTACTCCCTGAGATACAAACCCTGCTGTCTTTTATCCTGGAGCACATCATCTTGAGTGCTATTAGCAGCATGTGCAGGACAGCCAGGTGGTCAAGACCACTCAGCATGGGTTGATGAAGGACAGGTCCTGCTTGGTGATGAAGGACAGGTCCTGCTTGGTGAACCCGATCCCCTTCTATCACAAGGTGACCTACTTAGCAGATGAGGGAAAGTCTGTGGGTGTTGTTTACCTGAACTCTAGTAAAGCATTTGACACCATCTCCCACAGTGTCCTCTTGGGGAACTGGAGACTTGTGACTTGGATGGTGGATGCTTCACTGGGTAAAAAAATGCCTGGATGGCTGTGCCCAAAGAGTGGTGGTAAATAGAATTAAATCCAGTTAATGGCCCATAGCTCAGTATTTGGGCTTGTTCTCTTTAATATCTTTACCTATTATCTGAATGAGGGGATTGAGTGCTCCCTCAATAAATTTGCAGGAGGCACTAATCTGGGAGGGAATGCTGATCTGTCTGAAGACAGAAAGGCTCTGCAAAGGTGCCTAGTCAGGCTGGATCAATGGGCCAAGGTCAGTTGTGTGAAATTCAACAAGGATAAGTCCTGGGTCCTCAGATTCAGTCACAACTTTCTGCAACTGTGCTAGTTTGAGCCTAGCTAGAATGTTTTGGTGAGAAGGATTAGATCACAGGCTGTGAAAGAGAAAAAAACAATGGCGATGTCTAATTCACTCATAGGCTTGCTGAGAGGTATAAGCACAAGAATTCAAACACAGATAATGGGAGTTACTACTGCTTCTTCTGCTGGGGAGCTTGGAGCTGCATTTTTTTCTCTCTCTAGCCTCTCTGCCATTTCTCTGACTAATTTGCTTTGCTTCCTAACCTCCTGGCTGAACTTCCATTCTTCCTAGGGACTGGGGTAAAGTTGAGAGGAATGGGAGAAGGTGGAAGGGAAGTTGGGAGCCCCTCCTGGGGACTCAGGTTTCTGGGAAGGGTGGTGTGTTTCTGTATTACCTTTTTACCTTGTATATGTGGTCTATCTGGACTTCAGCAAGGCCTTTGACACTGTCCCCCACAGCAAACTGCTGGCTAAGCAGTCAGCCCGCGGCTTGGATGGCAACACTCTGTGCTGGGTTAGGAACTGGCTGGAGGGCCGGACCCAGAGAGTGGTGGTGAATGGTGCCACATCCAGCTGGTGGCCAGTCACTAGTGGTGTCCCTCAGGGATCTGTGCTGGGCCCCATCCTCTTTAACATCTTCATAGATGATCTGGATGAGGGCATGGAGTCAGTCATCAGCAAGTTTACAGATGACACCAAGCTGGGGGCAGATGTGACTGAGTTAGAGGGCAGAAGGGCTCTGCAGTGGGACCTTGACCACCTGCACAGATGGGCAGAGGCCAATGGGATGGGGTTCAATAGCTCCAAGTGCAGGGTGCTGCACTTTGGCCACAACAACCCCATGCAGAGATACAGGCTGGGGTCGGAGTGGCTGGAGAGCAGCCAGACAGAGAGGGATCTGGGGGTGCTGATTGATACCGCCTGAACATGAGCCAGCAGTGTGCCCAGGTGGCCAAGAGAGCCAGTGGCATCCTGGCCTGCATCAGGAATGGTGTGGTCAGCAGGAGCAGGGAGGTCATTCTGCCCCTGTACTCTGCACTGGTTAGACCACACCTTGAGTACTGTGTTCAGTTCTGGGCCCCCCAGTTTAGGAGGGACATTGAGATGCTTGAGCATGTCCAGAGAAGGGCGACGAGGCTGGTGAGAGGCCTTGAGCACAAATCCTATGAGGAGAGGCTGAGGGAGCTGGGATTGTTTAGCCTGGAGAAGAGGAGGCTCAGGGGTGACCTTATTGCTGTCTACAACTACCTGAGGGGTGGTTGTGGCCAGGGGGAGGTTGCTCTCTTCTCTCAGGTGGTCAGCTCCAGAACGAGAGGACACAGCCTCAGGCTGCGCCAGGGGAGATTTAGGCTGGAGGTGAGGAGAAAGTTCTTCACTGAGAGAGTCATTGGACACTGGAATGGGCTGCCCGGGGAGGTGGTGGAATCACCATCCCTGGAGCTGTTCAAGGCAGGATTGGACGTGGCACTTGGTGCCATGGTCTAGCCTTGAGCTCTGTGGTAAAGGGTTGGACTTGATGATCTTTGAGGTCTCTTCCAACCTTGGTGATACTGTAATACTGTGATATTTCTGTATATAACTGTATATACTGTAAATATCTGCTTGTATATTGTGCTAGCTGCAAATAAAAGCTTCATTCAAATTTCCAGAGCCGTCTGAATCTAGTCTGGGTGATTTCTAAAGTGTGAGGGGTGGGGAACACCCAAACCTTCATGGCAACATTACAGATGTGGGGCAGAATGGCTGGAAAGCTTGCCTGTCAGATAAGGACCTGGGGGTGATGGTTAACAGCTGGCTGCACATGAACCAGCAATGCAACCACGTGGCCAAAAAAGGCCAACATCATCCTGGCCTGTATTGGGAATAGTGTGGCCAGCAGGAAATGGATTGTACCTGTGTACTTAGCACTAGTGAGGGCACATCTTGAATACTGTGTTCAATTTTGGGCTTCTTACTACAAGGAAGATATTGAGGTCCTGGACTGGATGCAGAGAAGGTCAATGAAGCTAGTAGAGGGTCTGGAGAACAGGTTTTATGAGAAGCAGCTGAGGAAACTATCACTGTTAAGTCTGGAGGAGGGTTGAGAGAAGACTTTCTCTACAACTACCTGAGAGGAGGTTCATCTCTTCTTTCTAGTATCAAGTGATAAGATGAGAGGAAATGTTGCATCAAGGGAGGTTTGAATTGGATATGAAAAGAAACTTCTTCACTGAAAGGTTTCTCAACACTTGAGTAGCATCCTGAGGGAGGTAGCCGAATAGCCATACTTGGAGGTATTTAAAAGGTGCAGAAATGTGGTGCTAAGTGACATAGTTTAGCATCAGACTTGGTAAGAGTCAGATAATGGTCGGACTTGAAAATCTTAGAGGTATTTTCCATCCAAAACAATTCTAGCGAATTTTAGGAAGAGCTTCTCTCTTCATCCTTTGTCCTTTGCTTTATTTGCCTCCAGATCAATATAAATTAGACCTCAAATGTAATTAATACCTTCTTCACCATCACCACGATCACTCTGATTTGTCTTTGGCCATGCTGGCATCTGCAAATGATGCCTTCTTACACCTTGTCTTCCCAGCCACATTGCTGTACTTATTTCCCTGTCAGGTTTCCTATTTTCACTAGACTGAATTTAACTATGTCTCCCAGTTTTAAGGCACTCCAGCAGTGCTGTCAGTTTCTTTCAGTGCCATCAGCTCTTGAGCAAAGTCTACAGGCTTGCCTAAGTATTTATTTAATACACTTTTTTTCTACATAATTATCTCTGTATGCTTATTAATACCAATCTCATGCACAGAACATCTTCCTGCTTTAATTTTTAGTTATTGCTTCATTGTCCAAAATCTCACTGATGAAAGATTGCCACCTTTGGTTAACAAACAAATTCAAATGTGTGAAGAATATCAAGGGAACATCCAGTGTCTTTGTTTGCTTTGACTACTGAATTACTATGTGTTTTTTCAGCTTTTGCTTGTCCCTCTTCTAATCTCTGCCCCTTGGTCATACTTTTTTTTCTTTTTTTGGGTGGGGGAGGGACACACACACAACACGTGACTGTAAAATATCTTATAGCAAAGTGACATGTCTGCTTTGTAAGATGATCCATGTCTCAGGGTTAGAAAAAAGCTCTCATGTCCTCTTTGCAGAGGCCATAAAAACCTGCCTGATGCCTTTTTGTAGAGCATTTTGTATTGAATGTCTAAGCAACACTTCTTGTCTCCAGCCATTTAAAATCTCTTGCTGTATTCATTTGGTTCATCACGGGGATTTTAACTTTGTATAATTCCTTTGGCTTCAGTACCACAGGCTACTGGTTATTCTGGCTTCTCTGCAAAATGGACAGTTTCACATGAGTTTGGTTTTGACATTTGCTTCTGTATGGGTATCTGTATGGTAGATGTCCACCACCTGCTTTCAGAAATGGATATCTCTCTTTTACCTAGTGTCCTAAATCAGGGACTATAGGGTTAAAAATCCTCTAGGGACTAGAAAAATGTTATTCAATTGGTGTAATTGAATCGGTGAGGCTCACTCTGCCTCTTTTCCCTTCCCTCCACCCTGCTGTGTCTGGTGCGACCTACTTTATTGGGATAAACGTGTAAGGAGTAGGTCTGTTCTGGGGCCTCCAAAGGCTTTTGTCTGGGCCTATGGATGGCAGAGGTGTTGCAGGGGGAAGGATTAGAGCACCAGGAAAATTCAAGGGGGTTGATACAGATTTTATATCTGCTTTGTAATTTCTTTCCGTATCTTTCCTTAGAAATAAATTCTTGCATTTCTCTCCAATTCGTTTGAGAGAGTCTCATTAAGTTAGCTCTTTAAAAACCGCAGCACCTAGGAAGCCTTTCTAACACCTTTTCATTTCCAAGCCTTTTAAGGAAGTAAGTAAGGATGTGGAAAAACGAACCAAAATGCTGATGTATGAAAACACATTTTCATTAATCTCTTTCATGGGGCTGATTCTGCTGCCATTCCTGAGTGCCAGAAGTTTGGAAACTTTCTCTTTGGTGTCCAGAGGTGTCATAACACACCTGTTGAGAGCTTGGAGGCACCGTCCCTGGAGGTGTTCAAGAGAAGACTGGATGAGGCACTTAGTGCCATGGTCTAGTTGACTGGCTAGGGTTGGGTGCTAGGTTGGACTGGATGATCTTGGAGGTCTCTTCCAACCTGGTTGATTCTATGATTCTATGATTCATTGGTTTGCTAAGAGGGATGAAGTGGCAATGTATGAACAATTTCTCTCTCTTGGCTCTTGGGCTTGGGCTCGGGCTCTGTCATCATTCCTTCACCTCTATGACTCTTCCACACCATGTACTAGCCTTTTCCTGACAACATGTGAGATCTTGCTGGTTTTCCACCTGGAGAAAGAGAAGAAGCCTCTTCTGGGCTTTTAGTTGTCTAGGGAGGGAGGACTGGATTTCTGTATTATTTCTTAATTGTAAATAATTGCATATAGCTGTAAATAAATGTAAATATATTTTGTATATACGCTTGCTGTAAAATATAGCTTTCTCTTACTTTCAAGCAGTCTGACTTGGTCTGGTGAATCTAATTTGAGGGGTAATTTTTCTCAAATCCATCACATGGTCTTCCTGCTTCAGAGGTGGGTAAATAAGAAAAAGAATGAAGTGATATAGTTAGGATTGACAAGTCACCTTGACTTGATTATGTTCTAGGCATATCTGCACCATGCAGCAAAGTAGAGGGCAGTCACAGTGAAGAGGGTTCAGGAGTTCAGGCTGAACATAACCAGTTTAGGAAAGGTAGGCTGCCCTTGTGTTCTTATCTTCTGCATGCAATATAGAATTTATATACTCTCTAACATTTCAGATTTGTGCCTGAGAAACATCACAGCTTTCTAGCTTTGGCCAGAGTTCAGCTGCTATTATAATCTCTCACTAATGTGGGGAGGGGAATGGAATACCTGCCATAAACTAGAGAGCCAGCCTGCACATTTAGCTCAAATCCTTGGCAAAGCTTCTCTACTGCCTGGAAGTTGTTTAGCTTTGGTACTATGGCAGTGCAAATTTATTTTCAAAAAGTTTAAAAAACTGGCATTTATCAATATAAATACTACAGAGGGGGTTTCAAAATCATATTCTGTATGTTCCCCAATATGTTCCACAGCTTTCAAGAACCAAAAACCACTTTGCAAAGGCATGCTCTTTAACAGTTAGCTCTGGCCATGTTTTTTTAATCAAGCATCTGCAGAAGACCACACAAAAAGCTGAGAAATGCAACTTAAACAATGGCCTCTTAGTGATTTGGGCCCCCTAAAATGCAATGAGACCTCAGAAAAGAAAGATGATCTTGATATGGTCTTGATAGATCTTAAATGGCAGAGTGCTCAGCTCTGACCTAGCTCTCTATCTGCTTGCAAACACTGAATTTGAAACTAGGTGAACTTCCTTTTGCTGCAGTGCTGTGATTTTGTTGCACCAACAAGCCACACGTGGCACCAAGTATGTCTTAGCATTGAGGACAGGCCTGGGGCAGCAGCAGGATTAGAAACCCAATATCAGGTTGAAGTGGGTGCACAGTGATTAGTAGCAGTGACATGCTCCAGTGTGGCCCCATCTGTTTTCTGAATGTTGGCTATGATGCAAAACCTGAATATTTTCACACATGTTTCAGTGATATCCCAAGTATTCGAGTCTCATTGTCCACAATATGTGTGACTATCTTAGAGAATATAGATTAATACTCTCATAAGCCTTCACACATCATTTTCACCAAGTTCTGATATGTTTTGTTTGGAATATTTTGAATATTTTGGGTGATATTTTTGTTTTGCTTTTTGTTTTTTTTTTTTGTGTGGTGATGTTTGTTGTTGCTGCTTGGTTTATGTTACAGTGTTTTTGGTTGGGTTGGTGGGTTTTTGTCTTTGATTGCTTGGGGCTTTTTTTTTTTTTTTTTTTTAATGGGTAATCCTCATCCTTTAGTTTGTCTATTAACTGTGCAATCCTTGGAAATTCTGAGTAGCAAATAACTGATTGCCAATCAGCATTCAGTGAAAATTAAGTATGCTTCCTGCCCTGTGACATTCCCTGGATTTCACAATCTTATTTCCTCTCTCACTTGGTTATCTGATCTGGCTATATTGTTTGAATTTAAAGCATGAAAGCACATTTGCAAGCAACTTACTCCTAGTCTGTTTGCAATTTCTTGTGCCCCTTGTTATTATTCATGGCTCAGTTGGCTGCTTTTCATCCAGTAGTAATACAGATGCATCTTTCAGGTATTGAAACTATTCACAAGGCACCAAGCCAGGCATTTGTAAGTTAGATGGCTGGCAAAGAATATTTTTAGCTGCCTCAGAGATTTGATTATTGAATTCTGTTCTCCAAAGACCAGGAAGAAGCACTTCACAGAAAATCCATAGAGGAATTAGGAATCCTAAATAGGTGTGGATTGACTATCACTAAATAGTTTTGTCTTCTCATGAGTGACAGTAATTTCTTCATCAGGATGATGTGTTCTAATAACTGTTTTTAATTTCTCTTGAGTGGCTTTGTTCAACACACATTCTGTTAAAAACCCTTATTTTTTTCACTGCTGAGTTGCCTTCTTTGGCATTCACCTGTGTGAGATTTCTATTCGTCAGTTCCTGTGTACCTTTTTAGGACTATTTAGATCATTAAAAAAATACAGCTACTAATTCTTCAAAATGTACACAGTTATCCATGGAAACGCCTGAGGAGCTGAGTCAATGTTACATTTACAAGGAGAGGTATATTTAGGATCACTACTTAAAAAGCAGACTTGTGTCACAGATTTTTCTGTGAAAAAACTGTAAAACCTTTGTTGGTTCATTTGATTTGCCTTGGTTCACTTTCAGTTCTGGGAAGTTATTACAAAAACCAACTTCACAAGTTAACGATATACGAGGTGGTTGTTGTTGGAGCTTTTAACCTGTTCACCTTGGTGAGATAAAATGTTTCTGTCTTATTCACCTTCCTGATTCTGACCAGTATATTTTACTCTAAATTTGCCACAGTGAAAATTGCCACAGTGAAAGCAGAGTCAAACCTTACAAAGGTTCTCTGACCTCCTACCGTTTTGTTGGCTTAATATTTCCCAGTATTGGATATAAAAGAGAAAATCTGCTGTCCACAAGCCTAGTGTTTAGGCAGGGTTTGTTCTGCTCACCGATCCATCTTTGGTTTCCTCTTGTTAGAATTGCATTTTCTATCAAGCAGTCACTGCTTAGTCATCCAGGAAGACTGACAACATCAACTTGCAGCTTTCACTCCCTCAGCTACTATCTAGAAGACTTTGTTTAGCTGACAAAATACCTTTTGGTCTGCAGAGTGGAGGAGGAAGTCTCATTGCTATTATTCTTTCATTAGAGCATGTAGAGGTAATTGCCTCACTCCTTTGACCAGATTTAGTGTTAGGTAGAAATCCCTGCCCTCTCTGCGGGAGTTCTTGTGTTGCTCATTGCATGCCTCTAGCAAGTAATGCAACTGCAGTGTAATCTTGTTTGGATTAGTTCCTCAACTGAGGGAACACAAAGTTCATGCTATATAGTGCTTCACAGCCTTCTGACAGAACAATTTGTGCAGGAATTATTATTTGCCCAATCAAAATTTATAGTATCTATAAGCTAAGTGAAACACTGATTTCAAGGTTTGTTACAAAAGGGTGCAGCTTTTATGGCAGGTAGTTTCACTGCCCACTAATGACGTGAAAGATAAGGTGGCAAGTGAAGTTTTCACATAGATATTTTTAGGAGAACAGGATTTCCATTTTTAAGTTTTTGGTTGTCTCTAAGCAAGCCTGAGATTGGACTTTCGGAGGTGTTTCCATACAACCTGTATATCACAGCCTGGCCTAGGATACACCCATCTGGAAAAGTTAACAATTATTTAAGGCATGAGCATTTTTTTCTTATTACAGAAATTGAAGCTATTTGAATCTGTTATAGGAAAAATGTCACCCTTAACTAGTATGGAACTCTATTTACAGTGAAGTCCAGACTTGCTCAGAAAATACAGAAGAGTGGATTCTGGTTGATATTTCCATTGCTTCTTGTGTTCTTCATGTTTCAGAGAAGCATAGGTTCAATGTCCATGGCTCTGAAAGATGTGCATGTCCTCAGAGAGGTTGTGTGATGATCAGGTAAAAGATATGGTGCTCTACTTTGTATGTGTAAATGCACATTTCTGTACTTATTTAGCTGTGATTTTCTTCTGTCAGGGTCTTTTTGCTTATTATTACCTTTAATAATGGATAGCTCTTGGAACTAAATAGGATCTAGAGAAGGAAGGCAAGGAGGCTAAAAGGAAATGGAGAAAGAAACTGTTGTTTCCTTCTAAAAGCAACTTGAAAATGGAGCTGGTCAGAAGAACACTGCCAAGAGCAGCTATATTTTCTAAGTAATCCATCTGTAATTTATTTGAGTTGTTTTTTCATTTGTTTTCCTCTCTTCTTTTAATTACAGAGAATAGAGACGTTTGCTAAGTGCTGTAATGGAAATTTACTGCAACTGGACAATGACATGTTTATGTGACTTTTTCTTGTTTTGTTTTGTTTTACTGTCTCCAGATGTGAAATAACCACATACAAATTAAAAGATTTTTTTTTCTTTCCAGAAAAGGCAGTGTATAAATCTGCTTTTTCCTCAAAGGAGTAAATACTGTTACTAATTTAAAAAAGGAACTAAACCCCTGTTATTAACAGCATTATGAGGAACTGCCTTTTCATTTTCATTTGAAAATGTGTTTTTCAAATGGCTGAAAAAATATAATGAATCTGCATTGGAGCTGTGCAGGGTCTCCATGCCAGGCTCCACCTCCCACAATGTCAAAAGTGGAATAAAGAAAGTGTTGAGACAAGAGGGTAGAAATGGGGAGATGACTAAATGACATTTTAGCCTTTTCGTTCCCCTTCCTGCACTCCACGATGCCTAAGCCTTTGGTCTTTCCCATTCACATCTCACTGAGTCAGAAGTGTTTTCTGTATACCTTGTGGCTTCGTGCATTTCTCTTCCATTAAGCTGCAGTCTCTTCCTACAATGTATTTAAAATGTCATGGTCCATATTGCTCTGCAGCAAGCAGCTACACAGCACAATTACCTGAGCTTGCAGCAACCCCCTGCTTGCCAACTTTCCTTAATGAACTCAGGCTTTCTCTGAAAGGGGCTGACCTTTCTTCTCAAAGGTACATCTAGAATAAACTTCATTAGGATTTATGTTGGTATGCAAATCATCATTTTGCTGAATTTTATATTTATGTGTGTCTCAGCTCTAAGTTAAATTCCCAGAGATTCAAATAAATTTGATAGAACCAAATAACAATTTTACAGAGTGCCCTTCCCTCTTCCCCTTTCTTTCCCAAAAGAAAGGAATTAGATGTAGAGAGAGGAAAGAAAGCACACCCAAATAAATGAATCTCACTCTGATTTGGAAGTTAAAAATAAAAATGTAACAATAAATTAAAAAGGTATCTGAGGTAGGGAAGTTACAAAGGTATAGGGATGGAAAAGCAAATACAAAATGTGCAAACACAACCTCATTTTGATGGTGGTGGCCACGTGGTAAAACAAAGAGAAACAGGAACAGGATGGTGATGCTGGTAAGCAGGGAGGCAGGGAGTGCAGAGAGAGAGAGAGAAACAGGAAGTCCCCCTGCTTTTATGGTTATTTAGGCAGGAAGGGGGAGTGGGCTAACCATCATCTGGTAGTGTTCAGACCCACTCCTGGGGAGGGGTCAAGACCGCCTAGAATCAGGTTCAAGGTTACTCCCCCTGGAGGGTTAACCCTGTACAATGTGAAGGTGTATATGTGCATATGACAGACACACCTGACAACAATATTCAGGTCCTTGTTGGCTTTTGTTGAAAACTGACAGATTTTAGCCCCTGAGTTTGAAAATGTCATGAAGTGCTACTTAAGCTGGACTAAATTTTCTTACAGTGGTAAGCTCCATTCACAATGTCTTAGCCATTTCTGGTTATGAGTTTAGGTCAGGTGTGTTGTTTTAGCAATGCTTTTTACTCTGAGAAGCTCTTGTTGACTTATTTCTTTGAGGAAAAAAAAGGAAGGAAGGGGGGAAGAGGGGAAGGGGCAATTGTTAGTATTCTTGATCACCAGTTATGGAATTGTACTGCAGTGGTATGTTTTCTTAGGGCTGTTTGCATTTGAACTAACTCTCTTATATTGTTTATGCTGCTTTTCTCTTTAACACCAGATGGGAGATGGAGATTGGTCCTACCCAAATCTGTTTGAAGGTTGTACGTGGACAACTGACAATAGCTAATTAAAGCTTGTATCTAACAGCTCCTAAAGGCAATGTAACCATGTACAGCTTTAAAACAGGCAATCAATGTATGTCATGGAGCCCCTTATTCCCAGATTCAACAAACTGAGGAGGTGTGTGCGGGTGAGAGAGTGTGGGGGTATGGATGTTAATTTTTTTTCTTAGTCAGCTGTATAACTAAAACAATCTCTGCTCAGATGGGAGTGTATGTCCCACTGCAATAGTATTTCTTTTCTCATTAGCTTTAATTTTCAATCTTCAGATCCAGTAAGAACTTTTGCAATTGTTTTAGATGTTGTAAGGTAAGGTGTTGCCCCTGCCTCCTTTTGCTCTCCACCAAATGAAGCTTCCTGAGGTTTAGTGTCCCCTTTTCTGATATACTCTTTCTAGAACTTTTTTTTAATGTGAAGGCGATATGTTCCTTGTCACCCAGAAGACCATGAGCCAAGCCAAGCTGACTGCTAGGTGCCCATGAGCCTGTGAGATGCTATGTCTCTGGAGAAGTTATCCTTTTTAATCTTTGTTTGTTTGTTTGTTTGTTTGTTTTCGTATTGGCAGGGATCTGGCTGTAATTCACAGCTGGTTTAGCAAGGAGAACATAATATTGCTGGAATTTCATCTTCAACTGCTGTAAGAATAAATCACATCCTAGGTCCCTTATCAGCACAATACTATGAATACTGTTACTGACAGAGGACAAATTGCTTTACTGCTGTGCCATACTAGCTGTGGGCAGTGACATGAACCTGATATACTCTTGAACAATCCATGCTTGAAATCCCTCGAGTATGTATGTAGATTCATCTGAATGTGGAAGAAAAGACAGTCCTTTAGTACAATTTACTACTACTAGGTTGGGTTTGCGCTATGGTGTTCTTCATGTTTTGTCTAGGCTAAGCCTGGGGAAAAAAAGGGGCTGAAATCCATCAGCATACAGGATTTATTTAATGAATTTCAGAATCATTAAATACAGCATGTAGTAGGGTGCTTACTCAGGATTATTAATGAGAAGCCTGTGTCAATTTCTTATAAGCAATTATGACTTTTAGTGTTAGATTGGCTACTGTTTGTATTGTCCGTTTTAGAAGAAGATGGTTCTGGGTCACAATGAACAGGACTATTAAAACTCTCTGACATCACCTCAACAACTTTATTTCAAAAAAAACCCTGCATTTCTGTACAAGGGGAAGATTTCTCTAACCATTTGACAAAAACTAGAGGTTGTACTACGTTACCCCTTGTATGGGAGACACCCTGCACTCAGTAAGAGCCCACATGAGCAAAGCACCTCAGCAGGTTTTGACAGAATCCTTTATGTTTGCTCCTGAAGAGTGATCTGCTTAGGGCAGGAAGATCTTGTCTACTTAGAAGGACATCTCTGGTTTTACGGGTTTTGAATTGCTTCAGTGCATTCCCCAGGGATTAAGGTTCTCATTGCATTTCTTTTCTCCCCACTTTTAAGTTTTAGTGGACTAAAAATACGATATAAGGAGGTAACAATTTAATCTTTACATGTGAATGGGTTTCTCCATTGGCATGGAAAGCAGCTGTCACCTCTACAATTTATATGAAGCTTTGAAGAGCATGCAATTAATTCCCTGTTCTGCTGCCTTTTTGAAGCTGTTTCCTGTAAGTTGGAGAGTGCTGCAGGGAGCACCCCAGGAACTTTAAATTTCTCCAGAAATTGCATTTCTCCAAGAGCTGACTCAGACCAGTCTCTATGGCTTGGATCTGTATTGCTAGGAGCCTCTGCTATTTCCATGGAAGCAAAGTCCTAAGACTAAAAAAAAAAGTAAGATAAAATCCTTATGCCTGTATGTTAAAAATGGTACTGTTTTAGAAGTGAAACAGTACTGGATTTAGTAGAAACAGACTGGTCATTATACCAGACTCATGTTCAACTGGAAGAGAGGTTTAAAAAGAGATGCAATTGCCATGTAGGCTGAAGGAGTATAAGGATTCTGTTTCTGAGAGTGTGTAAGCATTGATAGATCATATATTGCACAGCACATGTATTGGTGTTCTTTAGCTATTGAATAGCAGCTTCTGGCAACTCTAAGGTTGCAGTTTTGTCTCTCTGTTATCTGTGACTTAATTTTACTAAATAACAGTTTACACAGATATGTGTTCTACATTAATATGTGTTAAGAACTGGCTGGAGGGCCGGACCCAGAGAGTGGTGGTGAATGGTGCCACATCCAGCTGGCGGCCAGTCACTAGTGGTGTCCCTCAGGGATCAGTGCTGGGCCCCATCCTCTTTAGCATCTTCATAGATGACCTGGATGAGGGCATGGAGTCAGTCATCAGCAAGTTTGCAGATGACACTAAGCTGGGGGCAGATGTGACTGGGTTGGAGGGCAGAAGGGCTCTGCAGCAGGACCTTGACCGCCTGGACAGATGGGCAGAGTCCAATGGTGTGAAGGTTTGGGCTCTTACCCGCCCCCCCCCACTTTTGGAATTGCCCCAGCTAACTCAGAAGGGACTCCAGGAATATAAATGAAGCTATTTATTTTACAGCAGCAAATATACAAGCAGATATTTACAATATATACAGTTATATATAGAAATATACAAAGCATAAACAATACAGAAGCACAACTCCCCTCCCAGAAACCTGAGTCCCCAAGAGGGGCTCTCAAACCACCCCAACACCTCCCCATGCCCTCTCAACCTTACCCCAGTTCCCAGGAAGAATAGAGGTGCAGCCAAGAGGTTAAGAAGGAAGGTTAGTGGCAGTGGGGTTAAGGAGATGTGGCTAGGTCTGAAGCTCAAAGCAGAAATGAAAGACAAAATGGAGAATGTTATCAAATGTTTTCCTTCTTCTTCCCAGAACTCTCAGCGAGACTGTGAGAGAAAGAGACACAACCATGTTTACCTTTCATAGCCTATTATCTAGTTCTTTTGCCGAAACATTCCAGCTTGCTTCAAACTAGCACAAATGGGATGGCATTCAATAGCTCCAAGTGCTGGGTGCTGCACTTTGGCCACAACAACCCCATGCAGAGATACAGGCTGGGGTCGGAGTGGCTGGAGAGCAGCCAGACAGAGAGGGATCTGGGGGTGCTGATTGATACTCGCCTGAACATGAGCCAGCAGTGTGCCCAGGTGGCCAAGAGAGCCAGTGGCATCCTGGCCTGCATCATAGTACTCAAGGTGTGGTCAGCAGGAGCAGGGAGGTCATTCTGCCCCTGTACTCTGCACTGGTTAGACCACACCTTGAGTACTATGTTCAGTTCTGGGCCCCCCAGTTTAGGAGGGACATCGAGATGCTTGAGCGTGTCCAGAGAAGGGCAACGAGGCTGGTGAGAGGCCTTGAGCACAGGCCCTATGAGGAGAGGCTGAGGGAGCTGGGATTGTTTAGCCTGGAGAAGAGGAGGCTCAGGGGTGACCTTATTGCTGTCTACAACTACCTGAGGGGTGGTTGTGGCCAGGAGGAGGTTGCTCTCTCCTCTCAGGTGGCCAGTGCCAGAATGAGAGGACACAGCCTCAGGCTGCGCCAGGGGAGATTTAGGCTGGAGGTGAGGAGAAAGTTCTTCACTGAGAGAGTCATTGGACACTGGAATGGGCTGCCCGGGGAGGTGGTGGAGTCGCCGTCCCCGGAGCTCTTCAAGGCAGGATTGGACATGGCACTTGGTGCCATGGTCTAGCCTTGATCTCTGTGGTAAAGGGTTGGGCTTGATGATCTATGAGGTCTCTTCCAACCTTGGTGATACTGTGATACTGTGATACTGTGTCCCTAATTGTTTTCTGTAAGCCTGCCAAATATTTACTTGTAGTTATTTTAATCTTTGTTGGCTTGTCCTTCCATTAATGTAGGATTAAATATCAAGCTAATGTTGTCTGCTTTATGTCTAGCTGAGAGCACAGAACATAGCTTACTTGAGTGCCTGTTGGGCCTCATTTTAACTTTATAACTCATAATATATGGGTTTTGAAGAACTTTAAATTCTTGGCTGGGGCAGAACTTTAATTAATAAAGTGCAATGCACTGGAAATGATTAATGAAGTCTTTCTGGTTACCTTGGGGTCTTCAGTGCCTGCCAGAAGAAACACAGGAATTTTATTTTTTCTACTCTTCTACACTTCTGTGTGCTGATAGTTATGCTAGTGGTCCTAACACTCTTTCTTTGCAACTGTTACCACATGCATGCCTTTTTATGTACCTCTAGAGAAAATGATGAATGTGCAGCGTGGTAAAAATGATGAAGGGAAGTCGTGCACTGGATGCTCTGAGAACCTGCACCTTTGGTCACCCTGAGAAAGCTGCTTGTTTTCATTAAAACAATTAAAGCATATTAAGATATGATCTAAGGGAGACATGCCTAGTATTTCATGGTTATCTGCAATTTCAGACTAGCCTGAGACACAGTACAATTATACTCTACCAGCTATCTGTAGTGAGAGGAAGTCTCAATGCAGTTTGTGTAAATCTAGCTGTGTCTGGCTGTGATTATCATGGAGTAGTTTTATTAGCTCAGGCTAGATACTTTTGACGGTTCGATCTTCTGGCAAGATAAGTCATCTAACAGGTTTAGACTTCATTTCCAAGGCATCTCACAAAAGAGGGCTATTACAACCAGCACAATGTGTGGAGACCACAGTTCTGGAGAGCACTAACCATGGCCATCACACCTTGTGGGTGAGATTTGAAAAAAACAGAGATCTTTTTTTGTACAACAGGAACCAAGGATTCCAGTCACAGGAAACTGACTCAGAAAAATGAAAGGACATAAAGCATTGCTGCAAATTAAATACATATGCTTTTCTGCTTACATTTAGATTTCTCTCCTTACTGATTTCACCCTAACCTCTGGCACTACTATAGAAATAATGAATGGAATTTGGTGACTTCTGCAACTTAATGTTTTTTTTTGTTGGTTTTGTTTTTTTCCAACATCAGTGTTAGCATTGATGTTGGGAAAAAAAAAAAAAGATAAAACGATGAAGGTACTTTGTCAAATGACTTTTAAAAGCAGAATATGGTTGGGACAATTAGTCCACGTGAAACAAACTGGATATCTTACTAACAAGTACTTTGTCTTCAAGAGGATGCTATGCATCTGTCTCGAAATAAGAGAAACGCCCTTCCTACTCTGTGGGAGAAAGTGCCCATCCGCTGCTCAGGAACACATAGGAGGACTGTAAACATGTTTACTTTATCATGCCATGTTATCAAAACGTCGTGTTATCAGTTTCACTCTTACTGCTCCAAAACATCTTCCAACCAAGTGAGGTTTTCTGTGGTTATGAGCAGCCATGCACTGATAGAAGTTTATGCAGTGAAATCTAAATAATAACATTTTTTTTTTCATGGGGAACAAAAGCTTTGATATGATAATTATTATGTTATTTTTGTGGTGTACTGTAATATAACCCTTAAAAGAGCTTTCAAGTCAGCTTTTAAATCTATTTTTTCAGCCTTCCTGCTTTTAAAGAGTGAGTCTGTGTATACATATATAAATTTTTTCCTCTCCCCAAGAGCCACCAGGAGTAGTAGTTCTGCTCTGTGTTTCTTTTGGTGAAGTATCTCCTGGATCAGGAGAGCTTACATGTGTGTTGTTAGGAGTTTTATGTGACTGACAGGAAGACATGTCAAAGTGGTAGCCAAACCATTACTATGAATCAGGATAAAAAGCTGTTAACAAAAACTTTTTAAAAACTAAAACTTTCTAAAAGTCTGTTTTAAACATCCTTTTGGCCTAGATTTTCCATTTCTCCATTTGAGTAAGAAAATAGATTTGCCAATTCCTATATACTTCAAAGCAATTTGTATCAGCCAACACCTGAGGTCCTGGGGTCCAGTGACTATGAAATTAGAGAGTTTTCAATATATGCTGAAACCAGGAGGGGCATCAACAGAACCTCCACATTGGACTTCCAAAAGGCAGACTTCAGCCTATTTAAGGAACTGACTCAGAAAGTTCCTAGGGAAACAGCCCTTAAAAACAAAGGGATCCAGGAAAGTTGGACCTACTTCAAGAAAGAACTCCTAAAGGCACAGGAGCAGCTGTGCCATTGATCCAGAAGATGAGCCGACGAGGGAGGCAGCCAGACTGGGTGGGTGTGATGGTTTGGGCTCTTACCTGCCCCCCCACACTTTTGGAATTGCCCCAGCTAACTCAGAAGGCCTCTGGGAATATAAATGAAGCTATTTATTTTACAGCAGCAAATATACAAGCAGCTATTTACAGTATATACAGTTATATACAGAAATATACAAAGGATAAACAATACAGAAGCACAACTCCCCTCACAGAAACCTGAGTCCCCAGGAGGGGCTCTCAAACCACCCCAACACCTTCCCCGGCCCCTCTCAACCTTACCCCAGTTCCCAGGAAGAATGAGGTGCAGCCAAGAGGTTAAGAAGGAAGGTTAGTGGCAGTGAGGTTAAGGAGATGTGGCTAGGTCTGAAGCTCAAAGCAGAAATGAAAGACAAAATGGAGAACGTTATCTAATTGTTTACTTCTTCTTCCCAGAACTCTCAGCGAGACTGATGAGGGAAGGAGACACAACCATTGTTTACCTTTTCACTGCCTATTATCTAGTTCTTCTCACCAAAACATTCTAGCTTGCTTCAAACTAGCACAGTGGGCAAGGAGCTGCTACAGGAATCAAAGGTAAAAAAGAGTATATTGCCTTTGGAAACAAGGGGACATTTCCCAGGAAGAGTTCAAGGATGTTGCTGAGTCTTGTAGGAAAAAAATTAGAGAGGCAAAAGCCCATTTAGAACTTAGGCTGGCCACGGCTGTCAAGGAGAATAACAAATCTTTCTAGAAGAAGGGCCTGGAACACAAACCCTATGAGAAGAGGCTGAGGGAGCTGGGGTTGTTTAGCCTGGAGAAGAGGAGGCTCAGGGGGGACCTCATTGCTGTCTACAACTACCTGAAGGGAGGCTGTAACCAGGTGGGGGTTGATCTCTTCTCCCGGGCAACCAGCAATAGAACAAGGGGACACAGTCTCAAGTTGTGCCAGGGTAGGTATAGGCTGGATGTTAGGAGGAAGTTCTTGCCAGAGAGAGTGATTGGCATTGGAATGGGCTGCCCAGGGAGGTGGTGGAGTCACCATCTCTGGAGGTGCTGAAGAAAAGACTGGATGAGGCGCTTAGTGCCATGGTCTAGTTGACTGGCTAGGGCTGGGTGATAGGTTGGACTGGATGATCTTGGAGTTCTCTTCCAACTTGGTTGATTCTATGATTCTGTGATTCTAAATATATTAATGGCAGGAGAAGGGCCAAGGACAACCTCCAGTCCTTAGTAGATGAGAGGGGAATATATTAACAAAAGACGAGGAAAAGGCAGAGGTGCTTAACACCTTCTTTGCCTCAATCTTCACTAGTGGGACAGGTTGTCTCCAGGACAACTGGACTTCTGAAGAGGCAGATGGAGTCAGGGTCCAGTACAGTCCCCCTGTAATCCACGAGAAAGAAGTAAGGGTCCTACTGAGCCACTTGGATCCTCACAAGTCCATGGGACCAGATGGGATCCATCCTAAGGTGCTAAGAGTGCTGGCAGATGAGCTGGCCAAGCCACTCTCCATCATTTATCAGCAGTCCTGGCTCACTGGAGAGGTCCCTGAAGACTGGAAGCTGCCAATGTGATACCCATCCACAAGAAGGGTCGAAAGGAGGAGCCAGAAAACTACTGACCTCAGTACCAGGCAAGGTCATGGAACAGGTCATCTTGAATGCCATCACAAAGCACCTACAGGATGGCCAAGGGAACAGGCCCAGCCAGCCTGGGTTTAGGAAGGGCAGGTCCTGTCTCACCAACCTGATCTCCTTTTATGATCAGGTTGCCTGCCTGGTGAATGTGGGGCAGGCTGTGGATGTAGTCTACTTGGACTTCAGCAAAGCCTTTGACACTGTCTGCCACAAGAAGCTCCTAGCCAAGCTGGCAGCTCATGGCTTGGACAAATTCACTCTGTGCTGGGTCAAGAACTGGCTGGATGGCAGAGCCCAGAGAGTGGTGGTGAATGGTGCCACATCCAGTTGGCAGCCAGTCACTAGTGGTGTTCCCCAAGGATCAGTGCTGGGCCCAGTCCTGTTCAATATCTTTATTGATGACCTGGATGAGGGGATTGAGTCCAGCATCAGTAAGTTTGCAGATGACACCAAGCTAGGAGCAGGTGTCCATCTGTTGAAGAGTAGGAGAGCCCTGCAGAGGGACCTGGACAGTCTGGATGGGTGGGCAGAGGCCAACAGGATGAGATTTAACAAGGCCATGTGCAGGGTTCTGCACTTTGGCCACAACAACCCCAAGCAGTGCTACAGGCTGGGGACAGAGTGGCTGGAAAACAGGCAGGAATAAAGGGACCTGGGGGTACTGATAGATAGTAGGGTGAAGATGAGGCAGAAGTGTGCCCAGGTGGCCAAGAGAGCCAATGGCATCCTGGCCTGCATCAGGAACAGTGTGGCCAGTAGGACAAGGGAGGTTATTCTTCCCCTGTACTCAGCACTGGTCAGGCCACACCTTGAGTGCTGTGTCCAGCTCTGGGCCCCTCAATTCAAGAGAGATGTTGAGGTGCTGGAATGTGTCCAGAGAAGGGTGATGAAGCTGGTGAGGGGCCTGGAACATAAACCCTCTGAGGAGAGGCTGAGGGAGCTGGGGTTGTTTAGCCTGGAGAAGAGGAGGCTCAGAGGAGACCTCATTGCTGTCTACAACTACCTGAAGGGACATTGTAGCCAGGTGGGGGTTGGCCTCTTCTCCCAGGCAACCAGCAATAGAACAAGGGGACACAGTCTCAAGTTGTGCCAGGGTAGGTATAGGCTAGATGCTAGGAAGAAGTTCTTCACAGAGAGAGTGGTTGGCATTGGAATGGGCTGCCCAGGGAGGTGGTGGAGGCACCGTCCCTGGAGGTGTTCAAGATAAGACTGGATGAGGCACTTAGTGCCATAGTCTAGTTGATTGGCTAGGGCTGGGTGCTAGGTTGGACTGGATGATCTTGGAGGTCTGTTCCAACCTGGTTGATTCTATGGTTCTGACCAAAGAGGAAAAGAATTTCTGCTGCAGTAGACCTCTTTCATCCCAACTTTCTATTTGGCATATGTACTTGTATCTCTGCAGAATGCTTTCAAAGCAATAAAACCAAATTAAATTCTAGTTCTTTTTCTCCCATGCCCCGAAAGGAAATGGGAGCAGAATAAAGATAAGAATAAAGAAGGGAAAATAAGAACATAAACAACATATTACTTTGGCATTTCTACAAAAGTCATTCTGTGCTGGTTCCTGACTCCTGATCTCTCTCTGTTCATGGTAAAAAAAAACATAGGAAGCATTTTTTCAAGAGCAGGAGCCAGTTTTTTTTATTCCAAAGCAAGCAAATACTTTAGCAGCATAACCAGAATAGGATTATGAAGTAACAGTGGCAAAAGAGATGTGTTTCTTTGCAGTAAGCAGTGTTAAGTTTAATTTTCTCATCAATGAATTAGGAAATATTAAACTGTGAAAAATGCAACAGGTTTCAACTCTAATGACAACTTCCTTGTCTTGCTCCTTCCACCCCCTATCTTTCAGAAATCCACTTCTCAGTATACTAATATTTTATCAACCCTGAGAGTGACATGTGAATTAGTCATATGGGTGGTAATACAGGTTTCCTTGTTTTGTGAACATACTTGATACAGAGAGTGAAGAGAGATTGTTCTAACTACAGAATAAAAATGTATTGTGCAAAGCCAGCAGGAATAGTTACTTTGGCAGTCTGTTTATGAAGGGTGATATATGTGCCTCCATATCCTGGCATCTCCTGTATTTGGCAGTGTTCTTAGCAAGAATTGGTTTGGTTAATCAAGTGAGATGAAAACTTTGGGTGCCTCGAACAGTGGATATTCAAGAAGTCATGCTCTCAGTTTTAGAAAGAAATGCTGAAAAAGATGTGATCCCTTTAAATACATTTAAAGACATTTCTTGTATGCAATTTACTTCTGTTTACATGAGATGTTATCTAGAGGATGATAAGAATTTAAACATTACTGTTCATTCATGCTTAGGCATAAAAGCTGATTGTAACCATCTGTTGTAAAACAGACATAGAAAGGGACAGTGTTTCTGGTTTCTAGTTGTTGCCTGCTTGAACCTCAGCCTAGCAAAACGAGAGAGCAGTGAAACTCTGTTGTGTTGCTGGGCTCTGAGTCAACACTAGGTAGCATAAAATATATCCCTCAACCCACAGTGCAAAATGCCAGGAGGCATTTCTGTTTGACAGGACTGTGTACTTGCACCTAATTTTTAAGAGCTATTACCAATTCGCTTGGCTGGATTTGTGGCATTGGCAGGATTTCTACTTCACTTGCAAACCAAAACAATGCTAATAATATTTCTGTGAACCCTCGATAAACAATGAGGCTTGGATCCCCCCCTGTAAGCTCTGAGTGGCCAGAACTGGATTTATTTTAGGAAGGCTCCATGAGAGTGAAGAAATCCACCTAGACAATGATAATTCACTGCAGGACTCTAGGTTGGACACAGCCCACGGAAAGAGAGCTGTTTTGTTAGTGTTTAAGTAACCAAAGTTTTTTAAACACAGAGAGTGTAGTTTTAATGCACATTGCCAATAAATGGTTTGAACTGTCATGATGACATCCAAATACAGAACTTCAAACTGCCATAAATGTGGAAGTTTCATGTCAGTACCATGTCTGGTACTGACAAGACATGGGGATTTACTGTCTGAAACTTCTGTGAAGAGGAAAGTGCTAAAAATTGTCAGGAGGCAGGATCAGAATGGGTAGGAATAAGACTCCAAAGGCTTACATCTATGACTTCAGTATGAAGACTGGGAATGAGAAAACATGAAAGACAGCAAAACATCAGTTTGAGTTAAGATTTTTTTTTCTTCATTATAAATTCAGTGATTCTTTTCCCTCTTCAGTTTGCTTGAAACACAAATACTTTAAGTTCTTGGTGCAACCTGTTTGTAGTACTCAAAAAGTCTGGAAATAGAAGTCTAAAATGTGTTTTGGCTGAGGGTGTTGGTTTATGAACAGATTTTAAGGAACCCAAACAGAACAGTGATTAAGCTGAAGAGTTTTTGATCTATTTGATATTATTGACTCTTATGTATTGAATCAAAGGATATGAATCCTAAGGGATAAAGCCTGATCCTACAGGATGGAATCACTATTATTAACCTCACAGCTCTCACTGGCTTTAGTGGAGATGCTCTTCCACTCCAATCTTGACCAGAACTTTTCTAACTTGCATTCATCCCTGCATCTAGCCTTCATCTTAACTGTCTCTGGTCAGTTTTGGAAACAAAAGCACAGCACCAGAGGAGAAAACCCAGTGTTTTCACTGGGACCATTTCTTTTGTCTGGTATCTTATTGTTCAGTATCCCTCACAGTGCTGAAGCAAAAATTGAAATGCAGGAGTGGAATTGAGAGGAATTTTATGGCTGGCTCTAGCTGATATTGAATACTAAAGTCAGCATTAAACACGAAGGCTTGGTCAAGAGCTTAGCCTTAAACTTTGGATAAGACTTCTAAATGTAATTTGCTGTACTTCCCTGAAGGCTAGAAATTTTTGACTAAATAGTTCTCTGCTTCTGAAACCCCTCTTTTGTGAAAAAAGTCAGTTGTGCAGGGAGAGATCAAGGATGTAAATGATGTGTTTCTATTAAAAACACATTTTCAAAATTTGGTAATGTATGGTAATTACTAGGTTATTATTGCTTCTCTTACATGTACTGCTTTCCTTCTGATAAATGTGGTTTCTTTTGCTCGTACTGCTACATAGCTTTGTATTTGCGGGGAAAGGGAAGCTGAGGTGATACCTTATTGCTCTATACAACTGCCTGAAAGGAGGTTGTAGCGAGGTGGAATCACAGAATATATCTGGTTGGAAGAGACGTCAAAAATCACCCAGTTCAACCCTCAATCAAGCATTAACAGGTCAACACTACACCATGTCCCTAAGTGCCAGGTTTGCCTCTTGAACTCTCCCAGGGATGATGACTCCCCTGCTACCCTGGGCAAACCATTCAAATGTTTGATAACCCTTTCACTGAATAATTATTGGCTAATATTCAGCCTAAGCCTCCCCTGATGCAGCTTGTGTCCATTTCCTCTTGTCCTGTCACTTGTCATCAAGGAAAAGAGGATGGCCCCCTCCTCACTCCAGCCTCCTTGTAGGTAGCTGTAGAGAACAATGAAGTCTCTCCTCAGCCCCTTCTTCTGTAGACTGAACACCCCCAGCCTCTTCAGACACTCCTTATAGGTCATGTGCTCTGCCCTTCTCAAGCCTTGTGGCTCTTCTCTGGATGCTGCCCAGCACAGCAACTTGATATCCTTTCTGTAGTGAGAGGCCTGAACTGAATATGATACTTGAGGTGTGGCCTCATCAGTGCTGAGTACAGTGGGGCATGATCACCAACCTGCTCCTGCTGGCCACAGTGTTTCTAATAGAAGCCAGGATGCCGCTGGCTTTTTTGGCTACCTGGGTGCACTGCAGATTCATATTTATTTGACTATCAATCAGTGCTCTAAGTTGCAATTTTGGCCTCTTCTCAGTAATCACAAGTAATAGGACAAGAGGAAATGGCTTTCAGTTGTACCAGAGGAAGTTTTCATTGGCTATGATGTGATGGTTTGGGCTCTTACCCGCCCGCCCACACTTTTGAATTTGCCCCAGCTAACTCAGACGGCCTCTGGGAATATAAATGAAGCTATTTATTTTACAGCAGCAAATATACATCAGCTATTTACAATATATACAGTTATATACAGAAATATACAAAGGATAAACAATACAAAAGCACAACTCCCCTCACAGAAACCTGAGTCCCCAGAAGGGGCTCTCAAACCACCCCAACACCTTCCCCGGCCCCTTTCAACCTTATCCCAATTCCCAGGAAGAATAGAGGTGCAGCCAAGAGGTTAAGAAGGAAGGTTAGTGGCAGTGGGGTTAAGGAGAAGTGACTAGGTCTGAAGGCAAAGGCAGAATGAAAAACAAAATGGAGAATATTATAAAATGTTTTCCTTCTTCTTCCCAGAACTCTCAGCAGGACTGTGAGCAAGGAGACACAACCATGTTTACCTTTTCACTGCCCATTATCTGGTTCTTTTACCACAACATTCCAGCTTGCTTCAAACTAGCACAATCCACCCCTTGTCTACTTCACTCAGAGTATCGCTGAGAATTATCCAATCTAATCTAAACCAATATTTACACTAAAACAACATATATAAGTTCAGTTCACACTTCAATCAGATGTAGGTGATTCAAAAGCTCAGAACAGGGACTCCCAGGTGACGTAGGGTTCATGCTCATGTACTGTAGATTCTCTCGTAGATTCTTCCAGTGTTGGACACCAATAGTACCTAGAACAGAAAACTCCTAACAGCTTGTATTATACACTCTGAATTTAAACTCTCTCAGCTAAGGTTAGATTTCTCTGTGGAATACATTGAATTTCACCATTCTCCTGCATTACCCAATATGTATGATCAGGACCTTCAGCAGAAACCACCCCTTGGACAGGTTTCCCTTCACCCAAAGGTGAAAATACCCAAACAGTTTTCCCCAACAGATTCTTTTCATGTACAACAGGAACTTTATCACCGTCTACTGTTTGGACCAAGTCTGACTGTGCAGATCCTGCTCTGTTTACTGAAGCTCTACTATTTACCAACCAGGTTGCTTGTGCTAAATGTTTGTCCCAGTTTTTTCAGAGTTCCACCCCCCATGGCTTTTAGGGTGGTTTTCAGCAAACCGTTGTAGCGCTCAATCTTCCCTGAAGCTGGTGCATAGTAGGGTATGTGATAGATCCACTCAATGCCGTGCTCTTTGGCCCAGTTTTTCACAAGATTGTTCTTGAAATGAGTACCATTGTCTGACTCGATTCTCTCTGGAGTTCCATGTCTCCACATGATCTGTCTCTCCAAGCCAAGAATGGTGTTACGTGCAGTAGCATGTGGAACTGGATAGGTTTCCAGCCATCCGGTGCTGGCCTCTACCATCGTCAGCACATACTGCTTGCCAGAACGAGATCGAGGTAAAGTGATGTAGTCAATCTGCCAGGCTTCACCATACTTGTACTTTGACCATCTCTCACCATACCATAAGGGCTTGATTCACTTAGCCTGCTTAATAGCAGCACAAATGTCACAGTCATGAATGACTTGGGTGATAGCGTCCATGGACAAGTCAATTGACCTATCGCGAGCCCATCGGTATGTTCCATCTCTGCCTTGATGTCCAGATGAGTCATGGGCCCACTGAGCTAAGAACAGTTCACCTCAGTGTTTCCAATCAAGGTCAATGTCAAGGTCAGAGTTGGTATCAACTTGAGAAATCTTAGCAGCTTGATCTGCCTTCTGGTTATGTTGATGTTCCTCAGTAGCTCTGCTCTTAGACATGTGTGCGTGTACGTGTCACACCTTCACTGGAGTTCTCTCCAGCCGAGCATCAATGTCCTGCCATAGATCAGCACACCAAATAGGCTTTCCTTTCCTCTGCCAACCATTCTTCTTCCAATCCTTTAGCCAACCCCATAGAGCATTGGCTACCATCCATGAGTCAGTGTAGAGGTAAAGGATAGGCCAATTTTCACGTTCAGCCACATCAAGAGCAAGTTGAACAGCTTTTACCTCAGCGAACTGACTGGATTCTCCTTCGCCATCTCTTGCTTCGGTAACTCTCCTGGTAGGACTCCAGACTGCTGACTTCCATATTTGCTTGTTCCCAACAATAAGACAGGAACCATCTGTGAACAAAGCATAGTTCTTTTCCTGATCAGAGAGATCTCCATAGGGAGGAGCTTCCTCAGCACGAGTTATTTTCTGCTCTGGAGGTTTGTTACAGTCTGTGCCTTCCGGCCAGTTGGTGATCACCTCCACCAGACCAGGTCGATCAAGATTACCCATTCGTGCTCGTTGGGTTATCAAAGCCATCCATTTAGACCAAGTGGCATCTGTGGCATGATGTGGTGATGAATCTTTGCCTTTGAACATCCAGTTTAGAACTTGCAGTCTAGGAGCTAACAGCAATTGTGACTCAGTTCCAATCACTTCAGAAGCTGCTTTCACTCCTTCATAGGCTGCTAGAATCTCTTTCTCTGTTGCGGTGTAATTTGTCTCTGAACCTCTGTAACAACGTCCCCAGAAATCAAGAGGATGACCACGTGTCTCATTTGGAGCTCTCTGCCAAAGGCTCCAAGTTGGACCATTGTCACTGGCAGCCATGTACAGAATGTTTTTAATGTCCAGACCAGATCTCACAGGTCCCAAGCCCACTGCATGGACTACTTCTCGCTTGATCTGATCAAAGGCTGCTTGTTGTTCAAGTCCCTGCTCAAAATTGTTTCTCTTACGAGTCACATCATGCAGAGGTTTGACAATCTGACTGAAACCAGGAATGTGTAGTCTCCAAAATCCCACCACACCAAGGAAAGAAAGTGTGTCCTTCTTATTGGTGGGAACTGCCATGGTGGAGACTTCGTTGATCACATCCTGAGGCGACCATCCTGCCACTGCACTCCCAGAAACTGAATTTCTCTGGCACTTCCTTTGACCTTATCTCTCTTAATGGCAAAACCTGCTTGCAACAGAATGTCAATGATTTTGTTACCTTTCTCGAAGATTTCCTCAGCAGTTTGGCCCCACACAATGATGTCGTTGATGTACTGGATGTGCTCTGGAGCTTTACCTTTCTCCAGTGCATTGTGGATGACTGAGTGACAGATGGTTGAGCTGTGTTTCCACCCCTGAGGCAAACGGTTGAACTGGTACTGGATTCCTCTCCAGGTGAATGCAAACTGAGGCCTGCACTCCTTTGCTATGGGAATAGAGAAGAAAGCATTAGCAATGTCTATGGTTGCATACCATTTAGCCTCCTTCGATTCCAGCTCGTACTGGAGTTCCAGCATGTCCGGCACAGCTGCGCTCATGGGTGGAGTCACCTCGTTGAGGGCACTAAAATCTACTGTGAGTCTCCAATTGCCGTTAGCTTTGTGCACAGGCCAGATGGGACTGTTGAAAGGTGAATGAGCTTTCTCGATGACAGTCTGACTCTCCAATTGACGAATCAGCTGATGAATGGGCAACAAAGAGTCACAGTTAGTTCTGTATTGCCTGTGGTGAACAGTTTGAGTAGCAATTGGCACTTCCAGATCCTCTATGTCATGATGTCCCACTGTGATGGTTTGGGGGTTACCCCGCCCCCCCACACTTTTGTATTTGCCCCAGCTAACTCAGACGGACCCTGGGAATATAGATGAAGCAATTTATTTACAGCTAGCAGAATTTACAAGCAGCTATTTACAATATATACAGTTATATACAATTATATACAGAAATATACAAAGGATAAACAATATAAAAAGCACAACTCCCCTCCCAGAAACCTGAGTCCCCAGGAGGGGCTCTCAAACCACCCCAACACCTCCCCCCGGCCCTCTCAACCTTACCCCAGTTCTCAGGAAGAAAAGAGGTGCAGCCAAGAGGTTAGGGAGCAAGGTTAGTAGGAGCAGGGTTAATGAGATGTGACCAGGTCTAAGGCAAAAGCAAGAGTGAGAAACAAAATGGAGAATGTTTTCTTCTTCTTCCCAGAGTTCTCAGCGTAACTGTGAGAGAAGTAGACACAATTGTTTTTCATTTCACTGCCCGTTATCTAGTTCTGTTACCAAAACATTCCAGCTTGCTTCAAACTAGCACAATCCACCCCTTGTCTACTTCGCTCAAAGTATCGCTGAGAATTATCCAATCTAATCTAAACCAATATTTACACTAAAACAATATATACAAGTTCATTTCACACTTCAATCAGATGTAGGTGATTCAAAAGCTCAGAACAGGGATTCCCAGGTGATGTTGGGTTCATGCTCACATACTGTAGATTCTATCGTAGATTCTCTCAATGTTGGGCGCCGATGTTACCTAGAACAGAAAACTCCTAACAGCTTGAATTTAAACTCTCTCAGCTAAGGTTAAATTTCTCTGTGGAATACACTGGATTTCACCATTCTCCTGCATTACCCAGTATGTATGACCAGGACCTTCAGCAGATACCACCCCTCGGACAGGTTTCCCTTCGCCCGAAGGAGAAAATACCCAAACAGTTTTCCCTAACAGATTCTTCTCATGTACAACAGGAACTTTATCACCGTCTGCTGTTTGGACTAAATCTGATTGTGCAGGTCCTGCTCTGTTTACTGAACCTCTACTATTTACCAACCAAGTAGCTTCTGCTAAATGTTTGTCCCAGTTTTTCAGAGTTCCACCCCCCATGGCTTTTAGGGTGGTTTTCAGCAAACCATTGTAGCGTTCAATCTTCCCTGAAGCTGGTGCATAGTAGGGTATGTGATAGATCCATTCAATACCATGCTCTTTGGCCCAGTTTTTCACAAGATTGTTCTTGAAATGAGTACCATTGTCTGACTCGATTCTCTCTGGAGTTCCATGTCTCCACAAGATTTGTCTCTCCAAACCAACAATGGTGTTACGTGCAGTAGCATGTGGAACTGGATAGGTTTCCAACCATCCAGTGCTGGCTTCTACCATCGTCAGCACATACTGCTTGCCAGAACGAGATCGAGGTAAAGTGATGTAGTCAATCTGCCAGGCTTCACCATACTTGTACTTTGACCATCTATCCCCATACCATAAGGGCTTGATTCGCTTAGCCTGCTTAATAGCAGCACAAATGTCACAGTCATAGATGACTTGGGTGATAGCGTCCATGGACAAGTCAATTGACCTATCGCGAGCCCATCGGTATGTTCCATCTCTGCCTTGATGTCCAGATGAGTCATGGGCCCACCGAGCTAAGAACAGCTCACCTCGGTGTTTCCAATCAAGGTCAATGTCAAGTTCAGAGTTGGTATCAGCTTGAGCAATCTTAGCAGCTTGGTCTGCCTTCTGGTTATGTTGATGTTCCTCAGTGGCTCTGCTCTTAGGCATGTGTGCATCTACGTGCCGCACCTTCACTGGAGTTCTCTCCAGCCGTGCATCAATGTCCTGCCATAGATCAGCACACCAAATAGGCTTTCCTTTCCTCTGCCAACCATTCTTCTTCCAGTCCTTTAGCCAACCCCATAGAGCATTGGCTACCATCCACGAGTTGGTGTAGAGGTAAAGGATAGGCCAATTCTCACGTTCAGCCACATCAAGAGCAAGTTGAACAGCTTTTACCTCAGCGAACTGACTGGATTCTCCTTCGCCATCTTTCGTTTCGGTAACTCTCCTGCTAGGACTCCAAACCGCTGACTTCCATATTCGCTTGTTCCCAACAAGACGACAGGAACCGTCTGTGAACAAAGCATAGTTCTTTTCCTGATCAGAGAGATCACCATAGGGAGGAGCTTCCTCAGCACGAGTTATTTTCTCCTCTGGAGGTTTGGAACAGTCTGTGCCTTCCGGCCAGTTGGTGATCACCTCCACCAGACCAGGTCGGTCAAGATTACCCATTCGCGCTCGTTGGGTTATCAAAGCCATCCATTTGGACCAGGTTGCATCTGTGGCATGATGTGGTGATGAACCCTTGCCTTTGAACATCCAGTTAAGAACTGGCAGTCTAGGAGCTAAAAGCAATTGTGACTCAGTTCCAATCACTTCAGAAGCTGCTTTCACTCCCTCATAGGCTGCTAGTATCTCTTTTTCAGTTGCAGTGTAATTTGTCTCTGAACCTCTGTAACAACGTCCCCAGAAACCAAGAGGACGACCACGTGTCTCATTTGGAGCTCTCTGCCAAAGACTCCAAGTTGGACCATTGTCACTGGCAGCCGTGTACAGAATGTTTTTAATGTCTGGACCAGATCTCACAGGTCCTAAGCCCACTGCATGGACTACTTCTCGTTTGATCTGATCAAAGGCTGCTTGCTGTTCAGGTCCCCACTCGAAATTGTTTCTCTTACGAGTCACATCATGCAGAGGTTTGACAATCTGACTGAAACCAGGAATGTGTAGTCTCCAAAATCCCACCACACCAAGGAAAGAAAGTGTGTCCTTCTTACTGGTGGGAACAGCCATGGTAGAGACTTTGTTGATCACATCCTGAGGAATGTAACGGCGACCATCTTGCCACCGCACTCCCAGAAACTGAATTTCTTTGGCAGGTCCTTTGACCTTGTCTCTCTTAATGGCAAAACCTGCTTGCAACAGAATGTCAATGATTTTGTTACCTTTCTCGAAGACTTCCTCAGCAGTTTGGCCCCACACAATGATGTCGTCGATGTACTGGATGTGCTCTGGAGCTTTACCTTTCTCCAGTGCATTGTGGATGACTGAGTGACAGATGGTTGAACTGTGTTTCCACCCCTGAGGCAAACGGTTGAACTGGTACTGGATTCCTCTCCAGGTGAATGCAAACTGAGGCCTGCACTCCTTTGCTATGGGAATAGAGAAGAAAGCATTAGCAATGTCTATGGTTGCATACCACTTAGCCTCCTTCGATTCCAGCTCGTACTGGAGTTCCAGCATGTCCGGCACAGCTGCACTCATGGGTGGTGTCACCTCGTTGAGGGCACGAAAGTCAACTGTCAGTCTCCAGTCGCCCGTAGGTTTACGCACAGGCCAGATGGGACTGTTGAAAGGTGAATGAGCTTTCTCGATGACAGCCTGATCCTCCAATTGACGAATCAGCTGATGAATGGGCAACAAAGAGTCACGGTTAGTTCTGTACTGCCTATGATGAACAGTTTGAGTTGCAATTGGCACTTCCAGGTCCTCTATGTCATGATGTCCCACAACTGCAGATTCATCAGAAAGTTCAGGTCTAACAGACAATTTCAATTTATCATCCTCAATCTCTACAGATGCTATTCCAAAAGCCTATTTGTGACCCTTAGGATCTTTGAAACAACCTTGTCTCAAAAAGTCAATTCCCAAAATGCAAGGCGCATCAGGACCAGTTACAATAGTATGTGTCTTCCACTCTTTACCAGTTAAACTGATCTCAGCCTGTATCTTAGTTAACTCTTGAGATCCACCAGTGATTCCAAAGATAGAAATGGACTCTGTCCCTTTACAATTGGATGGCAATAAAGTACACTGAGCACCTGTGTCAACTAAAGCCCTGTATTTCCGAACTCTTGAACTGCCAGGCCACCTAATGAATACATTCCAATAGATTCGGTTCTCTCCACTATCCCTTTCCTCCTCCTGGCTGGAGGCAGGGCACCCCTAATGCTGAACATGGCATGTAGGGTGTACACAATGATTGGTGTTGTTGCGAGAGGAACTGCAACTATTGGAACAATTGCAGTTGCTCTCGGGAGCTGAAGAAGTGACAGCTACCTTTCGGGCATTACTGCCTCTGTTTCTGCCACTCTGCAGTTCCCTGACCCTCTTTGAAAGAGCTGAAGTAGGTTTACCATCCCATTTGTTCATGTTCTCACCGTATGTGTCACGCAGAAGTATCCACAGTGACGCACGTGATTGCTGCTGTCTGGGTGGAATTTGTCTCCTCCTGGGCTGGAATTGCCTTGCAGGAGGTGGGCGTCTGTTCCTGACTGCAGAAACATGCACCCATTCAGATGATGCAGGAACGGTATCCTTTACCAGATTTTTGAGATCCTCCTTCAGTTCTTTCATGCTCTCCTTAATGCCATCTCTTATACCATCTTTAAGCTCTGTAGTCATAGTCTTTATGGCACAGATTATACCAGAATGGGACAAGCTGTCCTCTATCTGCCTGAGCTGGTCAGTGAATTCACCAACAGTGAAAGATCTTCCATTATCACTCCTTGCTAGGAATTTACTGGCCAAGATGTTAGCATAGGATGAAGGAGCAAGCTTAATAAGCTTCTTCATGAGACCTGTTCCCAAAGGAATATCATCAGGCTCATGAGTGCCATGATCTCCATAAAGCACTTCCTTCACAGCAAACTCCTTCAGAAGCTTAATTCCCTGCTCAACGGTGTTCCACTTCTTGGCAGCCCATGGCAAATCATCTCGGGAAGGATATCTCATAGCCACAGCCAACAGAAGGCGTGTCCACAAGCTAACCCTACCAAGAGGACTTGCTAGGTGTTTGTCCACTCCACTCTCCTTAGTGAGTGGTCCCAGCTGCTTGGCAGACTTGTCTCCTACCTGCAGAGCATTAGCACCAATGCCACGGCATCTCACTAGCCAGCTTAAGATTGGCTCACCTGATTCCCTTGAGTATTCCTTCCTAACTTCCCTGACCTCTCTGAGTGGATCCTTGGAGCCTTGGATGTCATCTTCCTCCTCCTCTTCCTGTTGTTCTGGTGGTGCCTGGCCTAACACAATCTTCCTCATAGCATTCCTAAACTCATTGGAACCATCCTCTCTCCTGGCAGCTAACCTCACAGCACTCCTCTCACTTGAGTATTGTTGTCTCAGCACATCTACAAGGTCTCGCAGACTAACTATCTCCTCTTCCTCCTCTTGCTGCTGATCACCAGATGTCCCCTGTCTTACATCCTCCTGCGAACCACTCTTTGTCTTAGCTTTTGCCTTAGCAGGTGCCAGAAGGGCCTGAGCAGCAACAGACTTGGATGTGTCTGCTGGAGGATTTGAATCTTTAGGAGTCTGACCTGGAGGGTTTGAATCCTTAGGAGTCTGACCTGGAGCATTTGAATTATTTGAGGTCTGACTTGGAGCATTTGTATCCTTAGGGGTCTGACCTGGAGCTTGTGAGTTCAAATCTGCCTTGCTTTTAACAGGAGGATTTTGGTTCTGGTCTGCTGGCTGGGGGTTTGAATTGGCTGAGCTGGTGTCATTAGGATTTGGACTGACTGGGCTAGTGTTACCAGCATTAGTAGTATTATTAACATTAGTGGGATTATTTGCCTGTCCTCCTGGGATGCCTGCCAACCCTGACTTGTTTTCATTTTTGCTAGGAACATTCTGATTTTGGGTACCTGCCTGTCCTCCTAGGGCTCCTGCCGAACTCTGCCCGTTATCATTGTTTACATTAGTGGCAGGAACACTGGCTGTGTTCCCAGAACCTATAGAGGAGGGTGGAGAGGCTGGCAAGGGGGAAGCCGATAACTGTGTTCCCTTGTTTTGCTGTGAATGAGACTGCTTCTGAGACACAGAATTTTTCCTAGCTCTTACAGAAGCTGGTTTTGAATTTTTTACCAATAATGCCAAAATTAATATGAATATTAAAATCATGAGGCAAATATTAAAAACTGTGAGAAGAAAAACAGTTTTACAAGAGCATGTGCCTATACAAACAGTTGGAATTCCTGTCTTAGGCTGAATAACTCTCATTAGAGCCATATTTAAAGCAGAATTTCCATTGATTGTCACATTATTGACCAGAGCTCCTGTAATGTCCTTGGTAATATTCTCAGAGATATTTAAAACCAGCATAACCAAGAATAAAATCACCCCAGCTCCAGGAACATATCTGAAACCTTAGCTTTAGCCTTATTATAAGCCAGATCAATAAAATAAGCAACAATTTGTACCTTTAACCAACTAAATGCCAAGAAAACAAAACCAGACCAGAGCAATGCACCAACCAAATACAATAGCTGCATGATTAGCTTCATCTTAATTCCCAGAGCTAATTTCCACTCACTGAAATATCTAGCCCCACGTTGGGAAAGCCAATTAAAAATGTGATGGTTTGGGGTTACCCCGCCCCCCCACACTTTTGTATTTGCCCCAGCTAACTCAGACGGACCCTGGAATATAGATGAAGCAATTTATTTACAGCTAGCAGAATTTACAAGCAGCTATTTACAATATATACATTAATATACAATTATATACAGAAATATACAAAGGATAAACAATATAAAAACACAACTACCCCTCCCAGAAACCTGAGTCCCCAGGAGGGGCTCTCAAACCACCCCAACACCTCCCCCGGCCCTCTCAACCTTACCCCAGTTCTCAGGAAGAAAAGAGGTGCAGCCAAGAGGTTAGGGAGCAAGGTTAGTAGGAGCAGGGTTAATGAGATGTGACCAGGTCTAAGGCAAAAGCAAGAGTGAGAAACAAAATGGAGAATGTTTTCTTCTTCTTCCCAGAGTTCTCAGCGTAACTGTGAGAGAAGTAGACACAATTGTTTTTCATTTCACTGCCCGTTATCTAGTTCTGTTACCAAAACATTCCAGCTTGCTTCAAACTAGCACACCCACAACTGCAGATTCATCTGAAAGTTCAGGTCTAATGGACAATTTCAATTTACCATCCTCAATCTCTACAGATGCTATTCCAAAAGCCCATTTGTGCCCCTTAGGATCTTTGAAACAACCTTGTCTCAAAAAGTCAATTCCCAAAATGCAAGGCGCATCAGGACCAGTTACAATAGTATGTTTCTTCCACTCTTTACCAGTTAAACTGATCTCAGCCTGTATCTTAGTTAACTCTTGAGATCCACCAGTGATTCCAAAAATAGATATGGACTCTGTCCCCTTGCAATTGGATGGCAATAAAGTACACTAAGCACCTGTGTCAACTAAAGCCCTGTATTTCTGAACTCTTGAACTGCCAGGCCACCTAATGAATACATTCCAATAGATTCGGTTCTCTCCACTATCCCTTTCCTCCTCCTGGCTGGAGGCAGGGCACCCCTAATGCTGAACATGGCATGTAGGGTTGTTGCGGAGAGCAGGAATTAATGTGTGGCCGAGTCGGGAATTTATCAAAAATAGTTATTTTTATTTTCCCAAAAACCCGCCCCCACAACTCCCCTCTCAGAAACCTGAGTCCCCAGGAGGGGCTCTCAAACCACCCCAACACCTTCCCTGGCCCCTCTCAACCTTACCCCAGTTCCCAGGAAGAATAGAAGTGCAGCCAAGAGGTTAAGAAGGAAGGTTAGTGGCAGTGGGGTTAAGGAGATGTGACTAGGTCTGAAGGCAAAGGCAGAATGAAAAACAAAATGGAGAATATTATAAAATGTTTTCCTTCTTCTTCCCAGAACTCTCAGCAGGACTGTGAGTGAAGAGACACAACCATGTTTACCTTTTCACTGCCCATTATCTAGTTCTTTTACCAAAACATTCCAGCTTGCTTCAAACTAGCACATATGAGAAGAAACTACTTCACTGAGAGGTTTCTCAAACATTGGAGCAGCCTCCGCAAAGAAGTGTTTCAATCATCATCCCCAGAGGTTTTTAAAACATGCATAGATGTGGTGCTAAAGACATGGGTTAGCATCAGGCTTGGTGGAGTTAGATAATGATTAGGCTTGATGTCCTTAAAGATCTTTTCCAACCTAAATGGTTGTATGATTCTGTGATTTATTTCCCCGGATTGAATGCACAAGTGGGAGAACACCACCTGTATGTCATTGCCTTCATCCACAAACCAAGTGCCATGTGCTTGTGTGCTTTACCTAAGCTAAGTGTTTGAAAAAATAAAAAAAGAAGTTTAGCTGATTAATTCTCTGTAAATGTGCTATGGCAGGGCTTCTAAAGGGAAAAACACACAGTCAGCTGTTTCCTCGTCCTTCACCCCTACCCAAGTCAGCCCTACCAGTTCACAGAAGACTGATTTCTTCTCATACTGGGAAGCCAGACCAGAAGAGGTCACACAGGAGTAAGGAGTGCTCTTTGTAGACAACTGACAGTCTGCCAAGGCTGGGATTCCT
This sequence comes from Pogoniulus pusillus, assembly GCF_015220805.1. Lineage (NCBI taxonomy): Eukaryota > Metazoa > Chordata > Aves > Piciformes > Lybiidae > Pogoniulus > Pogoniulus pusillus. Next base: position 62,735,765 of record NC_087309.1, on the reverse strand, counting down.
GCTGTCAGCTTGCTCCGCAGTCTCAAGCTCCCTGAGGTCCCATGCAGCCTCCACCATATACCACTGGGCTTTGGCACCCAAACTGTGACACTTAAGTCCAGTGCACAAAATGTCTTCCAATAATGGCATCCAAAGGTGCTTCTTCCTTCTGAAGCTGGTCTTAGAGGGACATATGATACAGATGCATGCATTTTAGTCTAAACAGTCAGTGAGAGAAAGAGGCTTTGGCAACATTTGGATGGCTTTTCCTGTAAGCTTTGTTCTCATTTAAGTGGCTCCAGCTGAGGAATCTCTGCTTATGTTCAAATGTCCACCACTGCAACACAGTGGCTATATTCAGATCTCTCTTGTTGCATGCATGGAAGTACAGAAAAGAGAGGTTAAAAAAAATCGAAAGGGCAGAGTTGCCTTAGGTTATGCTTTCAATCTAATTTACTTCAATTACCTTTCTAGAAACCACTCGCTCTACCTCCTCTGTGGATGAAAGAGCAATTAGTAGACTACAGGAACCTTGAAGCAGCAAAATACAGTGTGTCATAAGGACTGGGAGCCAAGATCATAACCATCATTACAGGCAAGAGGTCTTTGATATTGCCTGTGTAATTCCCTTCTGCATAATTACATAAGTGACCTGAGCCTGCAATTTAAAAGGATCACACTGCAGGTTTTGGCTAGGCTCTTAACAGGGTTTTTGTTGCTGTCATCTGCCTTGATCGGTTTTCACAAAGCTATTGGCTGCAAGACTGAGTAGTTCGGCAAATTCCAGTGCAGAGGCTTTTGGCTTGTTTTGGTTCAAACTGAACATTAGTGAAGTGTTTGATAAACTTATAATGGTCATTCCTTCATGCATAAATCCAAACAGTCCCCAAGAAATAGTTGGTATAAACAAGCAGTGTCCCTTAGAAATTGTTCTAAAGGACTTGCCTGTTTGGAAGGTAAAGACCATGGTATTGTCCATAAAAGATAAATGTAGCTACCATGGCAGCAGCCGAGGCAAATCCAGGAGTGTCAGCCCACACCACATCCCCCACCCCCCCACCCCCCCCCCCCCTTCATGGAGGCTGAGAATTAATTGGCTGAGGCAGGCATTACAAAAATAGAATTATTTTCCTGAAAACCCTGATCCAAAACTATATAGAGAATTATTTTAGGTTTATTTACCGGCTCAAATTGATTGGAAAAATTCTTCACAAGATGCTATGGGCAAATTTAGAAAGTCAGAAAATGAAAAGGCTGGGCTACAAACACAGCCTTGCCCCACTAAAAATTAGGCTGAGCAGAGAATTAAAGGGATAGCAGGCTTTACCCATGGAAGTGAGATAGGAAATTTGAGATGATCCCTTGCTGGATTTCTCTGCAGGCTCTGATGCTGCAAGCAAGATCCAATCAATGGATCCAATCAATGGATCCAAACAGCAAAAGTCCAAAGTGGGTGGAAAAGCTGCCAAGCTCAGAAGGGTCTCAAGCATTTCTTCCATTTGAGATGATTGTGGAATGATACTGCCTTAGCAGTGGAGAGCCAAACTATTAGCATCTTCCCAGCCATGTTAGCAATCAGAAAGTTGGCTGTTGTATGGCCCAAGAGGAGCTGGGTCTGAGTGCTGCCAGCTGCACTCTCAAATGGACCCCAGGACTTGCCAAGCTTGCAAATTTCAACAGAATGGTGCAGAAGTGGAGAGAAATACCCAAAAGCAGGGACGGTGCAAAAACCAAGAGATGTGCAGAAGGTAGAAGCCTTCCAAAAGCAGGGGTGCTCCAAAATGGGAACTCTGCCAAGGCGGGAGCATTGCACCTTTTCCCTGGCTCTATTTATGTTTTTCTAGACAAAGTGTCCATTTGCCATTTTATCCTGGGCATGAAGAACCCAGCCATCCACCAGCCTGTGATTCCCAGTGTGAGCTTCCACCTGTGCGGGAAAAGGCACCTTTTGCTGTTCCCCCCTTCAAGCCTGCAAGGTGGGAAAAGCAGTTTTCCATGCCTTCTGCTCCTCCCCATGCCTCAGGCCTCTGCCACAGCTTTGATAGTGTCTGCCAATGGTCTGATAATGACAAGCCTTTTATCCTGATCCCAGCTGGACCCAGCACAACTGCTGTAACGTTCTTAATTGACACAGGTGCTCAAATTAGTGTCCTAAATTTAAAACTGACAAAGAGCCTGGGGTTACAGACGTCTGTAAAAAGATAAAGATACTAGGTGTTGCAGAGGCACCTAATATGTTACCTAGATAAAACAAGGCTGTGGCTCCCAACGGACAAGCACAGCACCTTGGTGGAAGCTGTCTTAAGCACCTACCCAGGGAATATATTGGGTTTTGATGTGTTAGCTGGCAAAAGATGGCATCTTCCACACGGCTCCTTCGAGGTGGAGTCAAAGAGGGTGAGAACAGCTCATGTTAAACACCCTACAGATGACTCCAGCAGTGTCCCAGACTGACACTACCTATGTACCTCAATATCCCTTCCCTGCAGCAGCTAGGCAAGGCATTACTGAGGTAATTGCTGACCTGGAGAGGAGACAGATTATCTGTAGGAGTCACTCTCCCTATAATTCCACAGTCTGGCCAGTTAAAAAAACAGATGGGATCTTGACGCTCAGTACAGATTATAGGAGGCTAAATGCCAAAACACAGCCTTCACCTGGTGAATGTGGGGCAGGCTGTGGATGTAGTCTACCTGGACTTAGAATCATACAATCATAGAATCAAGCAGGCTGGAAGAGACCTCCAAGATCATCCAGTCCAACCTAGCACCCAGCCCTAGCCAGTCAACTAGACCATGGCACCAAGTGCCTCATCCTGGCTTTTCTTGAAGACCTCCAGGGACGGTGCCTCCACCACTTCCCTGGACAGCCCATTCCAATGACAAATCACTCTCTGTGAAGAACTTCCTCCTAACATCCAGCCTAGACCTACCCCGGCACAACTTGAGACTGTGTCCCCTTGTTCTATTGCTGGTTGTCTGGGAGAAGAGGCCAACCCCCACCTGGCTACAATGTCCCCTCAGGTAGTTGTAGACAGCAATGAGGTCCCCCCTGAGCCTCCTCTTCTCCAGGCTAAACAACCCCAGCTCCCTCAGCCTCTCCTCATAGGGTTTGTGTTCCAGACCCTTCAGCAAAGCCTTTGACACTGTCTGCCACAACAAGCTCCTAGCCAAGCTTGCAGCTCATGGCTTGGACAGATTCACTCTGTGCTGGATCAAGAACTGGCTGGATGGCAGAGCCCAGAGAGTGGTGGTGAATGGTGCCACATCCAGTTGGCAGCCAGTCACTAGTGGTGTGCCCCAAGGATCAGTGCTGGGCCCAGTCCTGTTCAATATCTTTGCTGATGATCTGGATGAGGGCATTGAGTCCAGCATCAGTAAGTTTGCAGATGACACCAAGCTAGGAGCAGGTGTTGATCTGTTGGAAGGTAGGAGAGCCCTGCAGAGGGACCTGGACAGTCTGGATGGGTGGGCAGAGGCCAACGGGATGAGATTTAACAAGGCCAAGTGCAGGGTTCTACACTTTGGCCACAACAACCCCAAGCAGCACTACAGGCTGGGGACTGAGTGACTGGAAAACAGCCAGGAAGAAAGGGACCTGGGGGTACTGGTAGATAGTAGGCTGAATATGAGCCAGCAGTGTGCCCAGGTGGCCAAGAGAGCCAATGGCATCCTGGCCTGCATCAGGAACAGTGTGGCCAGTAGGACAAGGGAGGTTATTCTTCCCCTGTACTCATCACTGGTCAGGCCACACCTTGAGTCCTGTGTCCAGTTCTGGGCTCCTCAATTCAAGAGAGATGTTGAGGTGCTGGAATGTGTCCAGAGAAGGGCCTGGAACACAAACCCTCTGAGGAGAGGCTGAGGGAGCTGGGGTTGTTTAGCCTGGAGAAGAGGAGGCTCGGGGGGGACCTCATTGCTGTCTACAACTACCTGAAGGGAGGCTGTAGCCAGGTGGGGTTGGTCTCTTCTCCCAGGCATCCACCAATAGAACAAGGGGACACAGTCTCAAGTTGTGCCAGGGTAGGTATAGGCTGGATGTTAGGAGGAAGTTCTTCCCAGAGAGAGTGATTGGCATTGGAATGGGCTGTCCAGGGAGGTGGTGGAGTCACTGTCCCTGGAGGTGTTCAAGAAAAGCCAGGATGAGGCACTTGGTGCCATGGTCTAGTTGACTGGCTAGGGCTGGGTGCTAGGTTGGACTGGATGATCTTGGAGGTCTCTTCCAACCTGGTTGATTCTATGATTCTGTGACACTTCCCCTTGCAGCTGCAATGCCTAGCCTAACTTCATTGGTCACAGCCATTCAAGCTGCACTCATGGGTGGCTTCAATTCACTTTTAATCGTTTACCCCAGGGGTACAAACACACAGCTACAGTTGCCCATAATGCACTGGCAGCACTTCAGGACACCATCAAGGTCCCAGAAGGCATTGTCTTATAATGGGAGAGATTAGCTGAATGGCTGCACCTTAAAAGGGGGCACTCAGGAACAGCAAGACATCAGCAATCCAGGATGTTCCTGGATTGCATAGATTCCTCTTCCAAATGGTAGAGAAACCAGCAAGAAAGGGTGCTGTGCTGGACCTTGTTCTCGCCAACAAGAAAGGGCTGGTGACCAGTGTGAGGCGCAGGGACAGCCTTGGCTGCAGTGACCATGAATCAGTTGAATTTAAGATCCTCAGGGCAACCAGGAGGAGGTATTCTAAGCTTATGACCCTGGATTTTAGGCATGCAGACTTTGATCACTTCAGAGATCTGCGGGCCAAAGTATCATGGGATGAAGCCCTAGAGGGAAGAGGGGCCCAGGACAGCTGGTTAGTATTCAAGGATCACCTCCTCTGTGTCCAGGCGCAATGCACACCAACAAAGAGGAAAGCAGGGAAGAATGTTAGGAGGCCTGCAGGGCTGAGCAAGGAGCTCCTGGACAGGCTGTCACACAAAAAGAAACTCTACAAGGAATGGAAGAAAGGACAGCTGGAATGGGGGGTTATATAAGGAAGCTGCCTGAGCAGCTAGAGATCTGGTTAGGAAAGCCAAGGCAGAGTTTGAACTGAATCTAGCCAGGGAGGTCAAAGGGAGCACCAAGAATTTCTACAGGTATGTTAATGGTAAAAAGAAGGCTAGGGAAGGTGTGGGCCCCTCAGAAAGGTAACAGGTGAAATGGTCACAAGTGGCATGGAAAAGGCTGAGGTTCTCAACAACTTCTTTACCTCACTCTTCACTGCAAAAGCCTCCAGCCACACTCCTGTAGCCATGGAAGGTAATGGCAGGGATTGGAAGGAAGAACTGCCCATCGTAAGTGAAGATCAGGTTCGTGATCACCTGAAGAACCTGAAAGTGTTCAAGTCAATGAGATATGATGGGATACACCCATGGGTGCTGGGAATACTGGCAGACGAGGTTGCTAAACCCCTCTCTATTCTATTCCAAAAGTCATGGCAGTCTGGTGAAGTTCCCATTGACTGGAAAAGGGGAAACATAACTCACATTTCCAAAAAGGGTAAGAAAGAGGAGCCAGGGAACTCCAGGCCAGTCAGTCTCACCTCTGTGCTCAGTAAGATGATGGAGCAGATCCTCCTGGAGGCACTACTGAGACAGGAGAGTAATGAAGAGGTGATTTGCTACAATCAGCCTGGCTTCACCAAGGGCAAATCCTGCCTGACCAACCTGAAAATATCTCCCTAAAGGTTAGAATTCTTACGACACTGTCATGTTTCTGTCAGTAGAATATTTTCTGATACTTGTCAAGAAAGAGGCATCAACGCTGTGATGCTTTATAATTTTGAACTCATCAGCATAGAAACCTCATAGACACCTCAGGTGCCTTACATTCTTATTGATGATTTTGGAGAGAGTTAAACCTATGTCATGTAAAATGTAGTAGCACTGACAAAATGTCATTTCCAGTCTTTTTTTTCACCCATGTATGAGAATGGTTTTGTAGAATACAGCCAAAAGCAATGCTCTTCATTCATGCACCTATACTACCAAATCTTAAAGGCTGTTTCATTGCATGCCCAAGCTTGTAAGGCAGAGGGTGTCACACGAGTCCATATTTCCTGACTGCCAAGCTGCAAACCATTGGGTTCTTTATGAAAGTCACCAAAATTGCCCAGTACTATGTTCCAAACTGTGAGGATGTGTTGGACACATGTTACAAGGAATCTGCAGGCTGTAATGTCTTTGCACAGGCATCTTTCTCTATTCAGTTTGTTACTGCAGCGACCATTTCAGAACATCACTGCTGCTCAGTGACTGTGGATGAGTGTTTAACCAAGCAGAGAAGCTCTTCCTGGTGTCTTGGATTGTTATGGATTATGCAAAATTAACAATCAATTTTAAATTTGATGCCCAAGTGAAGATTGTTAATAGCTGTGATAATTGTTTTTCAACATTAAACCTTGACAGAAGACTTATTTACAATGTTTGAAACACACGGCTTTGGTGATTGCCTGAAATGTGATTGGCAGAGATTTGCCAATCAGAGTGGCACTTTGCCAAACCTGACCATATTAGGTGAAGTCAGGAGCTTGCTTTCCCTTAAGTCAGGAGCTTGCTTTCCCTTATTTGGGAAGTAGAAGTCTGGGCAAATCTTGTCTTCTCCCGATGCTCTGCTTCCTCCCCCCCCCCCCCCCCCCCCCCCCCAAGCAGAGGGAAGGGGACAATCGATCATGCTTGGGCAAGCCAGGACATGTATCTTCTGTGACATGGATGAGGCTTTTCAGTACCTCAGAAGTACCTCAAAATGGATGTGCTTCCTGCAGCAGGGACCAGGAGGTTGTATCCAGGTGGGGGTCGGTCTTTTCTCCCAGGCAAACAGTGACAGAACAAGAGGGCATAGTCTCAAGCTGTGATGAGGGAGGTTTAGGATCAATGTTAGGGAAAAGTTATTCACAGAATGAGTGATTGGTCATCGAAATGGGCTGCCCTGAGAGGTGTTGGAGTCACCATCCCTGGAGGTATATAAAAAAAACTCGAGCACTCAGTGCTATGGTTTAGTTAATTAGAAGGTGTTGCATGATAGGTTGGACTTGATAATCTCAGAGGTCTTTTCCAACCTGGTTAATTTTGTGATTCTGTGATCATCTCCTCTTTTGTGTTATATGTGTTAGTTTATTTGTATTGTGGAAATTGAACATATTTCTTGCTTGGATGTACCTGCCAGCTGTGTCCTGGGCTGTGTCAAAAGATGTGTGGCCAGCAGATCAAGGGGGGGTCATTCTGTCCCTCTATTCTGCTTTTGTGCGACACACCCCACCCCCCCCCCCCCCCCCAGAGTACTGTGTCCAGCTTCCCCAACACAAGGCCACAAAGATGGTTAGAGGGCTAGAGCACCTCTCTTACTAGGACAGACTGAGCAAGTTGAGTCTGTTCAGCCTGGGGAAGATAAGGCCCCAGAAAGACTTTATAGCATCCTTCCAGTATTTGAAGGGGGCCTACATGAAAGCTGGAGAGAGACTTTTTGTACGGGGCTGTGGTGACAGGACAAAGGGCAATGGTTTTGAACTAGAACAGGGTAGATTAGGCTTAAGAAGGAAGTTCTTTACTATGAGAGCAATGAGACACTTGGATGGGTTGCCCACAGAAGTTGTGGATATGTTACTCCTGCAAGTGCTGCATGAGGTTTTGAGCAACCTGGTCAAGGTGTCCCTGCCCATGTCATAGGAGTCAGAACTATATGATCTTTAAGGTCACCTCCAAGTCAAGCAAGGGCTGAAACTGTGTCTGCTCTTCAGATAGAGATAACTTATATTACAAAGGAATTAAAGCTTGCTTAGATGTGTTGCTCTTAAGCATTAACCATTAATCACCCTCCCGGGATTGTCACAATGTGTGCCCAGTATTTGGGGTCTTGGTAAAGCTGAAGTCTGTCCCTGCTCGCAGGGGATGATAAGGGTTCCCAGTCCCTGGATTAAACAGGATTTTCTCTAACCTTCTCTCCTGGGGTGAAGTGGTCTCTGCCTTGGAGTTGTTGCTTCTTCTGGATACTGTGTCCAGGGATGATCAGCTGGCAGGATTCCCAGGTGCAGGAGAAGGATCTGTCCGTGCAGCTTCTGACAGTCATCTCACAGCTAGCAGGCTGTGTTTGCAGGCTTGCAGACTGTGTGAGGGTCTGCTGGGCCTGGATCTTTCCAGACTTACAGAACATCTGGCAAGCAGGGTCTGCTGGGCTGCAGGGAGACTTGAGCTCTGTAGCTAAATGCAGGATAGCAAGCCAGCATGTACAGCTGCTCTAGGCTTAGGCAGGGGGCTCTCGGCTCCCCAGATATGTATGCAATGCAGGCGTGCATGCGCTCTGCTTCTCAAGGGGTTCACAGACAGCTTAACTGCGCCTTGAGATCAATGCATGAGGTCTGAGCCTCAGTAATGTTTGCAAGTGAGTAAGGCCTGATCCTGTGTCTAGGCCATGCAAGCAGGTCAGGGCAGCAGGGTGCTGCTGTGGATCAGAGCTGAGTCTGAATGCTCTGAACGGTTTGAACTGTCTGACTTGGAATCATAGAATCATAGAATGACCATGTGGTGCTGCTATGCACCCCTCTTTATAGACTCTGGGCCAAGATTCGTGGCTCATTTGGACATCTAAAGTGACCAATCAGGCTGGCAGTAAGTCAAACCTTACCCCAATAGGCAGTAGATGTTTGCCTGGACCCTCCCAGTAGGGGATTACCTGTGTGGACCCCCAGGGTACACAGACTGGGCGTGTGTGTGTTACACAACCTGTTTACTGCCTCGTGGGTCCTGGCAGAAAAACATGTCCAGGCATGCAGAGGCATAGAGAAGCCTCAGTTTTGGGGCTGCTGCCCCTCCACCACAAGGAAGAATGCTGGTATTTTGGTTGCACAAGCATGATTATCTTGGTCTCATAAATGGGGTCATGGGAACCACTTGGTGAATCTCCATGCAAGCCTAGTGAACTGACAGACAGACTCTTGCAGGATCAGCTCTCTGTCAATATATCTGCCTTTGTTTTCCTGTTCACTGTGAGAACTTCTGTTGCTGATCATGCATTTTTTATGTTTAGGAGGAAAAAAACTTAGTGCGGTTAGGGCCCTTCCCACATTTGCAGTAGCCAGCAGGAGACTGATTCTTTATGGACAGACTATATATAAGTTGTGGAAGAAGAAAGTAGGTTTTGCACTTCCTGTTCTCCTCAGACTGCATTAGAAATTGAAGAGTAGACTGCTGCAGCCAGCTACTGTTGCTCACATATTTAAATTTCTGTCACGTAGCAAATACCTATATCTTCCCTCTGGCCCCAGTTCAGCAGGTCTTCCTGTGGCCTGTCTTCAGATTTGGGATGATCACAAGTCTTTGGTTACTTTGAGAAACAAGTGCCTGTTACATAAATGCTGATGGATTGTGCAAACGATGTGTAGTTTAGGTTACTGCTTGTGGTGCAAGTTGCAATGTAAGAGAAAATTCATGGTAGGAAGGGTGGTGTGTGTGGGTATGAGTGTAAGCATGTTCATGTTACTGCCTCTTTTGTGACTCAGGCGCACTTTTTTTTCTCTCCCAGATGAAAGTGTGGAAAGAAAGAGATTGATTATGACTGTACCTTTTAAAAGAAAGCTTATGGAAAACAGTTGGCTGGTCCTCTTCGCATGACGTTTGGGCTGCACGATTTTGACTAGTAATTAAGAAGCAATATACACTCTGTTAAAGTTTAACTCACAAGAATCTGAACTATTCTCTTTCCCGTGTGGACAAACTGAAACAAAAGGAGTAAGTACATGTGTAGAAGGCATGTCCTCTCTTCAGTGTTCTGGCATTTCTCAAGAAAAGTTTTGATAGTTTTTTCTGCCCTTCAGGTAATGTGATCTTGCAAAAATTAATTGTAGTTAAGGAGGGCAATGCAAGATGTGGTGCTGGATTTGTTGCTGGAGTAATTAAACTTGTATGAAAAGACCTTCTGCTATTATGCTGTGAATTCATGGGTCAGAGACACTATATTTCAAAATAAGCCACCATTCTTTTAATCAGCCTGTAAGTGCAGCTATGTTGATGATCCTAACCAGACCACTGTACAATACAAACAGGCCATTCATCATGGTGAATCAGAAGCTACGTTCCAGCAGGCACATACACAAACACTTGAGCTAACCCACATCCATCTACATGACCCAAAGGAGATAAATACTCATTCTTAATTTATCTACATCTTGATAAATTCTGAGGATTAGTACAGGTTGGAGAGTTAAGACAGCATACCACTCTGATGCTAGTATTGTAACTCAAGGATTTTTTTTTGTCTATTTTTTTTTTTGTCATAGTCCAGATTGTATCTTATTACACTTAGTGTAGTTTTGAGTTAATTTTGAATTTTAACAGCCATCTGTTTTCTTCATCTGCCTTTAAGTCATGCCACAGGAACATCTGCTGATTATTTTGTTTCATATTGCTGATTTGGTTTTGCATTTTTAGAGAGTGATTTTATTTCCATTTCAGGATCAAAGTCAGCTTGTTAAAAAAATGGCTAAGGAGAGGCAACATACTACAGAGTTACAGTTGTGCTGGATTTACCCCCTGCGTGCACAGGGCACCTGAGAGTCAGTAGCTCTTCCACATGCTGTACCTCTTCCACTTGAAAAAAAAAAAGCCTGTGGCTGGGCTGAAAATCTGTTTGTCCCTTATGCTTAAAAGTGGTTTTGGTCCTTGCGCTGAGACTGGCTAATGGTAACACAGCCTCTGCGTTCTGAAAATCTGGCCTGTCAAGTTCTCTCCTCAGGATGCATTACTGAGCCACTGTGTGGTAGCAAATTTTACTTAAACTCCTGTCAACTGGTCAAATCTACAAATATTATGTGAATCTCCTGACAAAAGGCTGGAGAGATATCTTGAGTTCTACAGTGCATTAAATCATTGGTGGGTTTTGGCCTATACTCACCCTCTTTCCTCCTGTTCTGAATGGGAAAAAAATACAAAACTCAGTATTTTTGGACCTTTCGTTGTTGCAACTGCAGTTAGTGAGTAAAATAGATATACCCTAGTCTGAATACTTGATACTTGAATATGCAGGAAGATTCTGAACAGCAGACAACTGAATATTTCCACTTGTAAAAAGTATTGTATTTTTAAGTAGGTGATATGCATTACTGCTACATTGGTAATTCACTTGATTTTAATTTCATCAGTCACCTTGAATACCTTGCTATTGTGTTATGGAGGAAAAAAATTCATGTCTATACCTCAAAAAAGGTTCTTTCTCCTTCTGAGAAAAAGCCAACTGGTTGGAAAAGATTTTTGGTCACCTCCTTGACTATGCATCTCTAATACACAAATGAGTGTGTATGCATTCATGTGTATGTTTGTGAGTTTTGAAGGAAATGAATGAGCAGAAGTGGGGAGGAAAAAAAAATGAGCAAGCCTTATTAGCAGGAGCTCAGTTTTAAGTCTCAACAGACTTAACTAGCAGAACGGGAAAAGAAGATCCAGGTCTGGCTGCCAGAGAAGCACTGCTGAGTGTAAACACTTCAAGGCATCTCAGAATGCCGTTAGCATAGGCAACCCAAAAGTGTTTGTAGTCTGGGACTCTGCAGTCAGGAGCAGTCTTGCAAGCAAAGAGTGTTTATTGCGACCAGAAAGCCTGGAATTTCATTTCTCTCTCTCCCCCACCCCCGCCGCCTTTTTCTCTGCCGGCCTCTCATTGGATTTCTTTCTTTGCCAGCCTTTTAAACAAGAGATTACTGGGTCAGTGACATTCATTATTCCTTTTATTCTAGTATGATCTCATGTTCAGCTTCCTGGAGAAGCACTGCTACCTGTAAGTATCTGCTTCAAGTTCGTTGGTGTGTTTGTGGTTTTAAATTGTTTTAATAGATTGCAGCATTCAGTTTGCTGGTGAATGTTGAAGCAAAGCAGTTGAACGGTGGTTTTTGTACTCGGGATGGATGTAAACTCAGTTCTAACTTCAGAGGGAAACAGGCACTGGTAGTTTAGTAGAAGTTAACTTTGAAGTTAAGAATTCCAGCAACTCGGTTTATCCTGATGTTCAATCTGTTACAGACTTTTGAATTATGCTGGCTTTCTTCCATCAGCTCTAGAAAAACTTTGTGACTTTATCTTTTACAAAAACCTGGAAGCACTAAGCAAGATTTCTTTTCTTAAAATTGTCTTTTTAGTAATGCATGCTAGGAGAGACAATGTGCTAAAAACATTGAGAAAGAAAACTTTCAAGAGTAGTCTTTCTGAAGGGTATATTTCATTTTGCTGAAAGAATTGTTTTGTTTTTTTTTAATGCATGTTTTAAAACTGTAGACTTTTATTTTGCAGTAGGGATCAGTGAGGTTTTTCACATTTTCATATACTTTAAGACAGCTGACTTCATTTACTTGAAACAGACAGATGTTCATCAGTTGTATGTACATGTAAATGGTCATGTTTGTTTCTGAACACACACACATTCACACATACATGCTTGCACAGCTTTTACATCTCCTGATTTCTATGCATTTACATAAAACCAAACCATCACCTTTTAGATATTAGTTCTTCTCACTATATTGTGTTGAGGCACTTCAACACACCTCTTAGATAATGAAAAGGGGATTTTACAAGTTATATTTTTGCTAGAGAATTCTACTAGTTCTTCAACTAATCTGACTCAGGACTGTGTATTTTCTTAGGCAAAAATGCATCTCTGCTGTTGGCATGTGTCCAGGTTTTGTGTGGGAGGCATTGACATTGTAAATCACCAGTTGCTTTCACAGTAAAAGAGCACATACATCTGTGGAAGCTGTCCCATCTCTTGTTTCTTACTCTGCTAATGCTGTAGACCTGCCAGCACAGCATTTTTATCATGATTTGTTTTGCATGCAACATGGCTGCACACAGATCATTTTGACCTAGAGAAGGAGCTTCAACAAGGCCAAATGTCAGGTCCTGCACTTGGGTCACAACAACCCCAAACAACACTAGAAGCTTGGGGATGTGTGGCTGGAAAGCTGTCTGGCAGAAAGGGATCTGAGGGTTCTAATTGACAAGCAACTCAATATGAGCAAGTAGTGTGCTCAGGTGGCTAAGAAAGCCAATGTCATCCTGGCTTATATTGGAACTACTGTGTCCAACAGGGATAGGGGAGGTGATTTCCACTTGTATTTGGCTCTGTTGAGGCCACACCTCGAGTACTGTGTTCAGTTTTGGCCATCTCAATACAAGAGAAATGTGGAGGTGCCGTAGGGAGTGCAGAGGAGGACAATGAAGCTGGTGAAGGGCTTGGAGCATGAATCTTATGAAGAGCGACTGAAGGAGCTGGAGTTGTTTAGTTTGAAAAAGAGGAGGCTGAAGGGAGACCTCGTTGCTGTCTACAGGTACCTGAAAGGATGTTGTGGAGAGACTGCTGCTGGTCTCTTCTCAGAGGTAATTAGTGATAGAATAGGAGGGAACAGCCTCAAGCTGTGACTGGGTAGGTTTAGACTTGAAAAAACTTTTTCCCAGAAAGAGTGGTCAGGCAATGGAAAAGGCTGCCCAGGGAGGTGGTTGAGTTGCCAACTCGGGATGTGTTTAAAGGTCGTTTGGATGGGGTACTTGAGGATATGGTTCAGGAGTGAACCTTGTAGAGTAGGGTTATTGTCTGGACTTGATGACCCTGAGGGTCTTTTCCAACCTGAACACTATTGTGATTCTGCAGGACTTGATGATCTGTGAGGTCTCTTCCAACCTTGGTGATACTGTGATATTTTTAGATTTTATGCACTTTTTTACAGCTTAGATCCCTGCTCTGAGAAGAATTAGGCAAGTATAAGGGTAAATTATTAAACAAATCCCTGGACAAAGACTTAAGTTTTGAAATTAAGGTACTTTGTGCCTGTTCATTCATTATATTCATTTTCTGCAGTCCTTGAAGTCTTCTCGATAATACATGTCTATAATAACATTAGTTACAGTACAACAGGAATTAATTTATGGGCACAATAAATGCTCACTGACTTCATCTATCTACTAGTGAATTTAGATGGCAACAACAGTTTTTGCAGTTGGGTAAACACTAAACAGCTTATGTTTGGGAAGCTGTTGAAAGCTCCCTAATAAGATAGGTAATTTCTGGTTGTTAGCATGGTGGAGCCTGCAACATTAATTTAAAGAACTCCATTATTTGGCTGTCAAGAAAAACTGTGTCTGAACTGTGTTTGGTTTTCCAACAAATGTTATCTAAAACCATGATGTGACAACATGAGCTGACAGTTTGTAGATGCAAAGTGCAGGCATCCTGAATGCATAAGAATATGTATTTATCAATGGAAACAGTTAACAAAAGAGGAACTATTCTGGGAAGGAGGGAAGAGGTTAATGGATCTAATGGTCTAGTTGACTGGCTAGGGCTGGAGAATAGGTTGGACTGGATGATCTTGGAGGTCTCTTCCAACCTGGTTAATTCTATGATTCTATGATTCTAAGGATATTTTAAAGAGATGTGTAACTATTTAATCTAATCTAATGCATGCTCCTTATCAAACACAATTTGAAGGTAATGAATGATACCACACCAAAGTACCTTACAGTTTCATAGAAGAACTTTAAATCACCTTGGGTTTGTGTGTTGGGAGTACCAAACTCACTGCAGTCCCCTCACATACATTTGGAAACCTAAATTTGTGTCCGGGCTAAACCTATCCTTTTCCTCTTAGCTATATAAACAGAAAGGAGTTGCTCTTTGGAGGCACATCATTTGCTCCAATGCAATCCTGGCAAAGAAGCTCAAATGAGCATCTAAGCTTCACATATCTAAGGCACAAAGAGATGACTCAAGGGAGTGTGGTGGTGGGAAAGTGAAAACCATACGATCTACCAGCTGTTAAAATTAAAGAATTAAAAAAATCCCCTGTGTAGCATGTGCATCAGATTTCACATCTTCTGTTTACCCCCATGAGATGCAGCACATGCTCCAATGACCTCTAGTCTGCAAAACCTTCTCAAAAATTCAAAGCCTTTGCCATTGTCTTCAAGGCTCACTAGCTCAAGAAGCTCAGGCTTGTCCTCCACACTCAGTTAACCAGCAGTAGTGCACAATGAAATTATTCTAAAAACATTATTTCATAGAAATTACTGAGTTCCATGCAGTTTGGTGTCACCTGCAAACTTACTGAGGGTACTCTCAATTCCATAATCTAGATCACTGACAAAGACCTTAACGAGAACTGGCCCCAAAACTGAGCCTTGGAGAACACTGCTTGTGACTGGCTGCCAGCTGGATTTAACTCCACTCACCACCACTCTTTTGCCTAGCTATCCAGTCAAGTTTTTACCAGCAGAGCATCCACACATCCAAGCCATGAGCAGACAGTTTGTCCAGAAACACTATCTGGGAGATAGTGTTAAAGGCTTAACTAAAGTCCAGCTAAACAACTTGCACAATCTTTTCCTCACCCACTAAGCAGGTCACTTTGTTCAGATTTGTCCAGCAGGACCTGCCCTTTATGAACCTGTGTTGGCTGGGCTTTATCCAGCTGGGCCTTGTCTAGCAAATGCTGCCTAATGGTGCTACAGATGATCTGCTCCATGACCTTCCCTGTCTTCAAGGTCAGACTGACAGCTCTGTAGCAAGCTGGGTCTATCCTCCAGCCCTTCTTGCAAATGGGATAATCTTTGCAAATTTCCACTCAGCTGGGACCTCTACTTTTCCAGGGCTGCTGGTAAATGATGGAAAGTGGCTTGGTGAGCACTTCTGCTGGCTCCCTCAGCACCCTTGGGTATATGCCACCTGGTCCCACAGACATGTGTATGTGTAAATGGTACAGCAGGTCACTAACCATCTCCTCTTGGACTGTTTAGGGGCTTCATTCTGCTGCTCATCCTTATCTTCCAGCTCAAGGGGATGCATATCCAGTGAACAACTGGTCTTACTACTAAATACTACTAAACTACTAAAGAATTTGTTGAGTAGCTCAGCCTTTTCCTCATACTTGACCACTAGGTTCCCCTCTGAGTCCAACAAAGGACATAGATCATTCTAGGAACCTCCAGGACTGCATTCTCACTGCTATACTGTATTTCCATGAGACTTCAGAGAAGTTAAGTGCCCCATGAGAACAAGGCCCAGTGATTGTGAGACTTCTCTCAGTTGCATAGAGACAAGCATTTATATGTTAGCACTTGTCCAATGTGCAGACCATAGCATCCTGGTTGCGTGGTCTACAACAGACCTGGGCACCTCGGCCCTTCAGAACTGCCTCTCTAGGGACTCTGTTGACCAGTCTGTCAGCCTGTGATGGTTTGGGGGTTACCCCGCCCCCCCACACTTTTGAATTTGCCCCAGCTAACTCAGAAGGACCCTGGGAATATAGATGAAGCAATTTATTTACAGCTAGCAGAATTTACAAGCAGCTATTTACAATATATACAGTTATATACAGTTATATACAGAAATATACAAAGGATAAACAATACAAAAGCACAACTCCCCTCCCAGAAACCAAGGTCCCCAGGAGGGGCTTTCAAACCACCCCAACACCTCCCCCCGGCCCTCTCAACCTTACCCCAGTTCTCAGGAAGAAAAGAGGTGCAGCCAAGAGGTTAGGGAGCAAGGTTAGTGGGAGCAGGGTTAATGAGATGTGACCAGGTCTAAGGCAAAAGCAAGAGAGAGAAAAAAATGGAGAAAAAGTCTTTCTTCTTCCCAAAGTTCTCAGCGTGACTGTGAGAGAAGTAGACACAATTGTTTTTCATTTCACTGCCCGTTATCTAGTTCTGTTACCAAAACATTCCAGCTTGCTTCAAACTAGCACACAGCCAAACAGATCTCAAGCAAAAAAACCTGATCATAGTTTGAAAAGGTCTGGGCAAAAGCATGGGGCTCCTGGAAACGGAAGCCTTGTGATGTGGTGTAAAGGTAATGCATGCAAAGCAGTCATTGTGTATTCAGTCAACAAAGTCATGAATTAAGGTGAAGCTAACAATTTAGTCCTTGTAAGACAAGCATGATGGACACTGACCATCACCAGGATGCTTTTCTGTCTATTACTAGTTACTTGGTAAATTGTCTTCTCAAAATCAGTGGTGCTGGGAAATTTCTTCCATCTGCTACACTTGCTTCACTCATTCACAGTTTCCATTATTAGGGTCATTTTTGAGTCATTCTCTGAGTGAATTAGGGGAAGCCATTCTGCTACCCACTTTGTTATAGACTGCCCCTCGCTGAAGAAAAGTAGGTCTTACTCCCTCTTTGGAGTGCATATAATTATACATGAAATAAAAATTGTGTCCTTTTCCATTACTGTTTGCACTAGTTTTCCCTAGTTTATATCCTTCCCCAAATGGGAATCTCCAGGATCTGTCCTGTAAGAGAAAAGTAGAGAGACTAAATATGCTTCTGATCTTTATAACTGTTTCATCCTCTTAGGAAAGTGCCAGTATGGCATTAAACTATGAAACAGTAACAAAACAAATCAAAAAAGAAAATAAAAGAAAAAAATGTGTGTGTGTAGGGGAAAAATTATAGTGAAAATATTCAAACCTCCTCAAAGTTAATTAGTCATGGAAATGGCAAAAAAACCTGTTTCAGTCTGTGTTTCTCTTAGGCTGTCCTGATTTTCCATGCCAACAGCTGTTCCCTTTAACTTTATACACTCAAAGGGAAGACAAAATCAGTGAAGTACTGAGACCGAGGATGATGAGGGTCATGCAACCTATGGATAGCATCAGTGGAAGAACCTCACTAGATGCTGAAGTTCTTCATGGACTTCCTCAGACGGCTATAAAAAAAGATACAATTATTTATTTTTCGGAGTAATTTCTGAATTGCATTCGGTTCCAGCTCTTGTCTGGTGGAGAATCAGTCGTTATCATCACACGAAGAGGTAGTTCCTGTTTGTTAATGATCTTAGAAATGCATTAAAGTAAACTAAGAGGTGGGGGGGGGAAAAAAAAGGATAATTTCATCCTTATCTTCTCAGCTTCTATTATGCGAGATAGTTTACTTCTTTACTGAAACAAAAGCCAAGGCTTAACTCGATGTGCTTTTGCAGTTGTCGTCAGAAGAGTTTAACAGGCATCTGTTAACAAGGTGATGTTGATCTCTATCGCAAAGTACTTCTAACTACATGCAATATAGTACACTTAAAAGGGAACAATGCGTTGTCTTCAAGATGATCTGTAACCTCAACCAATCGCTCAATTTTTTTCAGTCCCAAGCCTGAGACTCTGGCCTTTTTGAAAGTATGTCCTAGAACGTTTGAAGGCCAAACTGACAGGTATCTCTGCTTTTGAGTGGTTGAAAGCCTCTCACTCAGTGGTTCTATTGCACTCTAGTCTCTCGCTCATCACTCCCTGAGCAGCCCCACCTGCCTTTCTGTTTAATGGGAAAGAGTGGAGAAATACTCTCCTGACAGAAACTCTTCTGGCCTTATGACAGAAACTCTTCTGGCTTTATGACATCTGCTTGCTACAGAACCACATCTCAAAAAGAGTGGAACTCAAAGAATTCAGTACTGGCTATAGAAGAACCCTGTAGAAAAGAAAAATTCCATCTTCAGTTTTTTATTAAGTTGCAATACTTGGCATTACAGTGCAATAACGTTTATGGCATTTTATTCAGACTTCTCCACTACTTGTCTGCCTTTGTGTCGTGTCAAATTTGCTTTTGGTGCTATTTTGGCCGGTCAGCATATGGTGATGCTTCTGCACTCAGTTTCCACTACTTAATAGCCTAAGCTTGGGCAACGGTGTACAGCAGTGACAATATAACTCTGGGAATTAACACTGGGGTCAGAAATAGTATCTGTAAATGGTAACTGTGTTAGGTCTTACTCTGATAATCACTCTTAAATTATGTGTAATGTAAAAAAAAAAAACAAAAACAAACCCAAAAACAAAAACCAAAACAAAAACAAGAGAGAAGAAGACAAACAGGTTTTTTTCCAATCTTACACTATTCTGTTTAATAGAACAAAGGAAAAAAGGGGGGGAAATGTTAACAATCTGGATATATCTGATGTGTGTCATTCACGTCCTTCAGCTGTCTTCTCTGATGAAGAGAGGTCTGCACATTGGCCGTGCAAGGAAACACTTCTTGTTTCCTTTTCTGGCTCAAAATGTACAGGATCTATCAAAAAGTGCACAGGACTTCCTCTCACAGATCAAAATCGAGAAAGGAAAAGAATGGAGAGTATTGTTTTCTACCACTTCTTAACTCAGCAAATACCTTTCTGAATACTTAGTTTCTATGTGATCTATAATCTTTGTTTGTAGTGTATGGAACAGAAACATTAAATAGCAAACAGTCCAAGAGGCACACATTTTAACTGCACATTTTGAAGGGACAGCTTCCTAATTTAATAAGTCAGGGTCTCTTCATTGCCTCGGGATAAGTTTTAATTGCTGTAGAGTATTCATCTTGTTTCCTAGAAATCATGGCAGTCTCCTAATTGTCCTCTTTAATCCTATCCTCTAGAAAAGGAGTTCTATTTCTTGTAAACTTTCCCTGGTGTTCATTAAAACAAATCAGCCCAGCTCTCAGCTCACAAGAATCATCCTACATAATCCCCTTTAAGGTTCACAAAAGGGGACCATTCTGGATCCAACTGTTCATTGAAATCTCTCAAACAACCAGAGGTTTTATCATACATAGAGAAACTTTTAAGGTATCATCCAAATCCCACTGAAGACTTTGAGTGTAATTGAGACTTGACTCAGAGTCATTAGTGATTACAGATTTTTCACTGGGGTTTTAGGTGTTGCAACTGAGAGTCATTGCTGCTGTTTCTGATCTTCTCAGTTTTTCTGCACTTGTAGATAACTATTAAATAATTGAGATTAATCTTTATGTATATCATATTACTCCTCCTCAGATTCAGGCTTGGGAGTGTGTACCTTTATATATTTCAAATGGAGAGCTGGAAGACTTCCAATGTACATATAATATTTCCATTCTTTTAAGTAAATGTCATGCACAAATTGTAATGATTAAAAAAACCCACTAAAATAGTAGGTCTGCTTGGCATGCATCTAGAGACACAGAAATGAGAGTTTCTGTGTGTACCTCTGGATGAGTCCTGCACAAGTGTATGTTTTCTCCAGAGTCTGCTGTTAGAATGATATGTGGTTTTCAATAAGTCATGGATACTCATAGGGACTTAACATGGTTCATCAGATACCTGAAGCCTATGAATGCTTGAGAAACTGTGGAGTAGTCTTTGAGTTCCTCTTTCTGCAGTATTTAGTTACTTTTTTTTTCCACAAACATTCTATTATTTCTCACATGTGCACCAGCAGCCCTGGGAGGAAAAGTAGTTATTCTGGCATTTGGAAGAACTGAAGCTATAGTTCTCAAGATCTTCACTTGACCACATAAAGAAACAGCCCTGCAGCTGTCAAATAGAAGCCACCTGCTGGAGCGTATGGGGTAAAATTGTATAATGATAGAAGGACAGTGCCTGCAAGGAAAAGCAGTTAATGCAAGACTGAAAAACACAGTGGCAACAGGGAACTAATGTTGTACCAGAGAACAACTCATATGAGCATCTCAGAACTGGTCGAAGTTCTCCTGCTTATTTGCGAGCCCTTCTGTTCTTAGTGTTTGACGCAGGTTAAGAGAAGGCAGCAAAACCTCCACGCTTTATGCCTTCGTATAACTTTAACAATATGATAGTCAAAGTGTCTCCAAGCTTGAATCTGAGCTGAAGTGCATGGATCTGCCTTGCGTTGCTCTAGGGAGGGAGTAAATGTAAAAGAAATTCCTTCTTGATTGTAATTTTTCAGCGAAGTGTAAAACTGGATGGATATGTGCATAAAATTGTATGATGTTCAGGTCACCCTGCTGGAAACAACAGAGTGAATCTGCTAACAATGACGAAGAAAATGAAGAGACACACAGATTGGGGATTCACTTCCAATGAATTCATTGTTCGTGTTAGGGTTGTGGTTAAATTAGACTGTGCAAATAAATACTCAGAGCACTGAAAATTTGCAAATATTGAAGGAACATTAATGCTTCAGTCGCCTGAAATTCCTATGATCTTATCAAATTTAATTAAATCAGCGCATTGCCTATTCTTTGGGACATAGAGGTAGTTACATTGGAGTATTCTACAAATTTGAGTCTTAAAAGGATTACATAGTGCTTGTTCAATGTCAGAAGGACTATGCTTTTGCTGAGTTTATAAATTTGAAAGGTAGAAGATAAACTGTGAAAGTGAGAGAGCTATCAGGCCATAAAATCATAGAAAAATTTACAGTACAAGGTATAGTTGGAAATGTTGCTGGAGGCATGGGAAGCTTGTGTATTTTTTTAATATCATATTTTGTTGCTTGTTTCTACTGAATTCACCTCAAAAAGATGACTTGTTTTCTGAAAAAAAAAAACCCACCACACAATATTGTTTTGCCTTTCCATATTTTTCTGTTTTGATGTTTTGCATAGGTACTCACTATAGCAGAAAGTAGGGAAGTACAGAAAAGGGGTTTCCAGCCAAAGGTTGATTTCTTCCCCACGCTTTTAATGACAAAGCAAAAACAGATTTAACAAAAGGCCACTCTCCTTTTATCCCACTTTTAGGTATAATCTGGATAAATGCCTGCTCTGGCACTGACAAATTACTTGGATGCACATATTTTTAAAATTATATTTACACGATCCTGCAGTAAAAATTCTAGTGACAGAAGATCCTGCAGAGCAACTGTTTGTATGTGCATATGCATCAAAGGTGTCTGGAATGCATATTAAGAGATGATCTATTGAGGGAAAAGTCTCATTAAAACACATGGTCGATTTTTTTCAGCATTGTGTTCACTTAATAGCATTTAAAGGTGAAGTTAAGCTGCTTGAGAAATGAACTGCACTTGTAAGAAAATACAGATTTCCTCCCCCCCCCCCCCCCCCCCCCCCCCGTGGTTATTTGGTTTTCTGTAACAAATTCTCAATGCCTTATATTAATTATCTGTCTTGTTTCTTCCCCCCCTCCCTCCCCCCCCCCCCCCCTTTTTTTTTTTTCAGAATTAACAAATATTAAAAGTACTCTGAGAACATATTCATCATTTTGTCTGGCTTGACCAACGAATTTTATAATAATCCAAGGATATTTTGAAATGCCTCTGACCAAATTTCAATCAGAGGGTACTTCTTAATAGAAAACACATCTTACGTTTTCACTGGCGACTAAAATTGTCATCCTTCACTAGATGGTGAAAATCTGCTGTTGGAGACAGAGAAGACTTTTTTGTCAGCATTTTTGCTGGTGGAAAAGAGCTGACATCCCCTTGAAACATGAAGCCTTTTGAGAGAAGCCAGTTCCTACTTCTGCCTGTTGTACTAAGAGTTGTGTGCTCCTCCTTTATTAGCGTCAACCTTGGTGTGAAAGTGATGAAGGGACAGTCTGTGTTCCTGTTAGAAGATGACCTCAAGTTTTCCATTCCCAGAGAGAAGGACGCTTGCAAAGTAGAAGTTGTGATTAACGAGCCAATAACACAGAGGGTTGGGAAACTAACTCCACAGGTATTTCAGCTCCATTGTACTGCTCTGAGTGTCCATGTATGCAAATGTGGAAGAAACTACAAAGAGATTCTTAACTGATTATTTTTTGGGGGGGTGGGGGGGGTGGGTGGAGGGGAGTAGTGACTAAAATGTATGAAACCCAGTGGTGTGTGGGATTTAGCCTTTTGCCAAAAGCAGACAGCTGACAAGAGAACTACACTCCAGAAATCCAAAAGCTGAGCTCAACAATACCAGTGCATACGAGTAAGTTTGGTGAGGGTCTCCCTCCACAAGGACAGAATGAGATTTCAAAACTTTCAGTTAGGAGATAGCCTCCTGTCTCTCAACTGCTTGGTTTTCTACCAAGAGGGTAACCAGTGCCTCTCGGGTAATGCATAGCCCATTAGGGCATTTTGTGTTTTAGTCGCTCAGCCACTACTTAGGGAGCAATTAAGAAAAAAGTAATTGCATACAATAAGTTCATTGTGTACGTTCTTGTTTATTCTGCTCAGCTAAATTGCTCGCAGATGGCAAATACGTTGAAACAAAATGTTTTAGTACTTTAATTTTTCAAACTCGTAGGAATAAGGAATTGCATTTGGTGTGAACTCCGTTTTACTGCTCATTTGCCTTACAAATCTCCTCACCTTTTTCATAACAGGAAAGAGCTGCGAGTAACTGATGTTAGGATGGAAGAAGTAGAAGAGGAATGATAAATCATTTTAATGAATGATCACCAAACAGTTGTTAATCTACTTCTCAGAAGTTCTGCATTTTTAACTGCACCATATAGCATACACATCTATCTGCCTGCATATGTGTATTGTTTTAAACATCCTCTTTAAGGTTTCTGGTTGTGCCTGTGCAGAAGCACGAGTCTGGATAGATCTTTCAGAGCTTCTGTCTTCACCATCATCATAGTTTTTGCAGTGCTGACAAGTATTTCAGCAAAACTACCACTTGGAAAAAGTGGAGGCAGTCCAGGGAAAACAGGAGGTGATGATCACACCAGTGTGTGACCTTCTGCTAAGACTGGTCCAAAACAGAGCAGTCCCTCTGCTGAGACGTTCTCAGGACTTGCTCTCTGTCAGCACAGAAACCCTGACCGTGGTCCATCCTCTCCATTTCCCCAGTCCAGTTTGGCCCATGAGGAGAAAAAGAAAGACTTACATGCCTCATTGGCAAGCCTCTTCTGGAGCAAGCTGGCTGGCTGAGGGAGTTACTGTGTTTTCCATTTCTGCCTCAACCTCTACATGCAGTAGAACCAAGTTATTTTTAAAAAGCCACTTAGTTTTATTACCTGACATACTTCAAGCACAAGGTCTTCAAATACCCCAGGATATGTGTCTTCACCACACCTTTCTTCCAAAATGTCTAGACTTCTTGACTTTTGACATTCCCAGTCCCACCTCCTTGAAGTTCTCATCCTTCCATGGCCCTAATGTGAGCCCAGGCAGCCAAGTGTGAATCTTGAGGGATGCAGGTACATGTCTAAGGGAGACGGCAACCCTGCTAGGCATGCTATCAGGCTGGAGAAGGACTGTGGCTGCTGGTGGTGCCCAGAATACCTCCCCCAGATGGCTCCTCTTCCAAGTGCCATCCCAGTAGGAAAGGTACCTCCTCTTCTCTGCAGCCATGAGGAGGTGGAAATGACAGAGACTGCCAGCAAGACACCTCTCTAGCTATTTCTAGCCTTATTTTCTTTCTGGTAAAGAACAAGAAGGCATTTGTAAGTTAAGTACTTCTCTTTTAATTGATAAAATCCTAAGATAGATGCTGAAAAGTCCTGCTGAGCATTTACCATTCATGAAAAGAAATGCCAGGCTCTTTCTTCCAGGAAATTCTGTGGCCAGAAAAAGTCTCTGGACAGATAGATCTGCTTTACTGCCGTTACAGTGAGCAATGCCCTAGGAATGTATGACAATTTATAATTTGTAATTGAAAAGCAGTTGAATTAGAAAAAAACCACCAAAGGTTGTCAGTAATTAGGAAAAGGTTTAGATCTCCTTTGTCTTGCCCATCGAATTTATAGACAATTAGGGATGCATGTTCAGGTAGAATGAGAATGTATTAGGAAACACAAAGCAGATGTTCCTTTTTGCGAAGTAGATTGTTTCTTACACATAAATGAAAAGGAAGTTCTTCACAGAGAGAGTCATTTGCCATTGGAATGGGAGTCACCATCCCTGAGGGTGTTCAAGAAAAGCCAGGATGAGGCACTTAGTGCCATGGTCTAGTTGACTGGCTAGGGCTGGGTGCTAGGTTGGACTGGATGATCTTGGAGGTCTCTTCCAACCTGGTTGATTCTATGGTTCTATGAAAACACTGTCAGTCAGTATTGACAGGCTGTTGTGGTGACCTGCAAAATGAACACCAAAACTCACGCAGAGTTACGAAGTAGATATGCTTTATTACAGCGCTGGGTGCAGGCAGGATTGCTCCATCAATCCTGCACACTCCATCTTGACACAAGCCAAAATTTGTGTTACAAAAACATCCATATTCATAATGAGAGGTAGGGTTATTACAGTTATCTCTTGGAGTTCACTAACGTAGGTATTTTCCCATTCTCCGCCCCGGTTCCATCCTACTCTGTTGGTCTTGAATGGTTATCTGAGATAAGGGCCAGCACAGTCTCCCTCACCGGGTCTTTTCATCTGTGGTCAGCAGACCCCTCTTCATTGCTGATGTCAGGATATCTCTGCTTCTCCTTTATCTCCTTCCTGCTTTCCTTAGTGACTGCAGGCCTGGGGCTTTACAAGATTACATAGAATCAACCAGGTTGGAAGAGACCTCAAAGATCATCCAGTCCAACCTATCACCCAGCCCTAGCCAGTCAACTAGACCATGGCACTGAGTGCCTCATCCAGTCTTTTCTTGAAGACCCCCAGGGACGGTGCCTCCACCACCTCCCTGGGCAGCCCATTCCAATGGGAAATCACTCTCTCTGTGAAAAACTTCTTCCTAACATCCAGCCTATACCTACCCTGGCACAACTTGAGACTGTGTCCCCTTGTTCTATTGCTGGTTACCTGGGAGAAGAGGCCAACCCCCACCTGGCTACAATGTCCCTTCAGGTAGTTGTAGACAGTAATAAGATCACCCCTGAGCCTCCTCTTCTCCAGGCTAAACAGGCCCAGTTCTCTCAACCTCTCCTCATAGGATTTGTGTTCCAGGCCCCTCACCAGCTTTGTTGCCCTTCTCTGGACATGTTCCAGTACCTCAACATCTTTCTTGAATTGAGGGGCCCAGAACTGGACACAGTACTCAAGGTGTGGCCTGACCAGTGCTGAGTACAGGGGAAGAATAACCTCCCTTGTCCTGCTGGCCACACTGTTCCTGATGCAGGCCAGGATGCCATTGGCTCTCTTGGCCACCTGGGCACACTGCTGGCTCATCTTCAGCTTACTATCTATCAGTACCCCCAGGTCCCTTTCCTCCTGGCTGCTCTCCACCCACTCAGTCCCCAGCCTATAGCGCTGCTTGGGGTTATTGTGGCCAAAGTGCAGAACCCTGCACTTGGCCTTGTTAAATCTCATCTCATTGGCCTCTGCCCACCCATCCAGCCTGTCCAGGTCCCTCTGCAGGGCTCTCCTACCTTCCAACAGATCAACACCTGCTCCTAGCTTGGTGTCATCTGCAAACTTACTGATGCTGGACTCAATGCCCTCGTCCAGATCATCAATAAAGATATTGAACAGGACTGGGCCCAGCACTGATCCTTGGGGAACACCACTTGTGACTGGCTGCCAACTGGACGTGGCACCATTCACCACCACTCTCTGGGCTCTGCCATCCAGCCAGTTCTTGATCCAGCACAGAGTGAATCTGTCCAAACCATGAGCTGCCAGCTTGGCTAGGAGCTTCTTGTGGCAGACAGTGTCAAAGGCTTTGCTGAAGTCCAAGTAGACTACATCCACAGCCTTCCCCACATTCACCAGGCGGGTAACCTGATCATAAAAGGAGATCAGGTTGGTGAGGCAGGACCTGCCCTTCCTAAACCCATGCTGGCTGGGCCTGATCCCTTGGCTATCCTGTAGGTGCTTTGTGATGGCACCCAAGATGACCTGTTCCATGACCTTGCCTGGCACTGAGGTCAGGCTCACAGGTCTGTAGTTTTCTGGCTCCTCCTTACGACCCTTCTTGTGTATGGGAATCACATTGGCCAGCTTCCAGTCTTCAGGGACCTCTCCAGTGAGCCAGGACTGCTGATAAATGATGGAGAGTGGCTTGGCCAGCTCAGCTGCCAGCTCTCTCAGCACCCTAGGGTGGATCCCATCCGGTCCCATGGACTTGTGAGGATCCAAGTGACTTAGCAGATCCCTTACTGCTTCCTCATGGATTAGAGGGGGACTGTACTGGTCCCTGACTCCATCCACCACTTCAGGAGTCCAGCTGTCCTGGAGACAACCTGTCCCACTAGTGAAGATTGAGGCAAAGAAGGTGTTAAGCACCTCTGCCTTTTCCTCATCCTTTGTCACTCTATTCCCCTCTCTATCTAACAAGGACTGGAGGTTGTCCTTGGCCCTTCTCTTGCTATTCATATATTTAAAGAAACACTTTTTATTTTCCTTGGCAGCTGTGGCCAGCCTGAGCTCCAAGTGGGCTTTTGCCTCTCTAATTTTTCCTCTACAAGACCTAGCAACCTCCTTGAACTTCTCCTGGGACACCTCCCCTCTTTTCCAAAGGTGATACACTCTCTTTTTAATCTTTAATTCCTTCAGCAGCTCCCTGCCCATCCAGCCTGGATGCCTCCCTCGTCGGCTCATCTTCCGGCTCAGTGGCACTGCCTGCTCCTGTGCCTTCAGGAGTTCTTTCTTGAAGCAGGTCCAACCTTCCTGGACCCCTTTGTTTCTAAGGGCTATTTCCCAAGGAACTTTCTGAATTAGTTCCTTAAATAGGCTGAAGTCTGCCCTTCGGAAGTCCAGTGTGGAGGTTCTGTTGATGCCCCTCCTGGTTTCTCCACGTATTGAAAACTCTATAATTTCATGGTCACTGGACCCCAGGCAGCCTCCAACCACCACATCCCCTACCAGCCCCTCTCTATTTGTGAGCAGCAGGTCAAGCAGGGCTGCCCCCCTGGTAGGCTCACGTAACAGCTGGGATAGGAAGTTGTCTTCCACACATTGCAGAAACCTTCTAGACTGCTTCTTCTCTGCAGTGTTTAAGTCCCAGCAGATGTCTGGTAGGTTAAAGTCGCCCACCAGAACAAGGGCAGGTGATCTTGAGGCAGCCTCCAGTTGCTTAAAGAGTAATAAATCAACCTCTTCTTCCTGGTTGGGTGGTCTGTAACAGACTCCAACCAGGATATCAGCCTTGTTGGCCTTCGCCTTAAGTCTCACCCATAATGACTCAACTTGATCATCCCTGATTTCTACCTCCATGACATCCAGAGCATCCCTAATATACAGAGCCACTCCCCCGCCCTTTCTCCCTTGCCTGTCTCTCCTGAAGAGTCTGTAGCCATTGATTACAGCACACCAATCATGTGAGCCATCCCACCATGTTTCAGTGATGGCGACAATATCATAGTTTCCCTCCAGCACCAGAGCTTCCAGCTCCTCTTGTTTGTTACCCATACTGCGTGCATTAGTGTACATGCACTTCAGCTGGGCTGCTGCTTTTACTCCTAGCTCTAGCCTACCTTCCTCAATTCCCTTTGATTTATCTCTGGTGCTGTCATGTTTAACCCCCTCCCCCTTCCATTCTAGTTTAAAGCCCTCTCAACAAGCCCAGCCAGCTCATGTGCCAGGGTCCTTCTCCCCTTCTGTGATAGTTGTGTCCCATCTGCTGATTGCAGACCTGTGGCAAGATGAAGTTCCCCAATATCAAAGAATCCAAAGTTATGTTGGATGCACCAACCTCTGAGCCACTTGTTCATCAAATATGCTTTCTTATTCTTCTCTGTATTCTCTGTATTCCAGCCTGTGACTAAGTATTCTTCTCTGTATTCCAGCCTGTGACAGATCTCCAACTAGTAGCTGCAGACACTTCTGCAGTAGTTGTTTAGGTTTGCATATTATCAACTGACTGCTACAAACAAACATTTCTACAAAGTTCGGTGTTTTATGGTTTGCCACAGACACCCTCAAAATGTGCTTTTGGTCTGTAAGGCCCTTTACCAGCACTCTTTGACTTTTCTTATATCAGTGGAAAGGTCCTTAATTTTCCAGCCCTTTGCTATTAATTAGGAGATGTAACTAATGATGTCTTAGAAAGAAAAAAAAGCAATTATTTAATATGATGAACCATCTCCTGTTCTAAAGGCAGTCCCTCCTAATGTGAGCAGGGATGCGTCACCTGTGCAATAAGTCATTATCAGGTGCACACCAGCCCTAGAAATTGACAAAACCCCTACTGACTTTGAGCGTTCTACATTGATCTACATCAGTGAAGAATCTCATCTTCAGTGTAGAACATGAAGCTACTGGAAGCTGTGCTGTGAATGACCTTTTGTTTTTTAGGTAACACACAACCTAACTACTTCTCTCTCCCTTTCCCTCCCCTGCTTTTTTTATGGAATACCACTTAGGGCTATCTAATTAATTAACCATCTTCCTTTAGGTTATCTTGTCCTAAGAAAGAAAATACATTAAGTGAGAAAAATATGTGTTTGTTGTTTGTTACATCCTGAAAAATAACACAATGCACATTCCTGTGACACTTGAAAACAATATACAACAGAATCGTAGAATCATAGAATCATAGAATCAACCAGGTTGGAAGAGACCTCCAAGATCAGCCAGTCCAACCTAGCACCCAGCCCTATCCAATCAACTAGACCATGGCACTAAGTGCCTCATCCAGTCTTTGCTTGAAGACCTCCAGGGACGGTGCCTCCACCACCTCCCTGGGCAGCCCATTCCAATGGGAAATCACTCTCTCTGTGAAGAACTTCTTCCTAATATCCAGCCTATACCTACCCTGGCACAACTTGAGACTGTGTCCCCTTGTTCTATTGCTGGTTGCCTGGGAGAAGAGGCCACCCCCCACCTGGCTACAATGCCCCTTCAGGTAGTTGTAGACAGTAATAAGAAGATCCACGACACAAAAAAATCTTCATATGAGAAGAGTTTCGTTTTGTTTTTTCCCCACAAACTGTTCTTGTCCTTCTATGCAATCCCAACAAAATCACTCATGCTTTCCATAACACCATATACTATGGATTATCCTATGATTCATTTAAGTAATAGTAAAAGTGGCAAATGAATGCATATGTATCTGATAATCAACTAACTCATTACTTTAAAAAAAAATAAAAATCCAGCAGTACATTTTAAAACCACTAGGAATACAGAAAAATTGCCACATAACTTGAGCATCTGAGAGTAACTTTGGTGAAAATGGACAATGTCAATAATAACAAAAGCTAATTATTTTTCCATTATAGAAGAATGCAATTTCTGTGTAACGAAAAGAAACAAAGAGAGAAACAAAGGTCACTAGTTCTTACATCTTCTAATGTGAATGCATTAAGTGGTCGTGATGCTCTTCAGTCAACTAAACCTTAACAGATTATTTAGGAATCAAAATATTCTTTTATTTTTGTACTGAAACTCAGAGAATCCAAAGACTTTGTCTATGCACTGTACTTCCAGTCAACATTTCAGAAATTTACTAAAATCTCTTCCATTTCACTGTCCTCCAAAGTGGTTAGTGAGATGGGGAGATGTAAGTAGCCCAGGCAAGGCACTTCATGATTCATGAGTAGTTGTACTTAAAAAAATGAGTGGAAGTAGGAAATTGTACCTTCTTCTTGGAGGGAAAAAAAAAAAAGTCCTTTGTCAGTTAGCTGTATGCATGCGTATATTAATCCTCAACAGAATCATAGAATGATTTAGGTTGGAAGAGACCTCAAAGATCATCTACTTCCAACCCACCACCATAGGCAGGGACACCTCCCACTAGGTCACTGAAGGACTCAGCTAACCTAGCCTTGAACATCTCCAGGGAGGGAGCAGCCACAACCTCCCTGGGCAACCTGTGCCAGTGTCTCACCACCCTAACCAAAAACTTCTTCTTAACATCTAGTTGGAATCTTCCTTCTTTGAGTTTAAACCCATTTCTCCTCATCCTGTCATTACAAGACCTTGTAAATAGTCCCTCCCCACCCCTCCTGTAGGCCCCCTTCAGATACTAGGAGGCTACTATAAGGTCTCTTCGAAGCCTTCTCTTTTCCAGGCTGAAGAGCCCCAACTCTCATAGCCTGTCCTCACAGGAGAGGTGCTCCAGCCCTCTGACCGTCTTTGTGGCCTGCTTCTGAACTCATTCCAGCTGTTTGATGTCCTTGTGTTGGGGGGGCCCAGAACTGCACACAGTATCTCAGGTCTCTTAATGAATGCTGAACAGCTTTTACTCAGCAAAAAGAGTTTATTTTACTCCATAGAAGCACTAGACACACGTGATTCCTGCATATAATAGCTGAATCACAATGACGTTTAGATTGGCAGCGAGACAATCAGGAAATGCAATAATTAATGTTTTCCTTCTTGCTGACAGGTATATACCATTTCTGCAGGTATGAAACATGCATATCCTCCATCTCGATATGGGTTGTGTAGGGGTTCCCTGGTGTCACAAGTGTAACATACACATGGTCTTATCAGTGCTAGGAGTGTTCAGCTATTCCACTACTAAGAAATGCAATGACATGGGAACTGTAATTTGCCACGCTTGTAAATTCACATATGTTAGGACACAAAAATCCCAGACCCCAGAATCGAAATCTCTGCTCAAAAGAATGGGTGTGTCAGAACTCTCTTCAGCACTCTTTTGGGTAATGGGTAAGGCGTTTTCCTTCCTTACCTTACTTTTGCAAGGCCATAAGCTGTCGAATAAAAAAATTCAACCTGAAATATGTGTCTGCCTTGAATGGTTGAGCTGTGGCCAGACATCTTCACAAATTTGACCTACATCAGGTGTGCCATAAGAATTCGTTTCTTTTGTATTAGCAGATGGATATGATATGGAAATTCTGCCCACCTTTACGCTGTAGTATTACACTGATGCTGGGGCTGGGTGTTGGTGTGGCACAGTGTTACAAAGTAAAGTTTCATAACACACAGAGACAACACCTGGTCTGCTAAAAGACTACTAGCACGCATTCAGTGTTCCAAAAACATGTAACAAATCTGAGCTAGCTTCCAACAGTGAAGTTTCACAGCATCGTACATTTTTAGTCCCATGGTAGTGGCCGTGAAGCAGGATTTAATGTACAATTGCTGCAAGTAACTTTAAAAGCAGAGAAATCTAACATTATACTCCAGGAACTGCTGTCTTTTCAGATCCACTGAGGTTCTCCCATTGAATACAACTACATCCATAAGTCCACAGGCAAAGGTAGTAGAGAAGTGCGTGTTTAAATTATTTATTGTGCTGGAGGAGACACCTGGCAGCCTGAAGCAATCACATTTATATGTCCATTCTCTTAAAGGATGTCAGCAGTGCCACAATAAAGTGGTTGCTTTGGCTCCCACTGGGAGACCACTGAAGAGGTAAACGAATACTTAAGTATTCACAGAAACAAATGTCAGATATAAGATTTCCTCAGTATGATGCATTCCTGGCAGTCGGAAATGGATCAGAAGCCAGAAAGTTAACATCCTTGTCAGTGTTGTGCTTGTCTATTCTTTCTCCTTCACAGGTTTTTGACTGTCACTTCCTTCCTAATGAAGTCAAATATACACACAATGGTTGTCCAATTCTAGATGAAGACATGGTAATGCTTAGGCTGTACAGGTAAGTAGTGGTGGGAGATTGCAGCTCATTGTTATCAGGGGAACCATTGTTTTCAGCCTGTTTTTCATGGTAAATGCATTTTCTGCTGCACATAACATAATTACTTAGATCCAGTTGCAGCAACATTAGTCAAAAAGTGACAATCTGTTTACAGAAACATTTATCACAGTGTAGGTCTGATCACTGTAACTATGTGTTTGTTGGTATTCACAAATATTATCTATTGCTCGTTAGAGAAACTCAGTGGTTTTTCTTCCTATTAAAGTCACAATAGTAATTTCAGAGCACTGTGTGTTCTGTCCTGTCCTGATGATGGGTATCTTTATATATACACAGTGAGTAACCTCTTCCTTTGCACAAACACCCTTTTTACAAATATGAGGAGGTGGGTAGCAGTGTCTGGCACCTCATGGTCTTCAGTGATTTAGGGTTTGAGGGCTCATGAGAAAAAGGAGTTGAAGTAAGAGAGGCCAATGCCAAACTCAGAGCAACACAAAGTGGGATGATGTGTAATTGTTTTCCTTCTATCACTTGCAGGTTTACAGAAATGGAAACATTTGTAGAAACGTTCACCCTCCATGTTCAGTTACTTGAACCAGACTGTAACATCATCAAAATGCGCTCTGGAGCCCTGGAGGTCCCTGAGTACTATGGTCTTTCCAGGGTGATTGACAAGAACATCCTCACTTTTGACTATGACAGGAAGATAAATCTGGATTGCACCATTTCCATAGCCTCCTCAGAAACCCACCTGCCTGCTCATGGCCAGCTCATCGCTGGGGAAGTGAAGCAAAAGCAGCTCCATGGAGATAAGCTACAGAGCCTCTTCCCTAGCACTGGTATGATGTGCTTTAGTTGTTTGTATTAGCAGGTTCAAACAGACCCAGCTGAGTAAGTCTGCCGCAGTGGGTTGCTTCACAAATGTTAGCTGTGTCATGTGAAGTTTAACAAGCTACTTGGCCTACCATGGAGACTGAAAGGTACAGGAATTTCATTGTGCTACAACACCAATTACAGATCCAGGTCAACAATCCCACATCTGGAGTCCACTTTTGGCTCTGTAGATCAATGTGAAGGCTTTGAGAGTCCTAAGACTCAGTAGAAACAAGGACATGGCCTGAAGCTGTGCCAAGGGAGGTTTAAGTTGGATGTTAGGAAATGCTTCCTTGTTGAAAGGGTAATTAGACACTGGAATGGATTACCAGGGAAGTGGTAGAGTTGCTGTCCCTGGAGATGTTTAAGGAAAGATTGGATGTGGCACTTAGTGACATGATCTAGTTGATGTGGTGATGTTAAGTCTTAAGCTGGCCTTGATGACCACAGAGGTCTATTCCAGCCTCAATAATTCTGTAATTCTGCAAAACAGCACAGAAAGCCACTGGAGGCAGCACTTCAAAAGACCAAGGGAGATTGGAGTTGTAAGATGCCAGTTGAAAACAAGATTCTTTAGAAAAATCTAAGTCAGGAAAGGAGTCCTAATTCTCATCATGCAGGCTTTTTGTAAGTTTAGCTATAAAAATGGACTTCCTATGTTGGTTTCTGCTGTGGCAAGTGTCTCATTATTGCTTCTGTTGGGTTTCAGAGCACAGCCTGGGCCAGCAGTGCAGAAATAGGAGCTGCATTCTGGGACTGGGAGTTGTTCAGAGCACAAAAATGAGCTGTGAAGAATTTCTGAGGATGGGAATTCGATATCAGCACCTTGACTCTTCCTCACCTGACATTGATTATATTCCTGTGAGACTGGATCTCACAGACAGCAGAAGCAAAACTCTGCACAAGGTAGGCTTTATCTCACAATATCTGATTGTCTTCCTAGTTAAAAAAAAAAAGAAAAAGAAAAAAATAAAAGAAAATAATGTTGTTCCTTTTCACATATAAAGAGAGATAATGAGCATAAAACTTGATTCAGCTCTTAGAATGTTGCTAGCTGGGCAAATTCTACTTAGACTATTATGGCCACACAGAAACACTTTTTGGTTATTTACTGTAAGACAGAAGTAATTTAGCCTGCAAGTAAAATTATGTATGACATAGTTCTACTTTTTTAATACAATGTGATCTTCATTGACTTCAACTTAAAGAGTAATTAATAAGGTAAGAGCTGTGTGAACATATTGAGTTGGTAATAATTAATGATTTGTGCATGTTTCTATCAGGTAAAATTATTCTTCAAACTCATGTCAAATTAAGCAAATTGTTTCAGTCCAAAATTAAGGACAAAAATAAGACTAGAGAACCTGGAAGATCTTTTCATGAGGTCTAAATATTTACTCCAGGCATTTCTACACTAACGTGTTCAAATTTTTAGTTTAAAAGTAAGCATTGCTTTCACATGTATCCTAACTAGCTATGTGAAGGCAATGTAAATTTATTTTATTTGCTTCGTGTTGTCCTTTCATTTGACTCTTTTATTTCTTTTGCAGAGTGAGTATGCATGGCTCCCTGTTCGGATTAAAGGTGCTGTTCCCAATCAAATGCCCAAAGCTGCCCCAGCAGCAAAGTTTTTCCTGGAAGTGGATCAATTTATTTTAACTCCCCTTACGACCACAACCGTTGATGTGGAAGACAAAGAAACTCCAAAGTCTCTTCTTGTATTCAATATTACCAAGCCACCTCCACAGGGCTTCATCACTCATTTATCTGACCACACAAAACCTGTTGGGTCCTTCACGTGGAAAGATCTCAGTGACATGCTTATAGCTTATCAGCCTCCAAATAAGAGCCACACAGAGAGGAGAAGTTACAAGGTAGAAGTGTAATGTATGAGTATTTGTAGTATTACTCTCTTTAAGATTCAGTAAGCTATAAATAAGTGCATTCATATACAATTGATATTTTTCAGGGAAAAAAACCCATGCTTATCTATATGCTGCACTTTGGCCACAACAACCCCATGCAGAGATACAGGCTGGGGTCAGAGTGGCTGGAGAGCAGCCAGACAGAGAGGGATCTGGGGGTGCTGATTGATACCCGCCTGAACATGAGCCAGCAGTGTGCCCAGGTGGCCAAGAGAGCCAGTGGCATCCTGGCCTGCATCAGGAATGGTGTGGTCAGCAGGAGCAGGGAGGTCATTCTGCCCCTGTACTCTGCACTGGTTAGACCACACCTTGAGTACTGTGTTCCGTTCTGGGCCCCCCAGTTTAGGAAGGACACTGAGATGCTTGAGCGTGTCCAGAGAAGGGTGACGAGGCTGGTGAGAGGCCTCGAGCACAGCCCTATGAGGAGAGGCTGAGGGAGCTGGGATTGTTTAGCCTGGAGAAGAGGAGGCTCAGGGGTGACCTTATTGCTGTCTACAACTACCTGAGGGGTGGTTGTGGCCAGGGGGAGGTTGCTCTCTTCTCTCAGGTGGCCAGCGCCAGAACGAGAGGACACAGCCTCAGGCTGTACCAGGGGATATTTAGGCTGGAGGTGAGGAGAAAGTTCTTCACTGAGAGAGTCATTGGACACTGGAATGGGCTGCCCGGGGAGGTGGTGGAGTCGCCATCCCTGGAGCTGTTGAAGGCAAGGTTGGACGTGGCACTTGGTGCCATGGTCTAGCCTTGAGCTGTGTGGTAAAGGATTGGACTTGATGATCTGTGAGGTCTCTTCCAACCTTGGTGATACTGTGTGATACTGTGAAGGTTGGAGCAGAGGTAAAATCTTCTACTCACTTTGTCCTATGACTCATCAGTACAACTGTCTTAACACAAATCAGGTATTTGTTGGTCACTAGTGAAGAAAGCTTTTCATCCCCTCTGATTAAGAATATCTAACATCCCCTCTGATTAAGAATATCCATCCTGGTGGGGTTTTGTTTGTTTGTTTGTGGGTTTTGGTGTTTTGGGAGGTTTTTGGGGGTTTTTTGGTCCTTCACATCCTACCTACTGCAGCAGTGGTAGTATAGGGGTTACCAAAAGAGTCTTCCAGCAGGAATTTTTTTAAACAGTAAAAGCATAAAGAAAATGAAGCAAATGAAAAACACAGACTAGTATTTGCAGGGACTGAAGAAGATGAGTAAATGAACAGTACCAATCTATGGGACCAAGGCTGTAGGAACACATTTACATTTTATGGGGGCAAACAGAGCACACCTTCTGTCTTTTCCATGCTGACTGATAAGGATGTTTGTCCCTTCAGATCTGCCATAGGATGCTGATAATGGGAGCCTCCTACTTTGCGTACATCACATTGTTTTTTTCCAGCAACAACTATGCTAGACATTTTGTGTCGTTTAGTAGCATGCAGAGCACTCGGAGAATTAAACAGTAGTTTTAAAAAGAAGATATAGGAAGTAAAGAAATGAGTTACAGGAGTTTATAAATATGCTGATAATTAAAACTATCTGACAGCAACGACCCAAACAAAAGAAAATGGTTGGCACTGAAGTAAAGACATCGAAGAAGCAAAATCAGAGCAAGGTCAACTGGGGAAAAGGTGAACTGGAAATCTGGGCAACACTAACAGTCAACTTTGGCATCCGATGCTGACAAGGCTTGTGGTTTTTTCAACCCTGGCTATGATAAGAATCTCCTGTTTCCTTAGTACGAGGATCAGTAACCCTGCCCATCTGCCTGCTCCTAAGTGCCTCTTCTTTATTGTGTCCAAGAATCTGACAGCTCAAGAGTTTGACTTTTTTTGTTGTTGTTTGTTTCAGTCTATTTTTTTTCTTGTCCTACATATATTAAAAGAGCAGGAAATACCCCCTCCCCCTTTACTGTTGTTATGTAAAACTCTCTATGCTAATTGCTGAGTTAATTGTACCCTAAACGACAGAGAAAACACATGTCTTTCCCACCGCACCGCAAACTAACTTTCCCAGCGTTCACTGTGAAGAGAACAGAAGGCAGAGACTTGATTTATTGCAGACTCTCTTTAGAAGCCAAATCAAGTTTGCTAATGTATTACCAAAAGATTTTAAGATCTCTCAGGAACGAATGCACTACACGTGTTTTGAAGTACAGTGGATTTTCAAGGTGGTTTTCTTTTTATTTGTTTTGGTTTGGTTGTTTTCTTGGTGTTTGTTTGGTTTTTTTTCCCCTCACAATAAATATCTTGTCTGTTTTCACATCAGGTGGAATTTGAGGTTCACGACTTCTACTTTAAAAGGAGCTTACCAATCACTGTGCATCTTTCTATCAGAACAACAGATACAAATGCTCCTCGAGTTTCATGGAATACAGGTCAGTTCTCCTTTCCTCAGTTTATTTTGCTACGTTTTGCATTTGTAAAAAAGCTTTGACAGAGATATTTGACAAAGCTCTAAAATTCAGATTCACACCCGAAGGTTATGGATAATTAAACTGAGGTTTGAGGATCGTTAAACTGAAAATTAGATTTACATCTACTTTTTTTCCCCTAGTTATCCATTCAGGTGAGAATATGTTAGAACAGCTTGAAAAAAAAAATCTCCAGTCTTACCTGAATGACAAACGAACACACAGGCACAAAAAGCATTACAGGAAGTTCAGGATTTCTGTAGATAGAATTTTCTTCAGCAATTAACTGGACATAAAAGAGTATAAATAGCAACGACAAATACATGATGGAATAAAAGGGTATGTGCACTACCATTCATTTGAACTTTGGAAACTTTAAGGCTCTTTCAAACATATTTGCAAAGCCTGCGTTGGAGGCAGTACAGTCTTGCCAATCTAGAGTGAAATGTGCACTTTGAAATTCATTCATCAAAAGGCAAAGGTGAAAGATCAAACAAGTCGTGAAGTTAACACCACAGAGAGTGCAGTCTCTTCACAGTAGAGAAGGGAGATCCAAAACCAAAAGGCTTGTGGCTACAAGAGAATTCCCACCTGAAAGTTCTGTTGGACTCAGAGATATTGTCCTGCCATAAATATCAGCACATACTTTGAAATGCAGACTGACTAAGGAAGTTGAATGCCTGTTCTCAGACACTGTGAGACTGCAAGTGCAGTGCTACGATTATGATTTAGCTGGGAAAAAAAAACCTTTAAAGACAGTTGAGTAGGGCAAGCATGTCAGAATAAAAACTAGTATCAAGTTTTTAAACTGGACTTGAAATGCCAGTCTCAGGTAGGCAGGTATATGGAATCAAACAGATTTGTGGGGTTTTGTTTGTTTGTTTGTTTGTTCTCACTGCAGAAACCTTTAGAAAGGTTGGATGCTGACAATCTTGACCTTCACAGACGCTTTGGTGAAATAATGCCCTGTTTTTTTTTCAGGCCTCAACCTCCTGGAAGGGCAATCTCGGCCCATCACGTGGCAACACCTACAAATTGTAGATAATGATGACATCCAGAATGTTCGACTGGTCACAACTGATGGCTTACAGCATGGGCAGCTCACTGTGAGAGGTAAATCACTTCAACCTCAGGGTCAGCAATCAGGTTCTTTACTGATAACTGGCTATGATAACACAACAGAAAATATGTTGAAAGAATCTGTCCTATGTCACTCCCTGCTGAAGGCTGCCAGCATAAGAGACAGTTTTATAGGGAAATGAATGTGCAGAAAGAAATACCTATATGCACAGTAAGAAATAAAAAAAAAATCACAAGTTCATTAAGTCAATTGCATAGCTTTAGGCAGTTTTGCAAATGTTGTTCACATCGTTAAACAAGAGATACTTGTAAGTCTGGCATGTCGCCTACACACCACTTTAATTTCAAAATGGTTCTTAGTTTCTTCACTGGAGGCGAATTCAGCCCAAGCCAGAGGGATTGTTTAGCCTGGAGAAGAGGAGGCTCAGGGGTGACCTTATTGCTGTCTACAACTACCTGTGGGGTGGTTGTGGCCAGGGGGAGGTTGCTCTCTTCTCTCAGGTGGCCAGCACCAGAACAAGAGGACACAGCCTCAGGCTGCGCCAGGGGAGATTTAGGCTGGAGGTGAGGAGAAAGTTCTTCACTGAGAGAGTCATTGGACACTGGAATGGGCTGCCCGGGGAGGTGGTGGAGTCGCCGTCCCTGGGGCTATTCAAGGCAGGATTGGACGTGGCACTTGGTGCCATGGTCTGGCCTTGAGCTCTGTGGTAAACGGTTGGACTTGATGATCTGTGAGGTCTCTTCCAACCTTGGTGATACTGTGATACTGTGATACTGTAAAGGAGATGCTAAAAATGTTGATTCGTTGACAAAAACAGAAAACATTTGGATATGGTTGTTATTTACCGGCAGCCTTAAGGTTTATTATAAGGAGTTGTGATTGAGTCAGAGTTCTAATTCATTAGCATTCTGAGTGGTCAAAATTACTGATTTTATTTTGCAAACAAACCTGGAGACACAAACCAAGTATTTAAAGGAAAGGAGCAGGTGGCATTTGGAATTTATTTGAAACAGACACGCTTCAGAAGTATGCTTTGTCTCAGAAGACTACTGCCAAGCAGTTCAGTGTCTGCACGATCATCCTCCTGTAGTGCTACAGACAGAAACTACGGTGTCAGCAGTATTAGATATTAGCCCCAAAGATGTGTTAAGGCATGTGGCCAGCCAGGGAGCGAGCTGCAGGCTGCGAAGCAGCAGACCAACTGTGCCTGCACACAGAACCCAGGGCCCATCTCACGGTGGCAGTTCTTTTCTTTGATTAAGTTCCCTGGGGCTTCTCAGCCTCCCTTTGGCAGCCAGCCAAAGGCTGAGTCGGTTCAGAGGCTGTGTCTTCTTCCATTTTACATGTCTGCGTAGGCATGTGCAAAGGAAACTATCACTACGATTTTGGGGGATTGTCTTTTTGTCTGTCTAGCAAACTCCAAATGATGTACAAAGCTCAGATTTAGCCCTCCAGCTGCACCATAATTGAAATGCTGATGGAAAATGGCCTGAGCCACTGCTCACTGAATCAGTGGAGAGATTCCTATTAACTGAAAGGAACAGTGAGTCAACTCAAAGTTTTGAATGCTTTTTTTCTGGGTTTAATGATGCCAGTCTTAGGAGAGTGCTGAAAGAAAGAGGTATGTATGGCATTCTTCCCTCTCTTCCGTCAATACCAGAGGTCTAGAAGCAAGCAAAAGGGACTTCAAGACACTGGGAAAAGAAGCTGAGGGATCGAGGGCACAGGTAATCTTTTCATCTATACCCCTAGTTGCAGGTTGGAATGCTGAGAGGCACAGGAAATCATACCTGATTAACAAGTGGCTCAGAGGCTGGTGCCACCAACACAATTTTGGGTCCTTTGATCTTGGGGAACTTTATATGGCCCCGGGGCTGCTAGCAACAGATGGGGTACATCTGTCTTGAGGGGGAGAAAGATCCTGGCACATGAGCTGTCTGGGCTTGTTGAAAAGGCTTTAAACTAGGCTGGAAGGGGAAGTGAGTTAAACACAGCTAAACAGTATGGGAGACAAACCAAAGGAGGCTGAGGGTGGTAGGCCAGAGACAGGGGTAAAAGCAGCAGCCCAGCTGAAGTGCATGTACACTAATGCACGCAGTGTGGGTAACAAACAAGAGGAGCTGGAAGCCTTGGTGCAGGAGGAAAACTACAACATTGTCACCATCACAGAAACGTGGGGGGATGACTCGCATGATTGGAGTGCTGTAATCAATGGCTACAGACTCTTCAGGAGAGACAGGCAAGGGAGAAGGGGTGGAGGAGTGGCCCTATACATTAGGGATGCTCTGGATGTCATGGAAGTAGAGATTAAAGATAATCAGGTTAAGTCCCTATAGGCAAGAATTAGGGGGAAGGCCAACAAGGCTGACATCCTGGTTGGAGTCTGTTGTAGACCAGACAATCAGGAAGAAGAGGTTGATTTATTGTTATTTGAGCAACTGGAGGCTGCCTCAAGATCACCTGCCCTTGTTCTGGTGGGCGACTTTAACCTGCCAGACATCTGCTGGTAAAAGCCACAGGCCTGGACTCCAAATATGGGAATCACATGGGCCCAGCACCAGGCAGGCACGAGCTGGGCGTGTGGGGATTTACACAATCAGGTGTCCTGGGCAACTGACTTTATGGCCCCGGTCTGTTTTGCCCCTTTGTGCTCGTTTACCCCTGGTGCAGGCAGAGAGACATGTCCAGGCAGAGCAGGCACAAATAAGCCTGCTTTCGGGCCTACAGGCCCTCCACAACAAGTAGGCAGTTTAAAACTGGCACTCCTGTCAAGATTGAAGCAATTCTGTTCTAATAAATGTCTCTCCACAACCCCCTGTATGCTTACCAAGTTCAATTTCAGCTACACATCCTACTAAATGTTTAAACTGGGTTTGTCCATCTGGGCCTGTTAGTAAGTTTCCTAAATGGTCTTAGGTAGTGGTTGTTCATTTGGCTTTGGGTTTTGGTTTTAATTTTAATTGCAGACATTTGATTTAAAAGCAACAAGCATTTGAATATTGTCTTGGTTCTAATTTAAATTTCCAGAGACTCAGATAAATTTGATAGAACCAATAACAATTTGTAGAGTGCCCTTACCTCTTCCCCCTCCTTTACCAAAAGAAAGGAATTAGAAATAGAGAGAGAGGAAAGAGGAAAGGTAAACTCACCCAAATAAATCAATCTCACTCGATTTGGAAATTAAAAAGTTTAACAATAACTTAGAAAGTGATCTGAGGTAGGGAAGTTACAAAAGGTTAGGGAAGGGAAAAATAG
Organism: Pogoniulus pusillus; assembly: GCF_015220805.1. Lineage (NCBI taxonomy): Eukaryota > Metazoa > Chordata > Aves > Piciformes > Lybiidae > Pogoniulus > Pogoniulus pusillus. Next base: position 62,694,122 of record NC_087309.1, on the reverse strand, counting down.
CAAATACAGAATGTATAAATACAACCCGATTTTGATGGTGATGGCTTTGTCCACCTCATGGGTGATGGCCACGTGGTGAAACAAAGAGAGACCAGGAACAGATGGTGACGCTGGTATGCAGAGAGCAGGGAATGCAGAAAGAGTGGAACAGAAAGTCCCCCTGCTTTTATGGGACAGGAAGGAGGAGTGGGCTAACCATCACCTGGTGGTGTTCAGACCCACCCCTGGGGAATAATCAAGACCTAGGGTCAGGTTCAAGGTGTGGTGGTTTGGCTGTTATCTGCCCCCCCCCACTTTTAGAAATGCCCCAGCTAACTCAGACGGGCTCTGGGAATATAAATGAAGCTATTTATTTACAGCTAGCACAATATACAAGCAGATATTTACAAAATATACAGTTATATACAGAAGCACAACTCCCCTCCCAGAAACCTGAGTCCCCATGAGAGCCTCTCAACCACCCCTGCACCTCCCCCTGCCCCTCTCAACCTTACCCCAATCCTGAGAAAGAATAGAGGTGCAGCCAAGAGGTTAAGGAGCAAGGTTAGTGGCAGTGAGGTTAGGGAGCTGTGGCTCAGTCTGAAGCCAAAAGCAGAGAGAGGCAAAATGGCAAATGTTATCTAATGTTTTCTTTCTTGTTCCCATACCTCTCAGCAAGACTGTGAGGGGAGTAGACATAACCAATGTTTTCCTTTCGTAGCCAATTATCTACTTTCTCTCACCAAAACATTCTAGCCTGCTTCAAACTAGCTCACAAGGTTACTCCCCCTGGAGGGTTAACCCTATACAAATAGCAAGAAAACTGAGAATAACAACATTTGACTGAAACATGTATTTTAAATCTTCCACCCCTTTTGCCTAGGAAGAGCTTAAAAACTACTATACAAATTAAAACTTAGATAAAAATATTCAGTAAGTTCTTACTCTCAGGATAATCTTATCAGACACAGACACATGCAAATGCTACAGTTACACCCATCACTGCATTTCAAAGGACAAAACCTCTTTCGTGTACACAAAACAGATCTGTAACATCACTCATACATCCAACAGCAAATTAAACTCTGGAAGAGCATACCACACTGACTCACGGTTCAGCAATGCCATGTTAGTAACAGGCAAACTGAGGGTTACTATTTCTTTTGAAACTTGTATAAGAAATACAAATATAGGGACATTGCATATTTTGTTAGGAACAAACAGTAATAAAACAGAGTGCTTCTTCCTTCGCTGCACACAGAATAAAGTGGTATTTGCAGTATTTACAGTTTTCAAAACCTCTGGACTCCTCACACTGTTTTGCAGAATTCAAATTCTTCAGGCTGAAAAGCAGCTGCAGAAGAGTTCAGAAGAGCTTCTAAAGAGGGACAGGTTTGTTTGATTTAATGAAGCCAAGTGTGCCTTAAATGGAAATAAAACCACCCCTTTCACCTAAGCATGCCCTGGTTTGTGGGATTGTACAGGAGTTTGCAGGTGTTTTACACAAGTCAGGTATTGCTCATTTCCATATCTGAAGCTTCAGGGGTGATATGTCCCAGCTGCCTGTTCTTGATTGCAGTATAGGTTGTTCAGAACATCTGGTAGGGTCTGCTCCACTTCTCCTCCAAAGTTACCTGTAAAATTATTAACAGAACTTAGTTTCCAGGGCTAAAGGGGGTGAAGAAGATGGTTCTTTAGCTCTGATTCCTAGGACAATGTTATTAATTTTCTCCAATTGTTTTTCCTGAAAGAAAACATAATTTTTCAGGCAAAAATTCTCCAATTGATAACCCACACAATATTTTAAAAATGTACTTAAATTCTGTGTTAGAAATTAATCCTACATTTGAACTATGAATATTAACTTCTATATGAATGTTAATTTATTTATTAATATCAAAATATTAATGGCAGTTCCCTGAGATTCTTCGGATTTTCAGTCAACAGGAAGTAGTTACAAAAAAGGTATTTGTAAACATGGAATTAAACAGTTTAATCAATCAGAACTTGGAAAATCAGAACACAAATCCAGGAAAAAAAATCTAACTGCGGTTATGGAGTCTTAGCATTAACTCCAGTACATATACTCACAATGCTTTGGTACTTGAGTATATTTCCTGTACAAAGATGTTTTCAAAACCCACAATAATGATCTTGGGGTAAAATACAAAATATTCCAGGCAGAGGGAAGGAGAGGAGAACTGAGTTGCTGCTGCTGAGCTAGTGCAAGCTGCAAACTTGTGGCTGCAGTGATTCTCAGTTAAGCAGCCATATATGAGTTGCTGTTCCCAGTGAAGGGTCAGTGCAGAAAGGCGCAGTTTCTAAATCACCCCCCCATTAAGTACACCATTTTGAAAATGGAACTGGCCAATATGCAATAGCATCATTGTCCTGGCCAATGAATTCAAAGCTTGGTGCCTCGTGTGACCCTGCAGGCACGTTGAGGGGCAGCACGAGACACCTGATACGTGGTGCTAAGCCCCTAGACCTCAACCCTTTGCTGGGGCCAAGCCCTCCATTGTTTGCTCATCTACTCCCAGACCTGCAACAGGAGGAGAGCAAGGATTAAACAAGCCTGGCAGGATTTAGTCCCTACCAGGACAAATTCCTTTTTGTCCTCACACTCCAAGTGATGCAGTTTTGGCTGTTTATCATGTGATTCAATTTCTTGTCCACTGGCTTATGATTTATAAGGTATATGCAATTGCCAATCAACTTTCAAAATCATCTAGCTGTTGTATTACCTGAGTTCAGGAGTGAATGCCTCAATCTGAGGGAGTAACCATATATACCGTAGGTACTCTAGAGAAAACTTCCGGGCATCTAAACAAGATATATGTGAGCACTAAGAGATACCTATATCCCTTTTTCTTGACAAACCTCCAAGTTACTAATTACTTAAAATGCTGCTTCTATTATTTCAGGGTAAAACCTATCACTTTGGTATGTTTTTTGCTATCTTTGACCCCAACATCAGCCAATCTGTTACCCTTTGGTGTGCTTGACAAAGCATAGTAGCAACCTTGACTGGTGGTTGGACAGCTTCAAATAGATTTTGCTTTTTTCTACTGTTAATGCCCTTCAAAATTGGTTTTAGATTAAATGATTCCATGTGTCCTTTGCATTACAGTTTCCATGTTTTTTCAGGCAGTCATACCACTAAGGAAGGAAACTGGATTTACAACGTTAGTACTTTAATTGTGTGACAGTCAGTGACTGTTCTCTGGTTCCAGAACAGATGATATAAGCAAGCTGCTGCCTGTTTGTGTGTTAAAGCAGGCAGAGGAATTTAGTTTGTATTACCACACTGTCAATTCCAGAAAATCTCTCAGATTCTGATACCATTACCATCTGAGAAAGAGTTCTGTAGTTGTTTTTTTCTGGAGTTTCCAACTCCAGGTGGATTGCTTGCTACTACAAGAGACTGTTAGTTTCAGGAAATGCACCTCTTCAGGTACACTGATTTTTCTTGCCCATTGTAAGGCATTCAAATGTGAACTCCTGTGAGGCGAGACAGACAGAAAACGTATCTTTAGATCTAGCTTAATAAATCCCATACAACCTATTTAAATGTCTTTAAATTCCTTAAAACTAACCTTAATATTCAGTGGCTATTTCTTCTACGCCTGAATATTGTACCCTCCTTGTCTAAATCTTATCACAGTATCCAATTGCTCTAACATTTCCTTGATTAATAACTTTTAGAGTTTTAAGAAAAATACTTTTCCCCTTCTGGCTAAAGGGTTTCTTGGATTATTTCAACAAAAAGAATTACTTCACAGTTCTCCTACTTATCTCAAGGTCTCAATGATTTGCTTGGGGCAATTAACACTTAGATTCATCTTTTCAGACCCATGATTATTTACAGTCCCCAGCTGTTCACCTCTCTCTCAAACTTGTAGAGGTGTTGAAACTGTTGCACAATGAAACAGCTCTCTGGTCAGCTGTATTTTGCTGTCTACAACTACCTGAGGGGAGGTAGTAGCCAGGAGGAGGTTGCTCTCTTCTCTCAGGTGGCCAGCACCAGAACAAGAGGACACAGCCTCAAGCTGCACCAGGGAAGATTTAGGCTTGAGGTGAGGAGAAAGTTCTTCACTGAGAGAGTCATTGGACACTGGAATGGGCTGCCCGGGGAGGTGGTGGAGTCGCCGTCCCTGGAGCTGTTCAAGGCAGGATTGGACGTGGCACTTGGTGCCATGGTCTAGCCTTGAGCTGTGTGGTAAAGGGTTGGACTTGATGATCTGTGAGGTCTCTTCCAACCTTGGTGATACTGTGATACTGTGATATTTAGCTTAGCTGAGCTTTCGCTACCATCCAACTGTTCTCTGTGGGTTTTAGAATTCCATCATGTTGGGATCACCATTTGTAGTAATTATGGGCATGGATTCTATGTTTACTCAAGTGAAGATCTATATTTGCACAATTTGCATCAGTTGTATACACTTTGAGTGCTGTTCATGTGGCAGTCTTCAGATCATGAGCCCTACTCTCTATTCATACTGATGACATTGGCTTATTAAATCAAGACCTACACCCGCATTCCTTCTGTTCGCACTTCCTAATATTTTCCACCTTTGCCTAGAGGCACACCTTTGTCCTCATTGATACTGAACTGAAACATGTCACTCCTCATAATTTCTCTATCCTAAAGTTTGCTTGGGATTCTCTGCAAATAAGGAGCAGAAGGAGTGGGAGTCCCTAATATTATATATCCTGGAAGGCAAAACCAAAAAAAAATTGCTTGGAGGCTCTGGGGATATGATCTCTTTCAGCAGCAGCTTGCAGTTACTGAAACCTTTAACCTGTCTGAATATTTGTATGTGTGCATAACATGTTGAGTGAAGCAGAGGTGTAAAATTGTTTTACTGTAGACAGTAACCTCAATATTCAGAATAAAACCCCAGAGACACACAAAGGTTTTTAATTGCAATGATATGTGAGCTTAATGATAAGGCTCTTTGAAGTTTAAACTACATGTAAAATGTTCCGATAAGTAGAGGTTGAAATTCAATTAGAAACACAGTTAAAAAAACCTTGATACCTCAAATTATCTTTAGTACTATGGACATTTGGAGAGTTTTCTCTGCTATCACAGATAAAAATTCTGCATTCTCATTAACTATTTCAGTTTCTAGAAGCTTGTTTCAAGTAGGTGATTTCATTAGTCTTTTCTATGTAGAAATGCATTTTCATTCTGTCTCCCTTAATCTTATCCATATTGATAGAAGGATTCTCATCTGAGGTGAACTGTATGTTTCTGATGTGCTTTCTTACACTGCTTTGGCAGGAGGGAAAGGATTCATGTTCACAGTTTCTGACATTCAGGCTGGAGTTGTTCACTACCATCATGACGACAGTGATTCTACTAAGGACTTCGTGGTATTTAGGATTTTTGATGGCTTCCACAATATTCGCCATAAATTTCCTATCAATATCCTTCCTAAAGATGACAGCCCTCCATTTCTTATCAGCAATGTCATAATTGAAGTACATGAGGGACAGATGATCTTGATTCAAAGCTCCATGCTTCGTGCTTCTGACATGGATTCCAGCGATGACTACATATTATTCAATATTACCAAGCAATCACAAGCTGGAGAAATCATGAAGAAACCAGGACCAAACTTGATAGGTAATGAAATGCATCCACAGTAGCACACTTTTATTGGTCCCTTCCTCATTTAACTACATTGTACAATTAGACAACTTACTTTGCCTCAGGACAAACCATGGTTAATTTGGACTTTCATCATTGTGTAAATCCTTACGATAGTATCTGTAAGGGTTGGAAAAGACCACAGGATCATATAGTTCCAAGCCCTCTGCCCTGTGCAGTTACACCTCACATTAGATCAGGCTGTCTAGAGCCTCATCCAGCCTGGTCTTAAACACTTGCAGGGATGTGGCTTCCACCACCTCTGTGGGCAACCCATTCCAGGGTCTCACCACCCTCATTAACTACTACTGGTCTTTGCACCAGGATAACTAGAGTTGTGAGCACAGTTTATCCCATAATTCTCCATTCTGAGTCTATTTCCCTACTGTACTTTTCTCCTTAAGAAAAGCTGAGAAAATCAGGCTCTGCAAGGATCCCTGACAAGTGCAAATCTATCAGATGGTGCCAGTAATAATAAAAGATGAAGAAAGCTCTCCTTTTGCTTAACTGACCCAGAAACTCCTGCTCTAGGTTGCAAAGGCTCTTAGTCCTACAAATTCTCTCTTGTCCTCTGAACAGGGCTTTAGGCTCATTTGCTATGTTTCTTCATTTTTAAAAAGTTCTTTTAGGTGACATAGAAGAAGAGTTTAAGGTTGTCAGGAAATGTGCAAGACAGTGAGCTAAAATATCAAAGGGCTTGCCCTGTTTAGAGTGAGAAAGAGAACATTATGCTGCACATATTGTTTGCGTAGCTAATAGGTAAGTTCTATAAATTATTCTGCACTAGTTCTGCACTAGTCCAATAGAAGGCATATCCTTCAATTCAACAGGGTATTCTGTCAGCAGCTTTCTTCAGAAGGATCTATATAATGGAATAATTTACTATCGTCATTTGGGAGGAGAAATATTTGAAGATTCCTTTGAGTTTGTGCTGTGTGATAGTCATGATCCTCCCAACCTGTCGGAGCCCCAGGTATGAAACTGAAGCACCTTTGTCACATGTGATGATTAACATGAGGTGATTCTCTCCTCTTGGCTGTAGAGAGGTAAGTCCATTGCAAGAACTTTCTCCTATGCTGTAGTAAGAAATCCTGAAAACAAATTAGATTTGGAGACAGTACCAACCAAACAGCTCTCCCGAAGTCAGGTAAGAAGAGCTGAATTTAACATTGCTTTTACCTTGAAAGGAAATGGATGAGATCTCCAGGGTTTGCATCCAATATTCTTGTGTGCATGATATGGCATGACAGCCATATCCTGAATCTCATGTTCCAGGGATCCACTTACTTCTGTGTGTTCCTGTTTGTGAAAAATGTTTGCACATTCTCTTAATGAGGATAATGACTGCTGATTTTGTCTTCCTGATTTCAGGTGATGATGGTGCACATTATCCCTGTGGATGATCAGCTACCCAGAGAAGTTCCAGGAGTGACCCGTCATCTGGTTGTTAAGGAGACTGAGATTGCTCATCTAACTAAGAAACATCTTCACTTTGTAGATGTAGAAGAGCAAGACAGAGAGCTGACATACATCATAACTACTTCCCCTTTTTTCTCATGCACACGTGGGTAGGTGTGACCTGCCAGGTGGGACAGGGCAGTGGCTCATGAAAGAGGAGCAGCCTCAGTAGCAGTAGCATGCTTGTGTCACAGGGTTCACAGGGTCGCTTGTGTCACTGGATGGGCTAGAGGTGAAATATACAGAGAAGTTTTTAAAATTGCATAGTTTAATGAGCAAGAAGAAACAGCAAAGCACCTGAAATACTTTTTTTCAGTTTGCTAGGCTTGACTTTTACAGTGGCCTGCAGGAATATGTACAGCCTTGAGCACAAGTAACAGCGTGTCTCCCAACTGACAAAGGAAGGCTGCCCTAGACCTGCCCCAGGCTGGGAAAACACAGATTTTTCTAAGCTATGTATTACTACCATTGCATTGTGAAAGACTTCTGGTCCCGGAGCACAAAGCAGGTAGAAGATATTATAGGGTCAGTAGGGGTATGGAATGAATGGGTGTAGTAGCAATTTCTGTGTCACTAATGTATTTTCATCATTTGGTAAATTCATGGCAGCATCAGCAAGGGTTTGCCAAACAGGAGAAAAATTAAATCCATCCATTGCATGGTTTAAGCTGTGACTGGAAACTTGCTAATGTGACACCCATCTACACGAAGGGCAGGAAGGAGAATCTAGGGAACTACAGGCCTGTCAGCCTGACTTCTGTACTGGGGAAGATTATGGAACAGTTCGTCCTGGGGGTGATCACATGGCAGGTGCAGGATAACAGGGGGATCAGGACCAGCCAACAGGGGTTCATGAAGGGCAAGTCCTGTTTTACCAAGCTGGTCTCTTTTATGATCAAGTGGCCTGTCTAGTGGATGAGGGAAAAGTGGTGGATGTCATCTACCTGGACTTCAATAAGGCATTTGACACTGTTTCCCACAGCATTCTGCTGGAAGGTGGCAGCTCATGGCTTAGACAGGTGGACTCTTCACTGGGTTAAAAACTGGCTGGATGGCCGAGCCTAGAGACTTGTGGTCAGTGGGGTTAAACCCAGTTGGTGATCAGTCACAAGTGGAGTCCCTAGGGGGTCAGTTTTGAGGCCAGTCTTGTTTAATCTCTTCATCAATGACTTGGATGAGGGGATTGAATGCACCCTCAGCAAGTTTGCAGGTGACACCAAATTAAGCAGAGGAGTCAATCTGCTGGAGGGCAGGAAGGCCCTGCAGAGGGATTTGAACAGGCTGGAGTGATGGGCTGAGGCCAGTTGCAGGAGGTTTAACAAGTCCAAGTGCTGGGTTGTGTACTTTGGCCACAACAGCCCCCAGCAGCCCCACAGGCTGGGGGAGGAGTGTCTGGAGAGCTGCCTGGCAGAAAAAGACCTGGGCGTGTTGGTGGACAGCTGGCTGAACATGAACCAGCAGTGTGCCCAGGTGGCCAAGAGGGCCAACAGCATCCTGGCCTGGATCAGAATTGGTGTGATCAGCAGGAATAGCGAGGTGATCATGCACCTGTACTCAGCACTTGTGAGACCACACCTCAAATACTGTGCCTAGTTTTGGTCACCACAGTATGGGAGGGACATTGAGGTGCTGGAGCGGGTGCAGAGAAGGGCAATGAGGCTGGTGAGAGGTCTGGAAAACATGACCTATGAGGAGCGGCTTAAGGAACTGGGATTGTTTAGTCTGGAGAAGAGGCTGAGAGGGGACCTTATTGCCCTCTACAACTACCTAAAAAGAGGTTGTACTGAGGCTGGAGCTGGTCTCTTCTCCCTAATTACTAATGATAGAACAAGTGGAAATGGCCTCAAGTTGCGTTAGGAGAGGTTTATGTTGGATGTTAGGAGGAAGTTCTTTACTAAGCAGGTGGTCAGGCACTGGAACAGGCCTGGGAGGTGGTGGAGTCACCATCCCTGGAGGTGTTTAAAAGGAGAGTGGAAGTGGTGCTTGAGGCTATGGTCTAGTGATGCTGGGATGAAGGTTGGACTGGATGATCTGGGTGGTCCTTTCCAACCATAGCAATTCATAATGATTAGATGTTGTGCTGAGGGATTTGGTTTAGTCAAGGACTTGCCAGTGAGAAACTAATGAATCGACTCAATGATCTTGAAGGTCTTTTCCAATCTAAGAAATTCTGTGATTCTGTGATTCTGTAATTATATTGTTTCAATTATGACCTCAAGCAACAGCAGATCAGCATGTGGCAGTGGGAGGATGATCAGGCTGCTCCTCTATTCAGCCAAATAGCCACACAGTTATTCAATTTGCTAGTTATTGATGTTGGAAAGCTGTCTTGATGGAAATTGTTTCAATTCAGAAGTTCAAAAGATGCATCAAACTTGGAAATAATTTTTTTTTCTCTGTAAAGATAGATGTGTAAGTAATCAGAATGTGGTGGACAAGATTCACAGCTGGTTTAAGTAGTATCTGAGGTATGTAGACACACTAGGTAGCAAAATTAGACCTTGTTTACAAGGTACGCAGTGATTTTTCATTACCATTCTGAGAAGTGCTTCTTGTGATCAGTTTTCTGTGGTAACACTTATATGAATAACAAGGGTAGAAGAAAGAAAATGTGTTTCATTTCTGTGCAGGTGAGAGTGGTAAGTGCAAGACAGAGCTATGTGGCTGTTGCTTTTCCTGTTCTTCACTATTGCTAACCAGGATGTGACATATATGTTTATGTTCAGCCACTCTGATGCTGGGAAGCTGTTTATGGTGGATACCATCCCCAAGCTGGTCAAAGATCCTGCTGCTCTTGCACTGAAGTCATTTACTCAGGTTTGTTATGTCCTCTGGTAACACAGCCAATTCTAAGCAATTTTTACAAGTTCAGTATACAGCTTGTTTTTTGACAAGAAAAGAAGAAGTGAAAAATGTCAAGCAGTATTACCACTGGCTATTAATTTTGACCATTCAGATAATATCTAATCACGGTATGAGAAAAGTCTCTAGTGTTCTGAGTTATGGCTAAGGAGCCATACATGTAAGTAGACATACTTCTAAGCATCCATTATTTCTTCTTACATGCACTCCTCTTCCCTTTTTGCAGCACGCTGTGAACTATATGAAAGTTGCCTACATGCCACCACTGCAGGACATTGGGCTTGAGCCTCAGCAAGTCCAGTTTATTTTTTCTGTCAGCAATCAGCATGGTGGCACTTTATATGGGATCTGCTTCAATATTACAATTCTTCCTGTGGACAATCAAGCTCCAGAGGTAGGGTGGTGATGAGGGTGAATGGGAAAGACTCATAAGTGACTTCGAGTAGAAACAGAAGTGCAGAGAGATATCCTCATCTGACTGAAATTAAGTCTTCCACAGGATCAGTGTTTCAGTGTCTTGCAAATATCCTGCTTTAGAAGCAAAGTAGAAGGCAAAGTTTGTAGAGTATGCAAGCAGACTTTTTGTGCTAAATAAGCTGAGGGCTACCTTCAGCATCTGAGCAACTGTACAAGAATAGGTATGTCATATCCTCATCAGCACAACTGCATCTATCCTCTTTGTGTTGCCAATTGCCTATGAAGATCAGGAGCTGTTGTGAGCAGGATCAGGACTGGGCTTTACTTATTAGCTTCTACTGTTAGTAAATGCCTTAGGTCTTAGTTACATAGCGGAAAACAGTACAGCCTTTGGAATTTTGGTTTTAAAGATATCACACATCCTTACAACAGCAAGCTGAAATTGCCCTTTTTGTTGTATGTTTAGATGTGCAGTAGAAAACTGAGTTTGACATTTCTCCTCCATGTAGGTTTCTACAAGCCATTTGAGAGTGGAAGAGGGTGGCCTGAGCTCTGTCACAGAGGAACACATTCTCATCTCTGACATGGACACGAAACGGGAGCACCTCTTCCTCCTCCTGCAGAGACAGCCTCAACACGGGGTAGTGGAGCTTCATGGTGTTCCTATGAATGAAGGTGACAGGCTTTCCTGTGGAGACCTGCATATCTTGGCAGTCAGGTTAGAAGAGTGGCTGTCTTTTACTCTTGTAGTGGCTGAGTCTCTGTCAGATGAGTGAAAACCTTGCAGTAAAGCGGGGCAAGGAGCAGAGGCTACAGCTTGCCGTGCTTACCATATCATGGCTTGAGCAGAGCTCCTCCTGGACCTGATTGATTGCAGAAACTCAAGATGTCAATGGTCACCATGGAAAATGAGCTTGTATGTGTCAGGTGGCAGGAGCTAGAGAGTACATCTGATGTAGATAGGTTTCTCTACAAAGCACCACTACATGCAGATGATGCAACTGGTATCAGTCATGCAGTTTCTGCAAAGAAGGCAATGGTTGCCAGCTTTTTTATTTTAAGGAACTTGCATGTTTATTAAACTTGATTAGTTTACAAGGATATTTATATTAACACTGATTAACCTAGAGATTAAAATTTTGCTGTTATATTTGTGGCAAGAATAAGACCCAGCTTTCTACAAGCATGTTACTATCTATTAAAAAAGGAACCTACACTAGTGAGAAAATTGGACTAGATGACCTTTGGAGGTCCCTTCCAAACCAGATCATTCTATGATTTTATGTTTGATAGACATCCCATAAGCACCCAGAACACAGATGACAAACCCCCAGTTAAACCTTTTTCCCAGCTGAAACGTGGTTTGTCTCAGGACTTTTCCTCTTTCAAAAGATCTCACAAAGATCTCTCAGAAGACACTGATTCAGAATCATCCATCTTGGATACTCTTGCACAGGCACTTACATTTTGTCTTGCTAGGGATTTGTGTGCCTGGCATGACCAGGAAGCACAGTTTCTTTCTCTGTGTGACATCTTTAGCTCTTTTTTTTTTTTTAACTCACAGGTATCGGCATGATGGCTCTGAGACCCTCTCTGATGATGTCCTCTTTACAGCCACAGATGGCATCCACTTTGTGGAGCTCACCTTGCAGGTGGAGGTCAGTATGTTGTGTATTTCTGAGAACAACTGCTTGTGTAGACGACTGCAAAGTTTGACTTCCGAAAGTCTTTGCCTTCCTTTGGAAATTGGAAGATAACAGAATTGTTATGCTTCCATTTTGACCCTTGCTTTCAGGTCTATGTGATAAGTTTGAGAGGAGACTTGGCTTGTACTAGCTGAAAGGCATTTGTGCTTGCTCTGGCTTGGATTTGCTGTCTGAAATTATTTCCTTGGTACTTAAAAATGGGAGTGGGTTTTCTTTCTCAAGTCACAATTATCTAGTTCACTTTTGTCTTTGAATTTTAAGAGTGAACCTAATTTAGCTGTTTGAATTTTGTTCACAGAGAGAACTCAGTGTACACTGACATTGACACCATACTGCTGGTTTGGTCTGAAAAGGAATGTATTAAAACAAGAGAATTGCACTGACATGAAAAAATCTTAATTAAAAAATCTTAAATTGTTTTTTGGATTAGGTGTTGCCTGTGAACGATGAGCCACCTGTCATGCAAACTGGCCTCCTTCCTGTGCTTCACTGCCTGGAGGGTGAAGAAGTGGTCTTCTCCTTGGAGTACATTCATGCTACAGACGCAGACAGTGATGATATGAAACTGATGTTTGTGCTGGCTCACCAGCCTTACCATGGAGTAGTGAGGAAAGCTGGCGTTACTGTGGATCGCTTCTCCCAAGCTGATGTTGTCTCTGGTTTAGTCACATATAAGCACACTAGTAAGTGAATCAAGGACAGAACTAGACTGGGAGGTGGTAAGAGAGTTTTTGGCAGAAAATCTTTACCTGAATAATCCACGCAATCTTTGTAGAAGCTCAGTAAGAGTTTCTGAGAAACCACGTGTTGTAACTAGAGAAAAAAGTAAGCTGTCTTCCAAAGAAGGCTGATGGTACACAACTACCAAGTGTTTTAAGACCTCCTCCAAATCCCTGCTTGAACTGAAAATTATACTAGAACAAGTCTATCAAAGCCTTATAATCCTAGAAGGCCTATTTCACTGTTGTAGATAAAATATTTGTGCAAAGTTACTATTGCATCATGTAAGAGATAAGAGTCCTCACATTTATTTTGTGACATTAAAAAAAAACTTTGACCTTTTCCTATAGCCATGTGCAGGTAAAATAATACAACACTGTCAATGAGAATTCTGAGTTTTAACAGAAAACTAACAACCTGAAGCAATTTCTTACCTCTCTAATCTAGACGAGTATTCACTTTTTTGGACAGTTTATAGGCTCTCTGTACCACAAGATAAATGATATTGAGACTTCCCTCAAACGAACTACAGTGTTAAATCTCAGTGTGGTTTTATCTTTGAAATCCAAAGATACTTGCCCTCTCAATTAATTACTTATAGAAATCAAAGGCTTTTTAATGCCCTTTCCCTCTTAATGTTGTGCTTTCATTAGCATTAAGGGCAGTCTCTCTTCTACATCTCTGATGACAGCTTTATCCAAATACTTTGGTTTTCCATGTAATTATCTGTAATTTTGTGCTAGCATGGAGAATATGAATGATATTTTCAGAACTGGCACTGTCTAAAGGGAACAGCTGGTGTGACACCCAGTCACAGAAGCTTGCAAAGGGTGGCAGTTCTCAATCTTGTGGTGTATCAGCCCACATTTTGAATGTGGTTACATATAGACATAATATATAGTACAGTACAAAGCACATCTGAGATATTTTGTAGGCAAAAGAGGAATATAAGAACACCTGCATTTCTTGCTACCTAAAAATGTTTCCTTCTGGAAGGGCATGGATATTACCACTTACTGTAGAAAGAGTATATGTATAAAAGAAAGATTTTTTTCCCCCTATTTTATTCAAGAAGGAATGCAGAAAAGATCTCCCCTTCTCCACAAGTGAACATTTGTGTACACCTTAGTGCACAAAGAACAAAATAATGAGTGCCATTAGCTATTACAACCAGAACATAATATTATAACATTTAAATGGTAGTAACATAACTATTACTAACTTAGTTACATTAGTAACTTAGTTACATAGTTCTCTACACCTTTTTATTGTAGAACAGAAGCTGGTTAAAAGCAATTACAAACAACAAACCACATCCCTAACCAGACAGCACCCCCATCAGTCAGAATTAAGAATTTCAGTAATTTTTGCTGCTGTATCATTTTTGCTGCTGTTTCCCTCCTCTTCAGACTTAATGAAGTTTTGGTAAAACCTTTCTTCTGAACTGCAACATTTTTTCCAGGTGGGGAGATTGGCCTGAGTCCTTCCATTGAGATTTTAACCTTTCTCATCTCTGATGATGAGGCTGGCCTGGATGTGAAATACTGCTGTTATGATGGATCTCTTCCTCCTTCAGTTTCGCTTCACAATCCGTTGCCAGGTTACGATCTTAATATCACTGTGCTTCCAGTGGACAACCAGCCTCCATCAATTGCAATCGGTGAAAGCTTCCTCTTACTTATAGCATTCTAATGTGTGTTACACAGTACTGTCATGACTAACAACACGGAGATGTTTGTTGTTTAGCATCAGAAAGAGTCTGCTGAGATCAACATACAAAGGGTTTTGATCAGAATTTCCTTTTTTTTTTTTTTTTTTTTTTTTGGTTTTGCTGCGACCATGAAATGCAGCTGCAGGTGCAAGTATGAGTAACTGCTTGTGGCTTTTCAACTACCTGTCTGTATCATATGGTTAGAGACAAGAGTGCTCAGATCTGTTCCCTTCTATCATGTGCAGTGCTCCATACATGTCCTTTGCTGCATATGTAACCTAAGTCTGAATAAAAATCATAGAATGTCAGGGGCTGGAAGACACCTCATAAGATCATCTGGTCCATCCCCCCTGCCAGAGCAGTATCACCTAGAGCAGATCACACTGGAACACATCCAGATAGTTCTAGAATCTCTCTAGAGAGGAAGACTCCACAACCCCCATGGGCAGCTGATTCCAGTACTCTGTCACACTTACAGTGAAAAAAATTTTCCTCAAGTTCACATGGAACCTCCTAATGCCTCAATTTCCACACACTGCCCCTTGTCCTGTCACTGGGCACCACCAAGAAGAGACTGGCTCCATCTCCTGGCACTCACCACTTACATATTCATAAACATTAATCAGGCCACCCCTTGGTTTCCTCCTCTCCAAGCTAAAAAGCCATACTTTCACATATAAAGTATCAAGCAGAAATGTAGACTGTTGCCATTACAAGGGAGAGAATCTTTTATTACCTATATGAATTCTTTTAGTGAATAAAGACAAGTCTAGGCTATATACACAATGGATCAAATTAATAGTTGTGAAGATATCTTTTCACTAGTGCTCTTTAAGATCAAAAGTAGTTAAAAGGGAAACAGTGTTGGCAATATAAATGTACTCCAGCAACAGTCCATTGTGTGAAATTTTCACTGATTTCCTGGGCTTTAGATGATGTTGGTAGCATGCATATTAAAGGTATGCTTTCTGTGTGCTTGTGTTTTTCCATGTAATATGTTTATAAGAATTACATATGTGTTTTATATACAACAGAGAATACTTAAGCATATCTATGAGCAATTTTGTCATTTCAAAGGTCTCACCCAAGAAATGCCCTAGGAAGCAAGCATTCTCTCAGCAGGAAAAGTTAAACAGTGATGCACAAAAAATTATTCATTATGAGCAATTCATAACAGCTCTTGTGTAATTAATGCTCTGATGAACAGGTAACAACTGATTTTAAGCAGAACATAAGCCATACCTAATAACTTCTCAGTAGACTAATTTCATGATTGCCTTCTTTCCACTTACATAAAGGCAAAAGTAGAGTTGATGGTGTAAACAGAGTTAAAAAAAATCTAAATCAAAATCCCTCAGTAACTCAGTATTTACCTTTCCCTCTTAATTACTATTTCTATTATTGTCAACAAAAGCAATGGTAAAATGAGCTAAATAAATAATAACACTTATCATATTGTTTGTGTGCAGGTGCAAGGTTTGTGGTGGAGGAGGGGTCCTCAGCAACCCTTACCATCAACCATTTGTTTGCCACTGACCCCGACACTACTGCAGATGACTTAGAGTTTGTCTTGGTCTCTTCTCCCCAGTTTGGTTACATTGAAAATACATTACCTTCTCCTGGGTTTGAGAAGAGTAACGTCGGTATAAGTGTAGGTAAGTCTTTACTACATATGGTGATCAGCAGGTGAAATGCATAGGGCTTACAGAGGGCTGTGTAGTGGGCTCTGATGAGGTGTCTGCAGGTGTGTGCATTAATATTGGCAGGGGCTGACAGATGAAGACCAGTGGGATTGTGGGGGAAGTTCAAAGGGAGACTACAGCTCTGCAAATATAAAGAATTGTTGCTGGAAATAAACAAGCCAATCCTTCTTTCGTGTATTCCAGCTGCAATCTATTAGAAGTGATGGTATAAGGTATTAATATCCTCTCTCTGCCTTCTCTTCCCTGCTGCTCAAGGCTCCTGCTCTTCCCTTCACCTATATTTCATTCAGTTAAATGCTGTAGCTGAGACTTTGAGCAGCCTGGATTCTGTGCAAGTTTCCAGGGCAAAGTTACAAAAGTGGTTCACATTCAAAAATTGTAAGGCAGTTTCAGCCTCAGTGGAACCAATCATGGCATGATCTGTAATCATACCAGCTGTTACCAGTGTCTCCAGCTGGATAGCCAGAATCGCTGAACCTCTCAGTCCCCATTTTCCTGGTCTGTCAGTCAAGCAACGTTCTGTCAGTCCTGCCTGCTATTAAGGTCTTTCTATTTAATTTCTGAGATGTCTGAAGTTGCACAATCCCACGAGAAGCAGAAGGATGCATTTTTATTTCAGGGGAAGGGCACACGTCCTACTGTAACATGCACGATGTGATTCCTTCAGCCAAAAAATGACTGAGGCCTTATAAAATACAAGGTATTTCTTCTTTGATGAAGCACAGAATTTCATACTTTTAAAGGATACATAAAACCAGAAGGCAGCAAATGATCACACTGACTTGTCATCTCTTTTGATTCTCTAGCTTCCTTTCAGCTGAAGCAGCTGAAAACCCTGAACATAAACTATGTACAAGCCAGACACATGCGAATGGAGCCAACAGAAGACCACTTTGTACTTTATGTCACTGATGGGCTGCATCACTCAGCAGAGACTCCATTTTTTGTTCTGATCAACCCAAACAATGATGAAGTCCCAGAATTTATAGCAAGAAATATAACCGTAAGAAAAGAATCAAAATGCCTGTCATTTTTATACCAGAAAACACTCTTTAATATAAGTAAGAACATTGTTCTGACACCGCTTCCTCTGTGTCCTTTGCTTTGTGAAGTTCAGCTTAGTTCAGTTTAGTTCAGGAAACAGCTCAGTTAAATCCCATGTAAACCTGTAAGACAGGCCTCTAGTGAGACTGGAGCAGTGCTCAGCTCTGTTTGATATATTGCAGTGAAGTGGGGAAAAAAGAAAAAGGCTCACATCTTTAAATTAGTAATCTGGAAACTAGAAGAATCATTTTGCTTCTTACAATTTCTCAGGAGCTTTTATAATTTATTGTAGAGGTTTTCTGTGTTCCTGGCACAGCCTCTTCCTTCTCTGAAGGCTGCTTTTAATACAAATAGTATTTCTGTGACCAACATGCTGGAGATGTGTAAGCTTATCTTACTGTAATGTAAAAAGTATATGTATGTGTAAATTTTTACATGCATCCATCTTTTAAAAAGTATTTATGTGCTTAAATGCTTTTTCCTCTATGCATTCCCTAGCACTTAATATCACAGGTTTTCTATTAATTGTGGCCAATACGAACTCCTTATATATATATATATATATATATATATATATATATATTTAATAAATGTAACTGTTTACTACTCTGTCTGTTAGACTGGCTGAAATCAGTTTAACAGACCACTTACTGGTGGTTCAAAGGCTACTGAAGGAGGACATGTCCAGAGAAGGGCAACAAAGCTGGTGAGGGGCCTGGAGCACAAATCCTATGAGGAGAGGTTGAGGGAGCTGGGCCTGTTTAGCCTGGAGAAGAGGAGGCTCAGGGGTGATCTTATTACTGTCTACAACTACCTGAAGGGACATTGTAGCCAGGTGGGGGGTGGCCTCTTCTCCCAGGCAACCAGCAATAGAACAAGGGGACACGGTCTCAAGTTGTGCCAGGGTAGGTATAGGCTGGATGTTAGGAAGAAGTTCTTCACAGAGAGTGATTTCCCATTGGAATGGGCTGCCCAGGGAGGTGGTGGAGGCACCGTCCCTGGGGGTCTTCAAGCAAAGACTGGATGAGGCACTTAGTGCCGTGGTCTGGTTGATTGGATAGGGCTGGGTGCTAGGTTGGACTGGCTGATCTTGGAGGTCTCTTCCAACCTGGTTGATTCTATGATTCTATGATTCTGTACCCTGCTTAGGATACCATGCTGAAATTCAATAATTTCTTTTCAATGAAAGATAATTTAATGTTGTTTTTTTTTTTTTAAATTTCATGTTCAGGTTCAAGAGGGGGAGATGAAAGAGTTGGATCTCTCTGTTATCAATGCAGTTGATCTGGACGTGCCTCAAGACCGTTTGGTATTTGGGGTTGTACAGAAGCCCTGGTACGGGTTCCTTATTAATGGAGTTCATGGCAATGATATTCTACACTATAAACAGTTAATTAACCATAGCCACCATAGTCATGAGTTGCTTGTTCATGACTTTTCCATGGAGCTACTGAAAAATGGTAGGTGCAGCATTCTTCTGACATTAGTCTTTCACTTCTTTAACATGGTAAGGTGTGCAGTAAGAAACCGCCACCGCTTGTTATTCACTTGGCCTATGAGTTTTTCCAAGGCAATGTTTAGGAACAGAAGTTAATGTATTTAATGCTAACATTGTCTACTGAATTTAGGAACTGTGAATAAAATCATCATGAGAGGTCTATGTGTCAGAAAGTGTAGCAATGTGACTAAGGGGACTATTGGCTCTGAAAACATAAAGGAAATTATTACAACATATCAGGAAAGAGATTCCAAAATGTTTGACAGTCCCTAGTAAAGAGACAGGGAGACTGATTTAAAAACATTTTAACTGATCATAAATATTGCTTAATGCTTGATTATAGAACAGTATGGGTTGGAATGGACCTTGAAGAACAGCTAGTTCAACCCCCCTGCCAGAGGCAGGTTTGTCTTCCCTATATCAGGTTGCTCAAACCCACATCCAACCTGACCTTCAAAGCTTCCATGGATGGAGAATCCACAGCTCTTCTAGGCAACCTTTTCCAGTGTCTCACCAACATTAACATAAACTAATTTTTCCTTCTATCCAGTCTAAACCTACCTTCTTTTACTTCGAAACCCTCCTGTCACTTCAAGCACTAGTAAAAAGCCTCTTTCCATCTTTTCTATAAGCCTCCTTTACATATTTCATATACCTAATGACAAAAATAATCAGTTAACTTGCTTTAAAGCCCTGTCAGGTACATGTAAAGAAAAAGAGTATTAAACACTGTCACATATATGACAGATTCTTTTATGGCTATAATATGGGATCTATGAATACAAGGAGGGACTTTCAACTTAATCCTGTCATTCAGGTTGCAGGTCAGCTGTCAAAACCTGAGGATAGATTTCTCTTCTCTCTGCCTGTTTAACATGAACCTTCAGAAATATAATGTCCACACTCCAAATTTCTCAGCCTTCCCAAGTTCTGGTTTTGACTCTTTTCCAAAGGCTCAGCTTTTCTCTTCCCCTGTGCACAACAGTGACCAACCCATTTACAGCCAGATCATCTGATTTTCCATGGTCATAGCCTCAAGGCCATCTGCACTGCTGATAGACTTTTTTTAAAGCTCTCTGAGGATTATTTAAGGTGCAGAAAATGGTTACCTAACAGTCTCACTCTTTCTATGGTTTCTGTTAAAATGAATCTGAATGAGGAGAAGAAATGAGCCTCTTTTAAACCAAGTCCCTTTCATGAAGAGAGTCACTCCTTACTCAGATCAAGCTGATGTCTTTGAGTCAATGGTGTGTAGTTGGATTAATGAACAGCAGTGACCCAGCAAGGTTATCTGATAGTCGAAACAAGCTTTCTGTAACCAGGGAACATGGGGAGCAGAGATGGAAGAAGGGTGATGGAAGAAGCATTATCTATGCAAGAGGTTTTGCAGGAGTCAGATTTATTCTTTTCACCTCTCTCTCTCTCTCTCCCTTCCTGTGTCTCTTCTCTTTCTCTTCTCTCCACTCTCTGAGTAGGAATGAAGCTGATGTACATGCACGACAACTCAGAAAACCTCATTGACAGCTTTAAAATCCAGCTATCAGACGGGAAACATGAAGTCCTCAGAACCATTTCAGTAAAGGTCATTCCAGTTAATGATGAGAAACCAATGTTGAGCAAGTAAGCCAAATGTTCATGTCTCTGACAGAGGGATGAGTTCAAATGAAATTACCCAAAATCAAAATCAGCAACCTAGTGGGTGATGTGGAGAGGATGCCATAACTACTCACAGACTAATGTCAATACAGTTGCTTACATCTGGGTTTCTGTCAGCCTGTTCATCAAAAACATTTTCAGCATAAGAAGGGGGGAAAAGAGGGCAGGGAAGAAATGCTTGTTTGTCGTTCATAACAATAAGACATTTTCCAAAGAGCCCTGATCTTTGCACACCTTTGCTGGCCAGTTACCACCATGGTATTTTCTGCAGTTACTTTGCTTACCCTCATCCATGTGTCAGCCTGTCTAAAACCTCTCTGACAGTGTCTCTGGATTTTGACACAAGAGAATCTATAGAGTTGGTGCCGCCTTGCTTCACAGGTGAAAGCCTTTCAGCTTAATGATTGTGTTAGTTTCTGTTACCAGATTCTATTGCTCAGCTGTAACTCAACTTCTGAAAGGTACCTGCCAACTTGCCTTACAGTTCAAAACCAGGAGCTTAGCTTGCCTTACAGTTCAAAACCAATTAGACATGGTCAGGAGTTGGCTGTTAGACCATTTGCAGATAGGCAGCTGGCGGCGAGAGAGCTGGACATTTTAACAAGGAGCTTGTCCCTTGAGATTGATGTTTTTCAGCTGATGACCTGCCACACAGCATCAAGGCCTTCATCCTCCTGGCTGCTTTCCAGGCCTAGGCAAGCCTTTGGGGAGCTGGGGGCCTAAAGGCTTTGGGAGTACAACTCCAGAGTTAGCATATTGGAAATGACTCACAGCCTATGAAGCACGCTGCTATTGAAGTGGGAATTTCTGATCCCCCAGGATATTTGGCCTACCTTCAGATCCGACTGACATTTCTCATGGAACAGAGTTTTGAATGTTTATCATGTAGAGCTCCCTTTACTAGCAGATGTTAGTTTTGTAGTTGAAAGATTATAAAGGACCACATAATGCTAACAAGAGAGAAGGCTGGATGGCAGGGCCCAGAGAGTGGTGGTGAATGGTGCCACATCCAATTGGCAGCTGTCACTAGTGGTGTGCCCCAAGGATCAGTGCTGGGCCCAGTCCTGTTCAATATCTTCCTTGATGATCAGAACGAGGGGATTGAGTCCAGCATCAGTAAGTTTGCAGATGACACCAAGCTAGGAGCAGGTATTGATCTGTTGAAGAGTAGGAGAGCCCTGCAGATGGACCTGGACAGGCTGGATGTGTGGGCAGAGGCCAATGGGATGAGATTCAACAAGGCCAAGTGCAGGGTTCTACACTTTGGCCACAACAACCCCAAGCAGTGCTACAGGCTGGGGACAGAGTGGCTGGAGAGCAGCCAGGAAGAAAGGAACCTGGGGGTACTGATAGATAGTAGGCTGAAGATGAGCCAGCAGTGTGCCCAGGTGGCCAAGAGAGCCAATGGCATCCTGGCCTGCATCAGGAACAGTGTGGCCAGTAGGACAAGGGAGGTTATTCTTCCCCAGCACTCAGCACTGGTCAGGCCACACCTTGAGTGCTGTGTCCAGTTCTGGGCTCCTCAATTCAAGAGAGATGTTGAGGTGCTGGAACATGTCCAGAGAAGGGCAACAAAGCTGGTGAGAGGCCTGGAACACAAACCCTATGAGGAGAGGCTGAGGGAGCTGGGGTTGTTTAGCCTGGAGAAGAGAAGGCTCGGGGGGGACCTCATTGCTGTCTACAACCAGCTGAAGGGACATTGTAGCCAGGTGGGGCGTGGCCTCTTCTCCCAGGCATCCACAACAGAACAAGGGGACACAGTCTCAAGTTATGCCGGAGGAAGTACAGGCTGGATGTTAGGAGGAAGCTCTTCACAGAGAGAGTGATTGGCATTGAAATGGGCTGCCCAGGGAGGTGGTGGAGTCACTGTCCCTGGAGGTCTTCAAGAAAAGACTGGATGAGGCACTTGGTGCCATGGTCTAGTTGACTGGCTAGGGCTGGGTGCTAGGTTGGACTGGATGATCTTGGAGTTCTCTTCCAACCTGGTTGATTCTATGATTCTATGAAAGTCCATTCCCAGTTAGAATGAAAGATAGAGTTTATACATTCATGTACTGTACTGATAATTACTGATAATTGCCAGTTTGTTCCTCATACAGTAACAATAGATATATCCTTTTCCACCCTTTCTCTCTGGGGAAGATGATGGAGTTGAAGATGTCAAGTATTTTTAGCTTTGTCAGCTGGATCCAGAAACTGTTGCTGCCATGCCTAGGAATGTCAGATCCTACCACTTGCCATTCCTGTGGTGAACAGTAGCCCACAGTAAGCCACCTACTGATGAAATAGCTGTTTCACTGTAAGAAGTTACTGCTTCTTGCCTGTTACTCCTCCACTAGGATGCAGTATATCGCCAGCAGTTAAGTAGCAGTGCTTTGAGGAAATATGTTTAGCCTGACATTGAAGCATACTGGATTCACCACATTTTTCAGTCACCACATCCTGCCTGCAGGGTAGGACATTCCTATGCCACTGCACTTTTAAAGGTTAAGATTTCCTCATCTTTTAATCTGTGGGCACCTTTATACCTCAGAAGTTTTACCTCTCATCTCCATTAGTTATGGACAATAGACTGAAGAATCTGAGATGCGATGCTTTGGGCTGGCAAAAAGCAGCTCCTGTTCTGAGTGATTGCCAAAACCTCAATCTGTCACCTCTTGGATTGGATTCTAAAGCAAGAGGTGCCCTTGGGGAACGGAAGGCACTCACACATTCCCCTTGAAAACTTATCAGGATGAGATATGTGTGGCCTAGAAGGACTTAACCAGCTAACTGCCATGCAGAACAATGGATTGACACGAGACAGCATTCAGGGCACAGCTAAATGTGCAAATTGTTTTCACTTATTTTTGTTGTTTTAATATTCTCTTCCTGGCTCAAGCAGTCTTCCCATCAGACACCTGGTCTTTCTGTTTGTACAGTCCCAGCATGTTTATTGCTGGTACGAGCAAATTATTGAGGTTACTTGATCTGTCACTAATAACTTTGCCATATGACTTCACTTTATTTTTTCTCAAATTGCCAAACAATAAAATTGCATGCCTCATGTCTGTTTCAGTTTGCATATGAAACTTCAGGAAAAAAACATTCTCTTTCTAAGAATAATAAATGTATTTTCTAAAATCAGTAGACAATTGTGACAAATTCTTCTCTGGAAATCCCAGCTGTCGCTCTGTTTCAGAGCAGAGACACTTGCATCACAGGTAAAGAAAGAGCTACTATATGAAGAATGTGTCTTTTACAATTCTTGTAAAAATCTATCCACATTTGGCCTTTGAAATGGCATGTCTTGCATGAGCTCAGTTGTGCGCAGCCAGAGCTCAGCTGCCCAAATGCCTAAGGTATCTGTCCCTTTCCAAGCTGCTTCACAACCTCTGGGTAGATAAGCTTGAACAGGTCCCACCCTTGGGGTGACTAAATATCCTGAGTCCCCTCCAACCTTCTTGAAACTTTGCATAGTCTAGTAACACTCTTTGAGTGCTCTATTGTGAAAACATAAGTCAGCTAACAGCAAAATGAAAAAAAAACCAGCGCATGCAGAAGCAAACTAGAGGATGATTAGTAGCTGAGAACAGAAAGAGAGGAAACACCCAAGAATTATCCTAGAGTAAGACTTTATGTGAATTTCAAACTATGGAGGATTATTTTCCCCCAGAGCTGCTTCAGTTTCTTCCTCTGGCTATTGATGGCAATTTCTGCCAAGAGACAGGTGGTCGGCTTCTCTGAAACAAGAACTCAAGATAATTCTGCAATGGGGAGCACAGAGAAAGAGCCAGTTATGTTATTTTAGGTGTCTCCTAAAGATTTAGGTAAGTGGTGACAGACTAGTCTTTTCTCTAATGAACTACCAGTTCATCAGAAACAGTGCTGCTGTGCTCATAGGAGCAGTCATATGGTCTGTCGTAGTTTAGAATTTGGACGATTTGCTTACACTGCACTCTTCTTATAAATTGTATGAAGGTGAGCAGAATAGGGTCCAGGGGAAGAAAACAGATGTGGTAAATCCCAGTTTGTTGTGAATGTATGTGTTGTTGCCTATTGTCATTGTAAAGAGAAGCTGGTCTACTCTTGTTTGGGTTTTTCCTTCTTTTCCTTTTTGGGATGGAAATAGTCATCCTCCTTCCATTCCTTCTGCAGCTGTCATTTTGGTCAGCATCTGGGTAATCCTTATTCGTGGCAAAGAAATTACATGTTGGAAAGATTACTTTTCTTTTATTGCATAAATATGTGTCTTCTATTTTTTGCAGGAAGGATGATATAGAGGTGAACGTGGGTGAAACTCGAATCATTTCTAGTGCTGTTTTGTCAGCAGAAGATAAAGATACCCCCAGGGACAGAATTTACTACTTATTTGAAAAGCTTCCGGAAAATGGTCAGCTTCAGCTCAAGGTTAGTTATTGTTCTTCAACAAAAAGCAGGCATGCAGAGAACTCCCTCTTTTCAAAGCAGAATTAAGTTTGTTTTCCTTTTCTCCCAAATGTCTGTCGTTTTGAAGTAAGATGGCTGTGGGCAGTTTGGTTGTTGAAAGAGTGTTTGAACAAAACGACACTCTCCTAGAGGTGTTGACACTAAAGCCCAGCTCCTCAGTAAGAGAGGGAATGTGAAAAGAATACGAGATTGTCTGGGGCAACAATAGAGAGAAGTGCCAAAGCTGGGAAGGTGTGGAGATAAAGTTTTTTATATTAATAAAATAAAAATGGAGGGAGATGTATGTGAAAGAGTGATAAATAAGAAGAGAGGGAATAAAAAGGGGAAAAAAAAAGAAAGAAGATGTAAAGGATAAAGAGGAAAGACAGAAAATAAGATCGAAAATGGCAGGAAATCTGACCATCTACTGGACAAAGATAAGCACAAGGAGAAACGTAGGAAAAAATGCCTCCTTTTAATTCCATGTGTACACATACATATAGATATAAATATCCCTGTAAGAGTCTGGATTACATGAGACTTTGGAATTAAAGGGGCCCACACACTGGGGTGAGAAACACCTACTGTCTGGAGGTGACAGTTTTAACATACAGTGAAATTCTCCATAGGTTTATTTCTGATATCCCTGTAAGTGTAGTTTTGGATAGAACCAAGAGCATCTTTGTGAAATTAAGAAATAGCAAGCACAAGCTGGGTCAGGAACCACTTAATTTTCATCTTGTTGGCGTCTTGTTCAGAACTGTGCAGAAATCTATTTCCAGGAATAACAGTGGCTACAATCCACTTACTTCATTTTATTTATGGTATTTGTGTATCTTCTCCAGCAGCCCTTGCAGCTGCTTGGGAACAACTCCAGTTATTTACTGCCCTTCAAAACATACTATGAGGAAAGAGTCTATAGCTTAGAAGGGAAGCCAGGCTGCTGGCACAAACAGTCTGCATAATTGCATAAAAAAGAACAAGCTGGGGACGATGATTGAGAGACTGCTTAATGAAGGTTGTTTATTCTTTCTAGGTAGGCCAAGTTTG
The DNA here is from genome assembly GCF_015220805.1 of Pogoniulus pusillus. Lineage (NCBI taxonomy): Eukaryota > Metazoa > Chordata > Aves > Piciformes > Lybiidae > Pogoniulus > Pogoniulus pusillus. Next base: position 62,668,255 of record NC_087309.1, on the reverse strand, counting down.
GATAACTCTTCAAACTGGAATGAAATGCACTCAGGAAGAACTGGATATGAACCTTGTGAGATATGTCCACACAGGAGCTATAGGGTCCAATAAACAAGATAGCTTCAGATTTTATCTGTGGGATGGGAACAACAGGTCACCAGCTTCAAACTTCTACATAAATATCAAAGACATGGAAAACGGTAAATATTTACTAGACTTGTAATTTTACAATGCTTCTTTGTGAAACAAAGACGATCTATGTTGTGATCCCTTGCTAAGCACTTAAATAGGCCCTTGGTAAGTCTTCCTGCAGAGCGCAAAATTGGAACAGGGGTTCACAGAGGTTGTGCTGCCTCCATCCCTGGCACTTTTAAAAGCCCTGATGGGATGAAGCCCTGTGCAACCTGCTTATGGCTAATTTCATGGTTGGCCTGGCTTTGAGCAGAAGGTTGAACTAGAAAATATCCTAAAGTCTCTTCCAGCATGAAATTTCTCTACAATACAGTCCCATGGTTTTTCTACTACTGGTGGCTTGCATGTGGCTAAACAATGCATGAGATAACTTAACAATTCAAAATGACTATTTTAGTGTTGTCTTGGCTATCCTGCAGGAGACATTGCTGTTTTCACAAAACCCCTCAGAGTGCTGAAAGGCAAACAGGGCTACATTACAACTGATGTCCTCCTGGCACTTGATGGTACTGACAAGCCTGAGGAGCTCCTGTATGTGATAACCTCTCCACCCCAGTATGGACAAATAGAGTATGTCAGCTATCCTGGCACCCCCATTACAAGCTTCAGTCAAATGGATGTAGCAAGACATATGGTCTGTTACATTCACAACACAAAGGCAGTCATTCCTGAAGATACATTCAGGTAAGGCAAAACACCCCAACCCCCTAAACCTTCCCCTTTCTTTCCCCTTTTAATTGAGAATAAAAAACCAAACCTGCCAAACCAAACACAACAACAGCAACAACAACAACAAAACCCCACAAAAAGAAAAAAAACAAACAAACCACAACATAAACCAAACAAAAATAGCCCCAACCCTAAACAAAGTTTTAAAAGAGGTGGCAGGTCTGTGGGAATTATCTATATTTATATAGTAAAAGGTATTTCTACTATAATACACATAGTTGTGACTGCTTTGGCAACAAATACTTTTTCTATTGATGCTGAAACTGTAGCCAGAGCCCCATTCACTCAATGGTACTAGCTTCAATACTATTGCAACACCTAAATATACCCAGCTGTTAAGGTTTAACTAGAGCAGAAGTAATCAAAACTACTTCATAGAATTTTCCTTTGCTTTCTTGCTGCAGATGGATGTGGTAAAACTGGTCTACTCAGGTATCAAATAGCTACTTTCTTGTGTACTCTTATTTATTGTATTAATACAATTACAGGCTTTTTGAGTCCATAAATAGTGAACATGCTGAAAACCAATCTGCTTATCTATCCCGACACTACTATAGCTCTAGAATTCACGTGGGCAACTGGATTTTAGGGGTAAACCTAGTTACCTATAAGCACAGTTCAGCAGCCTAGTGATATTCAGGTTTATATAGCTCTGAAATCCCCTCTTTAACCAGCTTAGATGAGGTGCACTCCTAAAGTGAAGACCTCCTGATTTTGTTCTTAAATTAACCTCCTTCCCTGGTGGTAGAGCTGAATGGTGTAATGAATTATCATCAGGTAAAGATGAAGTAGGGGTACTGTTGGTCAAAGTCTCCAGGATAGTTTTGTAAACGAGAGCAAATTCAGGAAAAAACCCACAAACCTGAGAAATAAGGAAAAGATTTCTAAAGGGAGAACACTAACTTCTTGCTTGCATTGGCACTTCCTTCTGAGAGTTTTTAACAGAAAATTAATTTTGCTTTTCCACATGAAAATAAAAGCTTTTTTGGTGTTTTATGACTAAGAAAAAATGAAGGATTCAGTTCTTAAGAGCTGCAATTCAGAAAATACCTGTTTTTTTTTTTTTTACACTCTTTTATGAACAGATTCATGGCATTTTCTATGATGCATGATGAAGATTCAAGAGCATGTAACATCATCTTGTTTTAGAGGCCTTAGCGCAAGTCAGGGTAAAGGAGGAGCTGATGAGGACTAGGTTAGGGATCAGTTGGGATGTCTGGGCATCCATAAATCTGTGGGTCCCGAGTGAGCTGTCTGGGCAGCTGCAGGTGCTGAGTGAGCTGGTAGAAGTCATTGCCAGGCCACTCTCCATCATCTTCGGTAAGCTGTATGGAACAGAAGTGCCTGGAGACTGGAAGAAAGCAAATGTCACTCCAGTCTTCAAAAAGGGCAGGGAGGAACCAGGTAGCAGGTCAGCCTCATCTCTATCCCTGGAAAGAAGATGGAGCAACTTATCCTTGGCACTGTCCTTAGGTGTACCAAGTATAAGAGGGTCATTAGGAGCAATGAATGTGGTTTCACTAAGGGGGAGTTATGTTTAACCAATGTAATAGCCTTTTATGAGTGCATAACTAGGTGGATAGGTGATGGTGGCGCAGTGGATGTGGTTTATCTTGATCTTAGGAAAGCATTTGACATGCTTTCCCACAGCATCCTTGCAGCTAAGCTGAATAAGAGTAGTCTGGGTGATTGTGTAGTGAGGTGGGTTGTGAATTGAAAGACGTCAGAGAGTTGTGGTCAATGGGATGAAGTCTAGCTGGAGGCTTATGTCTAGTGGAGTCTTTCAGGGCTCAGTACTGGAAACAGTACTACTCAATATATTAATTGATGACCTGGCTGAGGGCACAGAGTGCATTGTCAGAAGGTCTGATGATGACACAAAACTGGGTGGAGCATCTGACACACCTGAAGGTTGTGCTACCATTCAGAGAGCCCTGGGCAGGCTGGAGAGTTGGACAGGGATACATCTAATTAAACTCATCAGAGGCAAGTGTAAAGTCTTGTACCTGGGAAAGAACAACCCTATATCCTGGTGAACAGAAGAATGACCATGAGCCAGCAATGTGCCCTTGTGACCAAGAAGATAAATTACACCTTGGAGTGTATTAGGAAGTGTCTGGTTAGCAGGTTGAGAGAGGTTTTCCTCCACTTGTACTCTGCTCTAGTGAGGCCACATCTGGAATATTGTGCCCAGTTCTGGGATCCCCACCTGAAAGACAGGGAACTGCTTGAAAGAGTACAGTGTGGAGCCACAAAAAATATTAAGGGAGTGGAATATCTTTCTTACAAGGAAAGGCTGGGGGGAGCTGGGGCTCTTTAGCTTGGAAAAGAGGAGACTGACAGGTGACCTCATTAATGTTTACAAATATGTAAAGGGCAAGTTTCAGGAGGATGAAGCCAGGCTCTCCACAGTAATGTCCAGTGACAGGACAAAGGGCAATGAATGCAAGCTGGAGCATAAGAGGTTCCATGCAAACATAAGAAAAAGCTTTTTCACTGTGAGAGACAGAACACTGGAACAGGCTGCCCAGAGAGGTCGTGGAGTCTCCTTCTCTGAAGATAACCCACCTGAACACAGTCCTGTGTGATCTACTCTAGGTGATCCTGCTCTGGCAGGGGGTTGCACTAGGCAATCATTTCAGGTCCCTTCCAATCCCTAGCATTGTGATCTGTGAAAGTCTAGGTACATGGAGGCATCAAATAAACCACTCTATGACACCAGGGCAGGTCAAGTGACATTATACCTGGAGTTAATTTAAAACTAATGTTGGGACTTTTCTTAGCTGAGACATTTTAAACTTTCCCTCCCACTAAATTAAATGCGGTGGAGATTCTAGTTTTGTCTGGTCCATTTGTAGTTCTAATAGGAAAAGTGAACAAACACTTTCCAGGTTTATGTTTCTCTATTGAGAAACAATGTGACCAAAACTAGAAGTAGCTTAGACAAGTAGTAGCCTGTAGTCATAACAGCTCTAGAATAGGTATTGTAGGAGTGCATCAATATTACTTCTGTGCCACAATATGTATCACAGTATCACACTACCACCAAGGTTGGAAGAGACCTCATAGATCACCAAGTCCAACCTTTCACCACAGAGCTCAAGGCTAGAGCATGGCACCAAGTCCCACATCCAATCCTGCCTTGAATAGCACCAGGGACGGCGACTCCACCACCTCCCCAGGCAGCCCAAATATGAAAGCAGACCAAATGATTATAGAGAAACCATGCATGTGGATAACCCAAATGTCTTCTGTTTAGGCTTGTGGCTAAGAACCAAACTAGAAAGTGAGCCTTATAGAAGTAGGGTTATGATAATGTAATAAATATTGTTATTCAGTAACACATTTGAAGACAATAATTGGTGTTCCTTGATGTTATAATTTGGAAATACAAACATTGTGGCAGAATATTATTATTATTAAAACAAGGAATAGTTACATTAATTATATGGGTAATTACAAGGGGAGATTAACTGTTGAAATTCTTACTTTCCACTGAAGTATTTCCTTCAGACATAAATTTTTCTGTATTGTTCGGTGCTGCTGGCCTGGAAGAAAGATTTGGCAGTGCTTCTTTGGACAGATGATTTCAACTGATTAGGAACCTGACATCAGATGCTGGCTGCAGGATACTAAAATAATGTGCTAATGTCCTCCATTTTGACATGCTGGCTCGATTTTGTAATGAGCTGGCACTATTTATGATTCCATTTTTATCTTTTAAATGCCATGACAGATGGTAGCTCCTACAGCCAACTCTGTTGCCATCGAACTGCAGAGAGCATGAAATGTTGGTAATGGTGAAATCAAACCATGCAACATGTCCTCCTAACTGAGCCTGAGAGTTGTGCCCTAAATTTCAGCAGAGTGAGGAGAGTATTGGCTGCTCTCCATTTCTAAGGAAAAGATGAAGCAGCCATAAACCAGAAATAAACAACCCAAATTTCCTATAATGTAGAAAAAAAGGATCTCTTGGCACAGGCAGCTTCATCACCTGTGAAATGGCGTACAACGCTTGCATCATAAATTTCAGACTGATGTATTGAAAAAAAAAGGTCTTGCATTCCATAGAAGACTGGATGAATCTTCAGTTTCATGCACTGAATTATCTAAACCTTTCACTTAAAACATTGTTTAAAACATCACCCAAATGATTTTACGGCTATCAAAAGAACTAGAGGAAACATAGCTTTGCCACTATCTTCCAGACTTTTTGAGAGATGGTTAAGGTCTTGTCTGAACATGTGTTGCCTTTTCCCCCCCCCCTTCACATAATATTTTTCACTATCATTCTAGTTCTCTATTTGATTTCAGCTAAATTGCTAATAGCATAACCCTTTTAGCGTTGGCACAATAGCATTAGGTCAGTGCAGGCAGATGTCTCTAGGTTCCCAGCTGGGAATACCATCCTCAGTAAACATATTTCTAACTGCTATATAGTCTCTGGTCTGCTTATGCTCATTCCCATCTGTTTCATGGCACGCTTCCATTAACCAAGTTGATGAAACCTTACTCATCCAGCATTGGTGAAGGCAGCAAGGAGTATTAGGTGGATAGTCTGTGTTATATATATATAGTAAGCTACTTCATGATCTGCTGCTGAAGGTCACTTCTTTTCAGGGCACGCAACAACAGGCCAGGTTCTGACTCTGTTTAAATATTTGGAGGTCTTCAGTCAACAGAGAAAGAGAAGCCACAGAGCACTAGTGTTGACTAGTTCCCATTCGTTTATGTATGGTAAAAAACATAGTAGATTGAAAGAGTCAGGGGTCCAGCCCTCTGATTATCTGAAACACATGTCCAGTGATACTCACTCATAAAAGATCAACTGCATAACTGTAAAGGTATGTGCATGCAGAACACTGGGCATTGGAAGGTGGGAGAAAAAGGAAGGTAAGTAAATGTATAGTCTACCACAAGCAGAATTTCTTTGCTGAGCAGACTGTCTTCTGGGCTCAGGAAGAATAAACCTGAGTGAAAACTACTTTTCAAGAATGTGCTGTGCAGCATAACCACAAAAACTTCTGCAAATGAAAGGTCATTCCTACATAGTAATGAGACATGAAGGACCACGAGACAGTTTCAAAGTAATTTTTACTTTCATACACCCACAAAAGCTTTTGCTACAGGCATGACAATGTACAGTATAATTGGTTTCAGAAAAAAACACTTACATGATAATCTTAACAATGAAAGCTAGGATTAATTTTGAAGGCTAAAAGGTTGCTTTTAACTTAGTTTTCATCCACAACTAAATTTGTTAATTAATTTCTGTAGAACATGCTGCCACTTGTATGGCAAAAGCCCATATTCAGCTGGTAGGCTCCCAACAGATTTTTCTCTCCAGCTTTGAGCACCTGTGTCTTTCTCCTGTTTAGCAACTGTAGAGCATAATCAAATAGTTAGTGTATCTAGTGATAAAACACTGCCTTTGATAGAACTTTCAAAAACTATGCTTCTGTTAAAATAAGTTCCCAACATGAAGAACGTTACAGATATGATTATTTGAGAAATAAATGGTATAGACACATAGATTTTTACAATTACCTTAGTGACTTCTATAGTTCTGCACAGTATTTCTCACAGAATCTCAGTATTTCAGAGAAACTTAATTAAATTTCCTAAACAAACATAAATCAGTTCCTCTGGATACACACAAGTTCACAGACATAGTTACTGCCTAAACAAACCTATACATTGAGATAAGGATGGATCTTATTTGAGCTTTCTTTTTTTAGAGAGTTTTGAAACTTTGCAGTGCAAAAGGCTTGCAACAGTGAAGAGAAAAAAAAAAAAAAAAGCATTGTGCAGGCAGACCATGCACTTTACACACCTGTTCCTGTAGGCTGTAGAAAAACCAGCACTTCCACTGGCAGTTACCACTGCAACCTAATCGAGCAAAGACAAACTTAAGGATGTGTACAGATGTGTGACAGAGGGTGCACAAGATCCCCAGCCAGACCACCACCTTAGCTCTGCTGCAGGATCTGAGATAAAAGACTAGATCAGATCTGTTATGACTTGAGGAGTACACCCTCAAAGCTATTCCTCTGGCTTCTACTCAAGCTCCTGCAGCTGCATTGTAACTTTTGCCTTACACCTGGCCATCAGCTTTCATGCTTTTAAATTATGCATCCCCTCCATCCACATTACACTTTTGAGCTCAGACCAGCTCTACTACTTTCACAGTATCAACACAGGCAAGTCCAGGAGTAAAGCTGTGTATTATCATTTCATTCCAGTACATGGTGAATCAAGAACGCTTGTTGAAGACTACCTTGCCTCTCTTTGCCAGATTCGTCATCAGCAATGGACTGAAGACTAAGCACGGGACACTCACGATCTTCATCAAGGCAATTGACCAAGCTTTGCCTACATTATCTAGGAACATGGGGTTAAGATTAGTGGAAGGTGCTATGGTACTCCTTTCTCCTGATGTCCTGCAGCTTTCAGATCCAGACACTGCCAAAGAAAACCTTACCTTCCTCTTGGCTCAGTTTCCCCAATATGGTTATCTCTATTACCAAGGGGCTGTGCTACTGCAGCACAATTTCACCCAGCAAGATGTGGACAACAGGAATGTTGCATACAAGCACCAAGGTGGGAGTTCCCAAACTGACAGATTTACATTTGTTGCAACAGATAGGACGAATCAAGGCTTCATCGTGAATGGCAGGGTGCAGATCCAGCCAGTAGCATTCACCATTCAGGCAAGTGTGACTACAGGCTTGCTTAAAAGAGACACATATCATGATAAGGTGGAAAATGTAGTAATTTTTATGAGAACTGGTAATTGCTGCAGTCTATGATTTAGTTAACTAGCACATTTGCTTTTTGTATTCTGGAGCATTGACTATTTGCCACAATGCATAACTCAGGCACAGAATTGTATAGGGTGCAAAGAGAGAGTGTACTTAAGAGAAGAAAGACACAACTGCTTACATAAATAGAAGCAAATATGTTTCTATTTTACATAAAAATATCAACCTTAACGTTGAGCCCAGCCATGAGGAGGAATGGGCTTTCTCCTGCTCTGCTTTCCCACTGGGTAACTGCCCCACTGATTTGCATGTGAGGGATAGTAGGATGACTGTTGATCTTCACGTCACAATACTCTTGAATTACAGCCACTTTGCTTCCATGACTGGACAGCTTACTTCCTTCTTAGAGCCTTTCTAAGATGCCTGTTCTGCTTCTTCCTTCCTTTACTGCAGTCTTTCTGTCTGCTTCTCATGTCTCTAACTTTCAAGTTCTTCCCATCGTGACACAGGCTCAGACGCCTTTGCTGTCATTTATTGTGTGTGTCTGCCTGGCATATTTCAATACACAGAGCAGGCTGTTTGCTTTTTATGTCAAAATTATGTATGTATCAAAAGACTGATAGTGGTGAAGAGGCTCCTAACCTTTCCTGATGACAAAGTTTGAAGCTATGTGATGAGCACAGAGTGTCATTTCAGTAGAACCTAAGATATGGGCAACAGCAACAACTGTTGCTGAGTGCTATGACTGTGATTGTTACAATCCTTACATTTATATGGTTATTATTGTAAAACTTTACTGGACTTTATATTTAAAAAAAAAAATCATAAAGGAGAAGGACTGTGGGGAGTGTGGGAGATCAGGATAGAAGTATAAAGATTTTGTGTTGCACTCGTCAGTGTGTGCTGTATTCTGCTACGTGCAGCAAGCAACTGGGCAGTCTGGGCCTGGAAATCTCCCATGAGAAGCATACTTAAGAGGAAATCAGATTTCTTCTGGAGCAGACTGCATGTCAAAGTGGCTTTGATGACCTTGAGCAGGCTACTGTGCTTTTGGCAAAAGTAGGACAGAGAATACTCTGAGGCTGTAAAATGACTATACACTTGTCTAACTTTGATTTAGGTGGATCATTTGGACAAAATGGCACCAAAAATTATTCATCTCCATTGCTTTTCTGATGTGGAACTGCTGAAGAATGGCAACTATGGGATTTACATTACTGCCAGGTCCCTGAAGGCATCTGACCCTGATACAGAAGTTGAAAATATAATTTTTAAGATTTTACAAGGTCCTCATTATGGCTACCTGGAAAATGTAACAACAGGTGCTGTCTTCCACAATCTCTGCATTTTGGGACATACCATCCCAGATTCCAAAACCTACCCTGTGAATATTTGCTTGTAAGAGGAAATCAACAGTTCTTAGCAAACTTTGGGCAAGGTGTGAATGTAGCAAGAAAGCTTTTACACTGAAACCTGAGTCTCATGTTCATCATGAACCCCCAAAGAGTTTGAAATTATTGTATCACACAGTATCACAGTATCACCAAGGTTGGAAGAGACCTCACAGATCATCAAGTCCAACCCTTTACCACAGGGCTCAAGGCTAGACCATGGCACCAAGTGCCACGTCCAACCTTGCCTTGAAGTGCCCCAGGGACTGCAACTCCACCACCTCCCCGGGCAGCCCATTCCAGTGCCCAATGACCCTCTCAGGGAAGAACTTTCTCCTCACCTCCAGCCTAAATCTCCCCTGGCGCAGCCTGAGGCTGTGTCCTCTTGTTCTGGTGCTGGCCACCTGAGAGAAGAGAGCAACCTCCCCCTGGCCACAACCTCCCCTCAGGTAGTTGTAGACAGCAATAAGGTCACCCCTGAGCCTCCTCTTCTCCAGGCTAAACAATCCCAGCTCCCTCAGCCTCTCCTCATGGGGCTTGTGCTCAAGGCCTCTCACCAGCCTTGTTGCCCTTCTCTGGACACGTTCAAGCATCTCAACATCCCTTCTAAACTGGGGGGCCCAGAACTGAACACAGTACTCAAGGTGTGGTCTAACCAGTGCAGAGTACAGGGGCAGAATGACCTCCCTGCTCCTGCTGACCACACCATTCCTGATTGTTGAGATCTGCCTTTGAGAAACTATTTTTTGTTTCTGTCAAGGAAAAAAAAACAATAATCCATAAACACATCACATGGGAAGAAACTGGCTGGGGCTTATAACGAGTTGAGATATGAATGTTTAGCTATAAACCTAAGTATCTGTAAGTTCAAATTTTCTAAGTGTTCAACAATACAAAAAAATCAGGCAATCTGTATGTGGCTCTTCGTAAGCTTTTTAAATTTACCTTAGTGTTTCTCTTTCCCAGGTGGACTTATTCAGAAAACATTTAGCCAGAAGGATTTAAACAATAAAATCATACTTTATGTCATCAATCCATTGCGGGAGGTAAATTCAGACAACTTGGAGTTTCAGGTCACAGATGCCAGTGGAAACGCTGCAATGCCTCGAAGGTAGGTTTGCTGTGGTGCACTGTCATTTCCATGCCCCAGAGAAAATAAACCTGTGCTGGGCTTCAAGCCACAGAGATGTGAACACAATACTCATCCAAACTGCCATTTCTTTGTTGAAAATAGAGATTTTTTTTTTCTTCTCCCCTGAAGGGGATAACATGAAAAGGACAAGCTCCAGGTTAGATTTGGGCACGGATCTCATAGGCCTTCATGGCCTCAGAGGAAAACTTAATGGATTTTTCTCTAACTGGCAGTTGTGCATTTGAGGATCTGACATTCTGAGTGCTGAAGTACAGGGCTGATGGTCCAGCAGCTGGAGGTCACTCTGAACTCACCATTGTGCTGAAATTTTTTTTTCACAAACTTGAGATAATGGTGGAGGGGATGTCCTCAAGCAGTAAAAGCTATGGGAACTATGTTTCTACAAAAACAACAACAACAAACAAACAAACAAAAAAAAAACCACTGAAATAATGTGGCGGGCACACATGATCTTCTGTGTCTTCTCTGTCACCCACTGCCAAAATGTGTATTAGGTACATTAATAAAGTTGCCTCGTGACATGCATAAGTGTCATGTACAGAGCTGTCTGGGCTGTGCACTGACAGACTGGGCTCTCACCTGAGCTGTGCTTTTATGATAAAGGCCAAAAGTGCAAGTAGTTCTGCAGCAGGGGCAGCAATGCTCTTTGTTTCTGAAAACAGACCTGAATGTTCAACCAATTTATTTAATCAGGAGTGAACAAGAAACATAACCAATGCTATTTTCCTGGGATAAACCGGTTGTGAGTATACCAGGGCTCATGGTGGGAAAAAAGCACTGGAGAGCTGGCTCCAAGAGCCGGACTCCTCTGCAGAACAGTGCTCTGCATAATGCAGAGGGCACAGAGACTGAGCAGAGCCAGGCACAGGTTTCAGCAGTTATGCACTGTGCCAAAAGATGTCCCCATGCACAAAGAAATGTCCCCTGAACGCAACCAGCCTGAGCACTTCCCAGATGCACTGTACCGGATCAAAGATGCGCTATTAAAACCATCATTAAAACACCACCACCGCTCATGGGAAAGTGTGGCTTCTTTTACATGAATAGCAACACATAACATAGCTTTAAAAACAGAGCAAGGAGAATACTTTTTTTGTTGTTGTTGGTATGGAAAGTTTCAGGGAAGTAGAATGTATCTGCTATCTCCACTGGACCTCAGAGTAAATGGGAACTTGACTTTAAAGAAAAAAAAAACAGTATTTGTAATAAAAGTTTTGAGAGTTTGGATTAAAAAAAAAAAAAACCACACTTTATTATCACCTTATAGTTACTCATTCAAAATACAAGTTTGATTTGCATGTTGGTATTATTAAAGTTGGATCCCAGATTTTTAACTGAATGCTGTTGGACTATTTAGCAAAACCAAAGAAAATCAGCTTCATTTAGTTGCCCATTAAATGAGCATCGGAGGGTATAGGAGGACAGGAAGAAACTTCCATTGGTGTTAGAGGCAGTCAACCCTGAAAGGTCTGTAAGTTTATTTTAGAAAAGTTCTGAGGTTTTGGTTGGTTGGTTGGTTTTTGTTTGTTTTGTTTTGTTTTTTAAGTAGGACAGCTCATTTTACTTCTTTACACTGTTTTTTCATTCTGCTCTGACTCTAATTTTGATCACAGCCCTAAAAAAAAGCGAGATCTTTATTGCCTACCCTGTGCAGCATGCATTCTTCTGAGGTTTAGTCACATTCCCCATAAACAATTCTAAAACCCAGTGCACAAGACACCTGGATTCCACCACTTCTGAAGCTGAAGAGGCCAGTATGTGAGAGTACTTAAATAAGGCGTGTGGAGAAGGCAGTTGTGTAAGTAAGGGTACTTCAGTAAGGAGCATGGAGAGGTGATGAAGTCCTGAAGCACGTCCTGTACAGTGAGGAGGGGAGTTTGATGGCAGATGAAGGAAGATGGTAAGAAAGGAGGATATTGAAGAGAAAGTACTGAAGAGTGAGACAAAAAACTACAAGGTTAAAGGGAATCGGGAGGAAGCAGGGATAGCTTATCTTGGCCTGTTGGGTGTTATGGACCAGCTCTGCTCAAAGTTGTTGCAGAAGTCCCTTGGCTGTGAAACAAAGTAAAGGCTTGGTTTGGTGTAAGCCAGGGCTCAACTGGAAGATTTATTAGGCACCTCTCCCTCTTTCTAATCAGTAAAATCACACAAACATGTTGATTTGGAAACAAAGACTTAGTATGTGTACTGGTTAAATCAGCAGTCGGGAGGGAAACAGCTCATCACTGAACCTCGGAACAGCAGGGGGTGGAGGCAGCAGAGGAGGTGGCTTCGCTTCACAGAGGCTTTCTCCGCTCTCCCGCAGGCTGGAGCTCCAGTGGTCTCGGATTGAAATGCAACAGACTGAATACGAAGTGTGTGAGAGCATGGGAATTGTGTCTCTGAAAATCACCAGGGCAGGACACTCTGCAGGATCTGCCTTCATTACTGTGAAGGTAAAGCTAAAAGCCAAGCCTCTAAGCAGGAACTTCTTAATTAGCGGAGCGCGTTAATTTCTTCCTCAGACTCAGAAGCATCAGTAACCAGCAAACAAATACAGAAAGTTGAAAAAAAACCTCTGGAAAAAAATCCTGAGTTTTAAGTATCAGTGTTTGTTAACAGAAACTAGAATGCTTTGGAGCAGCATTTGAGTTTTGATGACCTTTGGAGTCAGAGCAGGCAGTTTCCTCAGGCACTCTGCGTAGAAGCTGGGTTTCCAGGGCTGCCAGCCCAAGCCTTGGGTGACCAGGGTCTTGAGACTTCTCGTTTTCCTGCTTAGGCTGGAAGAGCCCAGAAGCTTCAACTCCACAGCCATGTTAGCCTCCCCCATTTCTACTGCCACTGTCATCAGCCTTTGAAAAAGCCTGAGGGAACCCTTATGTCTTCAGTAATGGTGTCTGTCTTATGTTTCAAAACGTCAACCTGAAAGCTGCAGGTTATGATTTTGTAAAACATGTTTTGTGCAACTTGCCATCACAAAGTTTATTTCCCCCCATAAAATGGAAATTCTGGAGTTTTACCAGCTCCCTTTACTAGAAAAATACAACTTCACAGGATTCAGCTCTAATTTGAAACGTGATTTTGATGTTTCTTCTATGTAAATCAGTGGACATTTTGCTATTGACTTCACCAGGGGCCACCCTGACCAATCCTTCAGAGACTATATTCTGTCTGTCGCTTGGCTAACAAGACCAGTAAAACTGATCACAGCATCAAGAATGCAGCATGGAAGCTGGTGTTCTCTGCCAGTCTCCTAAGAAAGCCCAGGGAGTTGCTAGAGTCATTAGGTATATAGGGGTTCATGGCTACCACAAAAAGACTTTGAGACTGACAAACAGATCTATATGCAAATGCTCCTTCCCAGACCTCCAAGTGGGCTAAATAGGTAAGCGTGACAATACCGCTGACAGTCTTCTGGGATGCCATGATGTGCCCTCACAGGAACCAGGTACGGCTGAGACCTCAGGGCTGGTAAACAGCAGTGGTGTCTGAGGCTGTCAGGGAGCAATTTGAGAGGCAAGAAGGCAAAATACAAATATTTTTATAATGAATTTGAAACCGTGAGCGAGGACAGAATAACAGTTGTGTATCACATCATCAGTTCTTTAGAATGGTTTGGTTTTTTTGCCCTTCACTAAGCACATGGGTATGGGTTGAAATGCCTTTTAGAGACTTCATGGAGAGGCACACAGTAGCTTCAGCGTGCAACAGAATACAGTGATTTGGTGACATAGTTCACAATATGGCATTTACTGTCTGATTTCTTGTTAGGTCAATGAAATATCTGCTGTTCTGGGAAAGGACTTTACAGTGACTCCCTCAAAGCTTGTTCAGTTTGACCCAGGTATGAACCAGTACACAGAATAATTTTAATATTAAGCCACTGATTTTGAAAGTCTAACCTCTCATTTTTGGCATTGAAAACTATTTTGTACATGTATCTAGAGGAGCTGAATAGGACTACAGACACTCTGCCTCATTTTCTGGAAGTGCAGTGGGTTTCATTTGTGAGTTAGGATACTTATTACTTAGGGTGAGATGGCATAGAGTCCCTTATGTCAGCATAGGGTCCCTTATGTCGGCTAAAATATCAGAAATGATAAAATGATGTCTCCTAATCTCCCTACAGCTAAGCTGGAGAGGACTTGCCCTGAGTTGAGCTGTTAGGCACTTTAAAGATCTAAAGTATAACAGGTAAAACTCAAGATGCTGGACACACTTGGGAAAGAAATGAATGCAACTCAAGTTATGCAATGTATTAGTGACCAGAAAGTTGCAAAATAACCTGAAAGTTGTCACACCTCATCTCTGCTTGCACGATAACCATAAAAACACTCTGACCTTGACCGAGGGCGTAAATATCAGGAAATGGTAATGGCTGTATTATCAAAAGGATCCTGACTTTTCTTCCCTGGGAAGAATCAATAGTGAAAATGAATACTGAAGATACTAGAAAAAGTTCCCTGTATCAATTAATATTATTGTGCTTTTGTTACCTTCCTAGGTCTAGTGAAGAAACAAACCCAGTTAAATGTTCATAATTTACCACTCAGAAATTCATCTTCACCTGAAAAGACTTGTATTTGACCATATAAATATATTATTTGGGAATGAAAATCTATTTGCTATAATAATAATAATAATAATAATAATAATAATAATAATAATAATAATATCCTATGCATAGGGAAATATGATCCCCTCCCCCCTCTTTTTTTAACACATTCTGTTGCCACAGCCAGGATTTATGAGTTTAGAAAATGGGGTTGTGCTAGTTTGAAGCTAGCTAGAATGTTTTAGTGAGAACAACTAGATTACAGGCTGTAAAAGGAAAACAATGGTGAGGTCTACATCCCTCACAGGCTTGCTGAGATGTATAAAAACATAAAGCAAAACATAGATAAGCCAGTCTCTCACTCGGGCTGCTGGCTGAGCTGCATCTCTCTAACCTCACTCTCCATTTTGGACTAATCCACTTTGCTTCCTAAGCCCCTGGTCAAACCTCCATTCTTCCTTGGGACTGGGTTAAGGTTGAGAGGGTAGGGGGAAGGTGAAGGGGTGGTTGAGAGCCCCTCCTGGGGACTCAGGTTTCTGGGGGAGGAGTTATGTTTCTGTATTACCTTTTACCTTGTGTATTTCTGTATATCATTGTATATACTGTAAATATCTGCTTGTATATTGTGCTAGCTGTAAATATAAGCTTCATTCATATTTCCAGACCCAGCTGAGTCTAGTCTGGGTGATTTCTAAAGTGTGGGGGGGTGGGAACACCCAAACCATCACAAGGGGGCACACAGGCCTCCCAGGGTGTGGCCTGCTATGAGATTATTCTGATACTGTGAGCAGTGAGACTTCAGTGGCAGAAAGACAAAACAGATGATCAGTGAAACACTGAAATAAGTGGCATGTGTTTGATGGTAAAAATTAATCCAAGTGCTTAGCTGCACTTGAGAAGTAGATATACAGAATATGTTCTCAGGGCCAAGTGCAGGGTTCTGCACTTTGGCCACAACAACCCCAAGCAGCACTACAGGCTGGGGACAGAGTGGCTGGAGAGCAGCCAGGAGGAAAGGAACCTGGGGGTACTGATAGATAGTAGGCTGAAGATGAGGCAGCAGTGTGCCCAGGTGGCCAAGAGAGCCAATGGCATCCTGGCCTGCATCAGGAACAGTGTGGCCAGCAGGACAAGGGAGGTTATTCTTCCCTGTTTTCAGCACTGGTCAGGCCACACCTTGAGTACTGTGTCCAGTTCTGGGCTCCTCAATTCAAGAGAGATGTTGAGGTGCTGGAACATGTCCAGAGAAGGGCAACAAAGCTGGTGAGAGGCCTGGAACACAAACCCTATGAGGAGAGGCTGAGGGAGCTGGGGTTGTTTAGCCTGGAGAAGAGGAGGCTCAGGGGGGGACCTCATTGCTGTCTACAACTACCTGAAGGGACACTGTAGCCAGGTGGGGGGTGGCCTCTTCTCCCAGGCAACCAGCAATAGAACAAGGGGACACAGTCTCAAGTTGCGCCAGGGGAGGTATAGGCTGGATGCTAGGAGGAACTTCTTCACAGAGAGAGTGATTGGCATTGGAATGGGCTGCCCAGGGAGGTGGTGGAGTCACCGTTCCTGGAGGTGTTCAAGAGAAGACTGGATGAGGCACTTAGTGCCATGGTCTAGTTGACTGGCTAGGGCTGGGTGCTAGGTTGGACTGGATGATCTTGGAGTTCTCTTCCAACCTGGTTGATTCTATGATTCTATGAAAGTCCATTCCCAGTTAGAATGAAAGATAGAGTTTATACATTCATGTACTGTACTGATAATTACTGATAATTGCCAGTTTGTTCCTCATACAGTAACAATAGATATATCCTTTTCCACCCTTTCTCTCTGGGGAAGATGATGGAGTTGAAGATGTCAAGTATTTTTAGCTTTGTCAGCTGGATCCAGAGACTGTTGCTGCCATGCCTAGGAATGTCAGATCCTACCACTTGCCAATCAGCTGCACTGAGTGGCATACTAGATTGCACTCAATAAATTGTAACATAAAGGAGCAGGAAAAGGCCCCATTGAAGTTTATGGATCTGTTTTTACTGTCAGCTCCTCTTAGCTAGAGGGACTTATACTGAAAAGGCACAAGGAGACAGAAGTTATAAGGTGTCATAAAGATGTAGAGATTTTATTTTACAATATTGGACACATATATTTGTGCTCATTGCAAATGTCAGCAATTCAAGAAAGATGTTGAGGTGCTGGAACATGTCCAGAGAAGGGCAACAAAGCTGGTGAGGGGCCTGGAACACAAATCCTATGAGGAGAGCCTGAGGGAGCTGGGCCTGTTTAGCCTGGAGAAGAGGAGACTCAGAGGTGATCTTTTTACTGTCTACAACTACCTGAAGGAGCATTGTAGCCAGGTGGGGGGTGGCCTCTTCTCCCAGGCAACCAGCAATAGAACAAGGGGACACAGTCTCAAGTTGTGCCAGGGTAGGTATAGGCTGGATATTAGGAAGAAGTTCTTCACAGAGAGAGTGATTTCCCATTGGAATGGGCTGCCCAGGGAGGTGGTGGAGGCACCGTCCCTGGGGGTCTTCAAGAAAAGACTGGATGAGGCACTTAGTGCCATGGTCTAGTTGATTGGATAGGGCAGGATGATAGGTTGGACTGGATGATCTTGGAGGTCTCTTCCAACCTGGTTGATTCTATGACTCTATGATTCTATGATTTTGTGATTCAAAAGCAGGTCTTGAGATGGTTTTATTGACAGTAGTGTGTATGTTGAAAGAGGTTTCTTTCTTTTCCTGAATAAATTTTGCAGCCTTTCAGGTAATAATCAGCTTAGTACTTTATTTATTAATTGTCTTGTTCCATTCCCATAATGCAAGTCTGAAGTTACAAAGTAAAGGCAAGCAGCCAAGTAAAAATCTTGTCTTTGAGTATAAAGTCTGCCTAAAATTTTGCACTTCAGTCTTTGATTCACTTACAGGTATTTTAAGTAACTGTTCAAGATAGCTTTGAAGATAAAAAGCATTAAAAAAAATCTTGATAACTGCAAGAGCAGTCCTAGATCTGTACACTGCAATGTCATTTTGCACATCTACAGCAACTTCATTACAGTGTGTGCCCTTGAACTGGATCATCATTGCCCAGGCACAAATTTGAATTTAGATGTTTTTCTGGAAGAGCAGCTGGGGCCCAGTCAGTTGGTAGGAGTACAACAGCATATGCCAACTACTCCATTTTAGCTGCAGACACAATAATGAATGTATTTCCTTGCCATACCTGTTGATTTCAATAACAGTTAAAGAGTAATTAAAATGTTTATTTCTGTTAGGAATGTCAACCAAGACATGGAATATAGCAATTACCTGTGATGGATTAGAGGAGGATGATGAAGTCTTTGAAGTGGTTCTGAACTCTCCTGTGAATGCTGTTCTTGGCACCCGGACAAAAGCTGTAGTGAAAATTTTGGACTCAAAAGGAGGTACTCTCTTTCAATCATAATCATTAAGAAGATGGGACAGTCTTGGTTTAGTAGCTAATTATCTTCATCCACAGGTTGTTCCTAACACTAACCTTGATTTCCTTTTGGAGAAAACAAGCTTGACAGTTGCAAAACCACTACTGACATACACAGTTACATACTCCTCTTAGGAAACACATCCTGGAGAATGCAACAGGTACTAAACGAGAAGGCTGCAAAGAAACTGTTTTGCATAACAACATGATGCCAGTTCTTGTTTATTGAAGTGGGAAAAAATGGTTTTAGGTCCATTAGAATTCCCTCCCTCCTCCTCCCCTTTTTTTTTTCCCACAGTTTGACAGCTGCTACACACCTCTGGAAAAAAAGACAAAACTACTTTACCCTAAAAATAAAACCCAACAATCTAACAACTAAACCCCGCACTTGGCAACATATTTTCTATTACTTAACAAACACAGTCCACAACATTACAGTGCATAGCAGTGGTTGTGACAGAGTTTAGGCTTTTATGTCTGTGTATTTTTCAGTGATGAAATGTGGTTTACCTAAAATCACACCAAAAAAGAAGCAACTGCACAAAAATAGAAATCACTACCGAAGCAACTGAGTCACAGAATCACAAAACCACAGAAATAGTCAGATTGGAAAAGATCATCAAGTCCAACTGATAACCTTTCTATACAAAGTTTGCCCCTAAGCTGTATCCTCATCTAAAGGATCTTAAATCCAGAGTTGGTGACTCAGCCATCTCCCTGGGCAACAAATTCCAATGTCTGAACACTCTTTCTGTGCATTTTTTTTCCTAATGTCCAGTCTAAGCCTACTCAGCCACAGCTCAAGGCCATTCCCTCTTGAGCTATCAATAATTACCTGTGAGAAGAGATCAAGAGATCAAGGTCAGCTTCTCTACAATGTCCTTTTAGATGGTTGGAGACAGCAATGAGATCTCCCCTCAGCCTCCTCTATTCAAAATAAACAGCCCCAGCTCCTTCAGTCACTCCTCATAAGATTTATTCTCCAGGCCCTTCACCAGCTTCATTGCCCTTCTCTGCACTCCCTCCAGCACCTTTATGTCTCTCTTCTAATGAGGTGTCCAAAACTGAACCCAATACTCAAGGTGTGGCCTCACCAGAGCTGAGTACAAACTGATAATTACCTCCCTACTCCTTCTGGGCACAGCATTTTTAGTACAAGTCAGGATGCCATTGGCTTTCTTGGCCACCTGGGCACACTACTGGCTCATATTCAACCATGTATCAATTAGAACCCCCAAGTCCCTTTCTGATAGACTGCTTTCCAGCCACACTTTTGCAAGCCTGAGTCTTCTGAAACCTGAAGAGTTTTTTTGGGTTGTTTTTGGTTTTGATATTCTGGTGCTTACTGAAACATTTTAGATTTATGCTGCAATGAATTAGGCTTAACTAAAAATAAAAAGAAATTAAAATATGAGATCTGTTTTCACAGCACAGCTGGTTTGTAGGAACAATACTGTCCTGGATTTCTGATGAGAAAATTGTCTGGACACCAACATTAGTTAAATATAGTTGTTTGTCCTTGACCAAAAAACAGCAGTCCACACCTCAACCTATGCACAAAGAGGCATTTTTTGGCATAAGCTTAGATGGTGTTTTGATCTGAGGGTAGACCAGATGCATTATGTATAAAAACATATACATAGATAGCAGTTGCAGTCATAATCACAGCAAACTCCACAAACAGGATGACTGAACAAACAGCAAATCAATCACATCAAGTGAAACAATCATCCAACTTTTAATGGCAAGCTGTTTGTGTACCCATGTAATCATGACCACTTATCTGCTCATGCAGTTAGAACTGACCATCTGCCATTTTTCATGCTTTCAGGTCACTGCAGCTATTCTCATTCTTCTGGCCAGAGCAAGCACAACTTCAGGGGAAAAGCCACGCTGTTTCCAGCACCCTCAGGCTCCTCATCACCTCCCAGGCCTGGCAATGCTCTCTTGAAAGGGATCCCACTGTTTGCTTCCAAAGACATGACAGAGCATGGAGGGGAGTCGCAGCAGGAACAAAGTTTGGCAAATCAGTCAAAGACCAGGCTGAGAGTGACTGGAAATGGCAAAATAGTAAGATATTTATGTAATGCAGTGATGGGTTGATTGTTTAATTTATTGAGACATGTTAATTTAGTTGTCATATTTTTGTAGTGATCTGATCCTACCTGACCATGAAATAGAATCATAGAGTCACAGAATCAACCAGGTTGGATGAGACCTCCAAGATCATGTAGTCCAACCTATCACAAACTGAATTTGCTCTGATTGAGACCCGAAAGCTATTTTAAAATAATGAAAGGAAAAGAAAAAATATTTAAAATCCTAATTTTGAAGATCAATATATGCCAGAGAAGAAGAAAAATAGAGTTGTGAGAGGAAAGATGCAACAAGTAACTTCAAGAAATACCCAGCCTGCGATCTTGGCTAAATTATGGGTCAGTTAGAAGAAAGAAGTCACTGCAGCCAGGCATGTGTATAGAAGCTGTGAATCCGGTCCTAAAGTTTTAAAGCTGAAAATGCTGTTAAACAGGGAACAGTTACTTGGAGCTTGTCCATTGATTTTCTTGCTTAACCTACATTGGCTTATCTAAGTAGTTCAGAAGCATTCTACTATTGTGATTATAAAAGGTAACACACATGATTTTTAATGGCTCTTTTCTGAGGTGATCGGTTTCCATCTGAAAGAGAAAGAACTAAAACCAAAATAATTTCTATGTGATTTGTAACCTAGAACTCATACTAAATGTTGCATATAGTCTTTTTGTTTCTACAATGTGTGAACAGGCTCATCTCATTCTGCCTGTCTACATTTTTCAGGTTCAACCTTCATCTGTATTTAGAAATGGAACTGATGTGGTTTTCAAAGTAAGAGTATTCTCAGTATTCCACTTCCTATGATTTCTTTCAGATTTTGTTTTGGTTAACTTTTTACTGGCTTATCACTTCTATTATTCATTTTGATAAAGTTTTTCTAAATATCTTTATTTTTCTTTGGTGTCACATCCCCTTGATTAGCAATTATTGGGGGTTTGTTCGTTTGTTTGTTTTTTAGTTTATTTAAAATTCACTTGTATGTGCTAACCCTTTCTTTTCCCTGCCCTGATCTCCTTGTGTGTGATATTGTAAACAAAGTATCATGGGATGGTATCACTCCGAATAGAGGATGACACCTCAACAGCTAAAGCAAATAAGAAGGGCCAAGCATCTGCAATTAACCAAACACAACCCCAGACGAATATCATCTCCTCTAGGAAGACAGAAATCCCACAAGCTGATAATGCAGAACTGGCATCTGAACCAAGCTCAGGACATCAGGTATGAAACCTTTTGTTTCACAGGCATTTTCACCATCTGTTTTCAGTCATGCTGTTTTCCAAGAGGATTTAACACCTCTGAGATCTGCAGCCTAACACCTCCCACTCCAAAGCTGAGTCAAACGAATACACAGACAAAACAACTCAGCCCTTGAAGAGTTTGCATGGCATAAAGCTTTAATACAAGACTTGCTTAATCTGTTTCAGGTAGACTGTTTGTGTAATTATTTTCCTTCAAATTTTCAAATGACATTTCTCTCTGCAGGACTCTTACTCTTTCCCAAAGACCTGCACACCAGATTTAAAGGGGCTTTTACAGTATGAAGAAAGTACTCAAAAGTTATTTCAGTGTGATGGAATAACATGGAAATTATGGAATTCCCAAAGCAAGGTAAAAATATCAGCATAAGTCTACCATGAGTGCAACTCTCACTCCTGTAACAACTATTGACCTGCACAGGGAATAAAATGGTTGTCCAAAGTTGAGTTTTCTGCCAGTGTTACCTTTCCTTCCTGTCACCCACGGGTGCTCCTGGACGAACCACATAAGCACTGATGTCTTGGTCCTTGGGGGGATATGGGCATGAGGCAGTCAGTGAATGAAGTCTGTGAGAGATTTAGTGGGAGTTGGCTCACCTTGGTATTCTCTAAACATGTATCACTTTCACCACAGAAGATGTGATGCTGACTTTTGCTGTACTCCATTTGCTATGCAGGCTGCAAGAGACAGCAAATGGTGTCCAAACCGATGTGGTCTCTTAAAAGAATTTTTGGAACTGAAACCTCTCATCACCTACTCATTATAAATTCTCTTCCCTGGCAAGCCTTTGTTTCTTTACATCTTTTAAACAATGATGTAGCTTTATTCATAGAGACCAAAGCTGATTTTCATTTTTAATTATGAAGGAGCACTTGATTATTAGTGCACAGACCTAGATCACTGTGAACACAAGTCTATTTTGCCTTTTCCTCTTTTATATTAGGAGGTAGGCATGAAGAAATGTCCCTCTGGATGGAGTCATCATGAGGGCAGCTGCTACTTCCTGGTAGTGAATCACAGAGTCAGCTGGAATGCTGCTGCACGGGCGTGCAAAGAACGGTGAGAGACTTCTCCAAGCGAATGTGTTTGCTGCGCACTGCTGTTGCCCTCAGCTGAGTGTCTCTCTTCATACAGATAAGTACCACTTTGATTGTGCTGCACAGCTCCCTCAAAAATAGAACCCCTGGGAATCAGACCCAGTGGAGGACAGAAATAATATATGCCACAAAGTTTCAGGTGGCGATGCTACCTTATTCACATCATGAATTCCCCAAGCTGTCCATCATGCTTTCCTAAAGGAAGAGTTTGTTTGGAACAAGAGAAGTAAAGCAAAGACTCAGTCTTTTATCTTCTGTGACCCGTAACTTCCTTGACTCTACCTTCTTTCACTTGATACAGCAACAGTACAGTGTTGACAGCTCCTGTTTGTCTCATCATATTTTCCTAACTACTTAAAACATTAACATTAAATTTAACAGTAATTTTCTGACTCTGAGGATAAAGAAAAGCAAATAAATAATAATAGTTGTCTAAAAGTATGAGACCAATATAAAAACTACCAGTCTTGCACTTTGGAGGCCTGCTTTGTGATTTTTATTTCAGGAGTTATAGCTTAGACTAGAAGAAATGCTAGCCACAGTAACATAGGGCTTGCCCTAGAATCATCCGCGTTCTGTACCTTGTATTGAATTATGAGCACCAAGTTGAAGACCAGCCTGAACAACATGGGAGGTTTTAGCAGACCTTTCCATTACTCCATGAAATGACAACTGAAGAAGAGTTGGAGATGAAAGATACAGAATATATGACTTAAATGGTTGAAGGGCATGCAGGAAACATGAAATATGCATAAACATGTATAATAAACCTTGATTCCTTCCAGTCAGCTATACCAGATTCAGTTGTCTTGGCAACACATGAAAGGAAAACCTTGCTTCTAATACAGTATCACAGTATCACAGTATCACAGTATCACCAAGGTTGGAAGAGACCTCACAGATCATCAAGTCCAACCCTTTACCACAGAGCTCAAGGCTAGACCATGGCACCAAGTGCCACGTCCAATCCTGCCTTCAACAGCTCCAGGGACAGTGACTCCACCACCTCCCCGGGCAGGCAATTCCAGTATCCAATGACTCTCTCAGTGAAGAACTTTCTCCTCACCTCAAGACTAAATTTCCCCTGGCATAGCTTGAGGCTGCGTCCTCTTATTCTGGTGCTGGCCACCTGTGAGAAGAGAGCAACCTCCTCCGAGCTGAAGGAAGTTATTCTTTACTAAAATGTAAATGCTACCTGCTCTTGTGATTTCACCACCTATTTCACACTATCAATTGGTTTACTCAAAATTGCAGATCCTGAAATGTTTGTCTATCAGCTGTGTGTCTTTTGTTATTTATTCAGAGAAGTTGCAAATATTACAGGTGGGAGTTTTGTTTGTTTGCTTTTGATGATCTCAACATTCCCTTGGGATTGATCCCAATTGATCCTTTGGGAACACACGTCGTTCTGCATAGAAGTGCTTCTAATTTCCTAAAAGAGTGTACTCCTGGTAACTCACATTATTTGTAGGTAGTAACTTGCCAAAGGATATAAGGTAAACTTAGATATTAAAGTAAACAGCAAATGAATCTTAGGACAGTGACAACTCCATTCATGCTGGAGTACTACAACCAAAGAAAGCTTTATCCTGGTAAATGTGAGTGCTCCTGGTCTCCATCTAGAACTGAATTGCAAAAGTACAACCCTAGGCAGACACTTAAAAGTGGTGCATGAAGATAACTTCATAAATTTTACTCTGCATTTTTGCCCAGCTCCCCTCCTGGCAATCATCATGACCACCAACAGTTGTGGCATTTCTGTCATTAATACTACTGTTTACATGTCTGCATCTAAATAGCTGGTATTTCCAACAGGTAAATAAAATCAGCACAGAGGTCAGTCCTCAGCTTTTTAATACACCAGTATTCAGTATATCACCCAGTTTCACTGAAAAATAAGAATGCTTTTTATTATTAAAAAAAAACAGCATTACTTTAAACTTCTGGTTAATTTTCCTGACAGACTTTTTTCTATTATATGAACAGGAAAAAAAGCACAAGAATTTTAAAAGTTGCTCCAGTAAGAGTCTCTAATTAATCAACCTCCAAACTTCTTAGAGAAAAGTGTTGTTATTCTGAGATGATGAGCTTGAGACAAAGCTATAAACAAACCAAAACAAACAAAACCACCCAAACAAACAAACCCCCCACCTCCAAAACCAACAACAAAAAAAGATTTGTGCAGGTTGGAGAGGGTCCAGAGGAAGGCCACAAAGGTGACTAAAGGACCCAGAAGTATGCTATATGAGTAAAGGCTGATAGAATTGGGTTTGTTCAGCCCTGAGTAAAGATGGCTTAGGAAAGACCTCATCACCATGTTCCAGTATATAAGTAGTGTTGTGGTAGGCCTGAGTAGGCCAAAATAGGCTTATACATGTCCTGGCTTGCCCTTCTTCTGTTCTGGGGGGAAGCAACCATGGGAAAGAGGACAAAGACCCTGGAGCCACTGAGTCTAAGGACTCTGGCCTGCCCAGACTTGTTTATGTCCTGTGGTAAACACGATATACATGCTTAGCTTGTGCCTGCCTTGTGCAAGGCCTGTGTTTTTCCCAAATTTGGGTAAAGCAAGCCTATGACTTCACCTAATATAGTCAGGGTTGGTTAACTGCCATTCTGATTGGCTCTTTTGTGTCCAAAGGCCCAGTAGTCTCAAGCTGTACTGCTAAAAGAACTGAGCAGGTAATGCAATGTGCTCTGCCATTGTATTGGTGCCTGCTGTTGCCTGCTACTATTGCTCTCTGTTCCTGGCAGTGTACTGCTTTACTGCCTTATTGCAACTTGCCATGCTATGCTAAGCTGTAAACTAGCTCTTCCACAAAGTAACAATTCTGATGATCTTAGTTTGTTTGCCTGGAAACTCCATTGCCTCGAGTTCACCAGGAAAAGGCTTTAAATGCCTCAACGTGATTGGCCTGCATAGCCAGCATGACATCACGTCAGGATTGCACATCACAAGACATCCTGCCTACACCTGAAAGTCTCCTGCCAAGACAGGAAGCCCTGAAGACACACAGGTCATCCAGAGAAGCCAGGATAAGGCCAGAGATTGTGTGCCTTCTTTCCCAGCACTATGTGAAGCCTGGGAAGAATCAGATGCTTCTGCAGCTGACAAGACAGCAACAGAAATCCCTGAAAGCATTTGGCTACTCTCTGAAGCTGTAGCTAGCCCTGCGAGTTGGAAGATAATTTTGTGAGTAAATACCTAAAGCCTCTTGTAATTCACCATTGCCTTCTGCCATAAGCAGAAAGGAGCTCCTTGAGTTCATCTAGTGGGCAAGCAGTATATTGACTGCAGGAACCTTCTCCTCCAGTTCAATTAATGTTTATATTTTTGCTGGTTATTTCTAGATGTACTTATTATCTGCATAATGTTTCCATGACCATGCAAAGAACCAATTATTATTAAAATTAGTGGTCAGGGGTGGTGAGAGTTGTGAATATCAAAATTAATAAACAATATTATTTTTTGAAAAAGATAATCTCACATTACTTAGTTACCTCCTCCATTACAAATAGAGACTTCCTTTCTACAAGGAATGACATGGAAAAGAAAAGAGTGAGAGGTACAAGTTACTTCTGGGGAGATTCGTATCAGACACAAGAGAGAAATTTTTCACAATAAGCACAACAACAAGCACAACTCCCCAGAGAAGCAGTGGTTTCCCCAACATGGGACACTTTAGATTCCGCTGGATGGGGTGCTGGGCCACCTTGTCTACACGGTACTTAATCAAAAAAATGGTGGATCAGACAGTCCTTAAGGTCTCCTCCAACCAAATATTCTATGATTTCAAGATTCTATTTGATCAAAGAAATGCTGTCAATTTATTGTGGAAGCAACTGTCTGGATGAAACTCTGTAAATGAGCCTATGCCAACTGATTCAGACTTCTAATGGGCTTTGACACCACTGCAACCATTTATTGAAGGTGGCATGCCACCATTTGTTTCAGTTTTCCTGTGCAGGGACAGAAGCAGACACAAATTGTGGTTGCCTTGAGTTGCTGTATGCTATAGAGATAGTGTAGATGGAAAAAAAATCTCAGGTAATTACTGTGAAAGTCTTGCACCATTTTTAACTATTCTCCAATACACTGTAGGAAGGATGGGTTAGGAATTCCCATCTCTAGCTTTGTTTTGTTGTATTGTGTGGTTTGAGGCTCACTGAAATATTTCACTGAGAGAAATTAAATCCTTAGCTGTGAGAAGATACAGTCTCAAGTTGTGCCAGGGGAAGTACAGGCTGGATGTTAGGAGGAAGTTCTTCACAGAGAGAGTGATTGGCATTGGAATGGGCTGCCCAGGGAGGTGGTGGAGGCACCGTCCCTGGAGGTGTTCAAGAAAAGACTGGATGAGGCACTTAGTGCCATGGTCTAGTTGATTGGATAGGGCTGGGTGCTAGGTTGGACTGGCTGATCTTGGAGGTCTCTTCCAACCTGGTTGATTCTATGATTCTAAGAAAGGAAAGAAAACAACAGTAACCTGTATCACCATTCTTCTGCTGAGAAATGCAACCAGTCAAAATATAGATAAGACATTTACTTCTTGCACACTGCTCAGCCCTCACTTCTGGCTGTGCCTTCTTTCTGATGGTCTGGTCTCTGTGGCTGCCTCTGCCTTAACTCTAATCTGATGTAACCCTTTTCCCTCTAACCTCCTTGTTGGCTCTTTTTGACCTCACCTCAGATCTCCAGATTTATCACATGAGATACACATGGGTTGATCTGGTTATTTCTGTAGGTAGGGAAAGAGGGAGGGGGAAGTGAGGAATTGGGTCGGGAGCCCTCCTGGGAACTCTGATTGTTTCTGGGAGGGTTGTTGTGTTTCTATATTACTTTTAATTTGTATATAACTGTATATATTTGTGTATATCTGCTTGTATATTGTGCTAAGTGGTAAATATAGCTTCATTCTTTAACCTCCGGGCAACTGAGTCTAGTCTGCATGAAGAGGCCCTTGGCAACATAAAAAGAAGCATCTGTGGGACATTATGGCTGAGTGATCTCAGAGCAGCCTGATTTAACAGCAGTTTTGATGATTTGTTGTCACAGTTCTTGTTTATCCCATATGAACATATCCTTCCCAAGGGTCAGTGCAATAAGGCTCATTCACATGTGAGATGGTTTCTTTGCTGCCACTGAAGGGACTCTCCAATGGATAGATAAAGCCCACACTCATGTATTTTGCTTTGTTAGTCAGATTATACCTTCATTTTCTTGAAACTGAACATTTAATAAGAGCTTAAATACTATCATATTTCAGATCTGTTACCACCAGCTTTTTAAGGCAGGGACTACTACTTTGTTTCTTGATTGTGTATTAGCAGCATGTGGCCTCAGCCCTTGGGAACCACAGGCAAAACCACATTTAAAATAAAAGATTAGATCCTTCTTGATGGTTTAGCCGTGCCTAGTGCAAAGTAGGATGGACCATGTTGTCCTTCTCTTCTAATGCTGTGCTAATTCTACAAGTGACTAGTTTAATTTAGATTATTTCTAGTGACTCCAGCATAGGGATTCAGGTACCTAGCATGATTTTAAAGACCCAGTGTATCTTCTCTGCTTTTCATCTGCTATTCTGGTAGTGAAGGGCTATTGTAGACCCTACCTCATGTCTGACAGCCTCATCTGAATGTTTTGTATACCATGAAGTGTTGTAAGCAACACTAGACACTGATTTCAAGTTAGCAGGCTTAATCCTTTGGTGATCAAAAAAACACCAGTGATAAACAAAGCCTCTCAATCACTCTGCTACCTTCACCGTCAGTGTAGGACATAGATTTACTACAGCAGTTCAAATTAAATGTCCTCCCATACTACAGAAATCTTAACTCCTAGTCAAGTGTGGTTTTGCTGAAGTTAAATTTACAAAGCTTTTTAAAATGTATTGTGTAATTGAATGTAAAATCTTTGTGCTGTTTCATAGATAATGCTTAAAGCTCAATGGCCACCCAAAATATTTCCTTGATTTGAGAAACTGCTCTTAGGTGATGGACGTTATTGCCTTGGTACCAAAAAAATTAAAGCACATAGAAATAATTTTGGTCAGATGCATTTAGCACAGATCTCAGTGATGTGGTTTGGGTTTGTTTTGTTTTGTTTCAACAGGGCATAAAGACTCCTTCACTAAAATAATTCAAATTAGAAAGTGTTATGATACTCCATAAACAGTATCATCTTGTCATTTTCTGTGTCTGGTGCTCTGCCTAGAGGTACAGTTAGTCATTGTTGCAACTTCCTTCAGGATTTTTTTCTCATTTCCCTACAATATATCAAAACCCTTTGCCTAGGCGTAAGAATTAGAACAGTTTACTCTTCTGTCATGTGAGTTTCTCAGATTGTAGTTGGAAAACCCTCCTAAGGAGAAAATATCAGATAATGTAATTATTTCAGTGCTTTCCTTTCCTGGTGGTGAGGTCTCTCTCTAGTACTTGGATTGTGGAAAAACTCTGAATTTGTTATTGCTCAGAGCACCCCTGTATCTCATACGTATAATCCTGACCCAAATGAGACAGCTGCCAAACATTTTGTGCTAGGCCAGTTTGCCACTTGTAAAGTCACAATCAGTGTTTCTGAGGCCATCCTGCCACACCTCTACCTGAGGAGAGAGTATATACATGTTAACAAGATCCTTCATAACTTTTTCTCTGGTGGCCCCTGAACATAGAGAGCCCTTGTGTTGACCTGTGTTTCCGTGTGTGGTGCTTGGGCTAGGGCATCTGTAATTACATAGAGTGCTAACACTCAGCTGTCCTGCAGGCTTTGGCAGCCTCATCGTGCAAAGGAAAGCAGCAAGAAAATCCCCAGCTGCTCTAGTTGATTGCAGGGATAATGCAGGAGGCCTTTGCAACAGGAGCAACCCATGAGTTCTACAATTAATTTGCTTCATAGCATACTTCTCTGTGCAAGCGAAGTAACGGTCCAGAGTTTGTGCAGGAGGGATTGTGCAGAATTGTGGACTGCTACTTTAATTTCCTCCTGGTGTAAAATTTGCCTGCTTCCCTATCTCGTGTGGCATTAGAACATCCACAAGATCAGTTCAACTAGAAGATTTACAAAATAGCAACAGAAATGGAGCTCCAGCTGTGAGTCTCTGAGTCGTAGGTTCGGTGATGAGCTTGCAGTCTGAGATTTGTTGATGAACTTAGTTCTGTTTTGAAACATGGCCAAGATTTTAACAACATGATTCCAACCTTTAATTTTGTCAGAACTCAATTTTAACAAGATAATACCAAATGGGTGAAGCTGTATCTTTCAGTGGCTTGGATTTCAGTGCAGACAGATTATAGAATGTAACAATGACCATGTCAGTGGCTTTAAAAAGTGTGAGTATGAAGTACACATTTCCTGTATACTTTTCTTTCAATTCCCTAGCTGATGTATTTTTTGTTAGAAAAATCAGGCTAGGACTTTGCTTCTCCTCCAAGTAATCCAGAATTATAAGACTTTTTCTTCATGTGATTATTCTTTCACACCAGAAAGCAGGTTTTCTTGTGAAACATTATTTATACGTTTATGCTAAATTAGTTCCTCTTGTTGCTAAGTCACTGGAAGCTGTCTGTCACTCTGTGGAATGCTAATTCCGCTGTCCTCTCTCCTTGAGCCTAGATACCTTGGGAGTCTGGCAAGTGTGGCTAATGAACAACACATGCAATGGCTGTGGAACTTCAGTGGGAGAAGGGCCTTTTGGATAGGCAAGTACATCAGCTGCCTGCCACAGAATCACAGCACATTAGAGCTTGGAAGGGACCTCCAGAGATCCAAACCCTCTGCCAAAAGCAGGATCATCTAGGGCAGTCTGCACAGGAATGCATTCAGGAGGGTGTTGAAAGTCTTCAGAGATGGAGACTCCACAACCCCTCCAGGGAGCCTTATGAAGGATTACATCTTATCTGCACTTCCCTAAGCAGGAACTGCCACATCAGTTTTCAAGTGTTACTTTGGCCTCAATTTTCTGCCACTTTTGTTAATTTACAGCAAGGCATAAACTGAAAGTCATAATTTACCTGGCTAATTTTTCCAATCTCTATCAAAAAGAAGAAGTGGATTATTTTTGCCTTGAAACTTTTCCCATTTTAATATTAGCTGGTAGAGCCCCCACTGGTTTGTTTATTTCACTTTGCTTTTTGTTTTTTTTTTTTGGGGGGGGGGGGGGGGGAGGGGGTGGGCTGTACTACTTTATCTCTTTTAAAAAACACTTCAAATACTTATGTTATCACTAATTTAATGGTGTCACCCTGTGTCAGAAGTCTTGTGAATCATGATCAGCTAAAGAAGATTTAATCACATAATTTTAGATGTAACTATTTCTTATGGACCCTTCATTTAATGAGAAGTGGAAAGAACTCTGGTGGGCCTCCTCTGTACCTTCTGATCCTTTTCTGTGAATGACTGCCTTAGCTCATGGACTGTTTCTTCTAGCCTCTCTTATTTCTGCTATGCAGCCTGTATTTTATTGGCTTGTGTCCAATGCTGCAATTTTGAACTGTCTGAGATGGATTTACTAGCTATACCACAACTTTAAAAACTGCAGCTAGTTTGGGATCGTGTTGAATGGTATTTAATTATGCTAGCCTGAGGGGAATAAGCTCCTCTTACAAGAATAAGGACTACAAGATCATTACGTCAATTTTCTGATCTTGATCTTTTCTAGCTGAGAGGTTATGCCTGAAAATATGCCACTCATGTTGGTCTTGGTAACTCAGGGACTGACAGAAAACACATGGGTTTGGTTGTATTAATTAACACAGCCTAATTTTACAACTGTGAATTTCAACAGTTTAAGTAAACATTTGCAGGATTTTGTTTTCAGAAGGTGTCTGGAGGCATCTAAGCTTGCCCAGACTTGAATACAACATTCTGCTTGGCATCTTACATACCGGAAGAGAAACCTGAGGGGTGACAGACATGCAACAGGTGGAAAGAGAGAAAACGTTTTATAAGCGATAATGAAGAATACATTTCTCCTTGTAGGGATCGCCCTAATTGTTGATTCAGATGGTCTTACAAAACATTAAATTGTATTTTACTTGTGTTCTTCCAGATGTTTTTTGTTTGTTTTCTTTCTTTCAGCACAATATAGAATACATTTTTAAAGAAATGTTGTTCTGTTGGCATCAGGCTCCATAGACTATAAAAATGACTGACTTGATTTTACTGATTTCACACAGGCTTGAATGACCAAGTCAGTCCTGGACACTGGAAGTGGAACGGGGGAGAACCTGTAACCTACATGAACTGGAGAGAAGGCTCCTACAGGTCACCAAAGATAGGAAGAAATTGTGTATTGGTGAAGAAGCAAGGAAAATGGCAAGCAACTGACTGCAGGAAGATCAAACGTAACAGCTATGTATGTTCAAGAAAGCTGTAAATTATGCAGAAACGCCGTGAAAGCAGGTGGACATTCACACTGTTTCAGTTCTATCTACCTGCAGACATGTGAGGGTGTGCAATGGAAAACACCATCCTATTTATCAGCAAGGTTTATTTTCTGATCTGTCACTTATTTGTATGCATTTTTTTACACCAAAGAGACATGGCTGGAGGTTTTCATCATATTTCTCTGTAAAAATACTTAAGAAAAGAAGCAGCACATCTGGGTGATTTACCTGGTTCTTAAGAATGGGTTGTGAATTGGCTCTTGCTTTAAATCATTTGCAATAAAACCTGCAGTTTTACTCTGCAGTCACATAAAAGGAAGACTGCAAGTCTGCTTGGGGTGAAAGTGAGGGCAGACTGCTGTCTAAAACCAGCATCTCTTGGGTGATGAGGGGAGGGACATTATGTCATGAGACTACAGCTTCTGTGGTGGATGCCTTAGTGCAGCATCTTACGAAAACACCAACGTCAGGATTTAGTGGCAGATTGTCAACAGGGGCAAAACTCTTTTTCCACCTCCTAAGGCCAGCTTCAGATTCTCATGGATCTGCTCACACAGAGCTGCACATTGTTTCGTATTTCTAACCAAAGTTGTTCAATGTTTTTTGGAGATGCAGGAGCATGTTGTCATTTTTAGTGTAATTAAGTAAGAGTACCTCTGTAAATCTAATGCTTTTACATAAAAATAAATGCTGGATCTTAATCCTAGAATATTATTTTAGTATAACCAGTGATACATGAACATGAATAGTATTTAAATGTGTGTATGAACCAGTGTAATCATGAGACATAATTTGTACTAATGCAACTATGGCTTTTGAAAGGTATTAATCTAAGTCGTTATTGGGGATTTAATGTTTACAAAAATAATAATTAAAAAATCTTGATTCAGTTCTGAGAAATGCTAAGAAGTCAACATTTAGTAGGAAAAAAAGAGCTCATTCTTTTAAATACAGGCAGCTGCAGTGATACCATTTTGCAACATGAGAGTAAATTTATATTTGACTTCTCAAAAGTTTTGGTTCAGAGTCTTCTTACCAGCAGCCTTAAAATACAATAAAATAAAATAAAATAACAAGTTGTAAGCTTCATAAAAAACAATTAGAGCTCCTCTCTGCCCAGTGATTTTGTGACAGTGGCAATGAATGTGTGGCAATGAATAGGGTGAGTTTGATCTGTACCTTATGAATTCTCATCCCTTCCACTTGCCTGCCTGCTGCTAGCAGTTGGCTCTCCCCTTGTCCACCATCAGCTCATCTATTCAGCCAGATTCTAGATCAATTGCATCTGTACACTTTTTGCATCAGAGATGGAAAACCTCCTTCTGGGATTCCACACCGCAGTTTCTCAGTCCTGTAAGGGACAGATGCAGCAGAATCACCTCTCCTCTTTGGGCTGAGGGACACATTTTCAGGGATTATTTACCCTTTCTCTTTACCTTTGGCAAGCGTGGGTCATTTATCCTTCCTCCTTGCCTGTGACATGTTAAATGAACATGCATGTGAGTAGCTAGGCAGTCTTTGTACATAGGAGAGAACCTTTCTGAAAGGACTGTTGCAGATAAGAATGAGTGCCTTGCAAAATTAGAGGAAAAGTACTGTGAAGAGAACCTACTCGGCCTTCTGAGTGGTATCGACAGAGAGACAAAAATATTTGATTCTAGGCATTTTTGCTAGCACTAATGCTTTTGCTTAAGGAGTTCTCTAGATCACCATAGATAGGCTAAATATTCCAAGATTTCTCCAAACCAATTACCCCCAAGTATCCATCTACACCTGGTTTTATCTCTGATAGTTTTCAATTAAAAAAAAGCAAACCAAATCCCAAATAAACTCCACAAACCCAACAATCAACACCCTCCCAAAAAAAAACCCCACCAACAAAACCATCAACAAACTAAAAAAACCCACCAATCCACCCCCACAAAAAAACCCCAACAACAAAAACCCCAAACAAACAAAAAAACCCCAAACCCATAAAAAGTGCTAAACAAGCACTCCTGAGACCTCTTCTTGTGTTATGGAGCTCCAGGGAGGATTAATCAAACCAGTTTGGCTAGACATACATTTCTGGTTTGTTAGGGCTTCCTTTTTATAAAAACTGCTGAGTTTATTTGTGCTGTCCTGATAACACCTTCTTAAGATTACTACCTCTCCATGTGACTTAATAAATGAATGACATCAACAGAGAGGGAATTTCGACCACGGTGCTCGTTGTTTTATCAGTAAGTAATAAATGACTCATGCCCAGTCTGAGACAACAGCGATTTTGGAGTTTTGCTTTTGTGAGGAGATGGCAGGATTCCCTTTTCTGTATTTCATTTGAGCTACTTCAAAGTGATTGAAGAGTATGAAGTACAAAATAGACTGTATGAAGTAAAAAACAGATTGTAAGCTGTGCAAACTGCATGTGTTTATTGGTTTTATTAGATCTAATATGACACATTAAGACAGGTGAAATTCTTGTATTTCTGCCCTGAAAGTCTGCTAAATGGTTTTTCAATATGATGAACTTCTCTGAACATTTATTCACAAATTTCAGCTTTTCTGTCCTTAAAAATTAAGTGGTTTTTCACAGATTTTTTTACAGCTTTTGTTAGAAAGCTGCAGTTGAAATAATACAACACACTCAACCCGGGGAAAGCACAAATCAGTTTTCCTGTTACCACGGAAGTTGCTGTCTCTGAGAGGTTTAGTGAAAAACAGGTTTAAAATCCTAAGAAGTTTTGTTGGGAATTTTTCCAGTCTTCAATACTTTTGAATCAGATTCTGAGTGAACTCAGGGGAAAATCAGTATTCAGAGGATCATAAGAGGAATGTCAAGAGACTGAAAGTGAGAATAAGGACTACCTAAGTTCTGATTTTCAAATGCAGATGTCACATTTTCTGAATAAATAAAAGATTTAGTTCACCAGAACTATCCACATACACTTTAAGAATAACAGAATCAAAATACAGCTGTTCAGTAAAAGTTTTTAATCACTCATTCTAAAATTAGAAAAGCAGCTCTGAGGGCATTACATATATATATAGACAGATAGATAGATAGATAATTCAACGAATGCTGTGTTTCTACATTACTTGCATCAGAAGACCAGTGCTATTTTAACTTTTGTATTAAGAATACTGTATTATGTTAACTTTGTAATATGTGTTAATACAAAACAGAAACATATTTTGGTGGGTATGTATTTCTTCCATTTCATCATCTCACAAAAGCTTTTTTTCTAGTAATAAAAGGAAAAAAAACAATGGAACATAGGACAATGCTGAGTAGCGATGGGACAAATTCATGATACATAGTATCTAAGGCTGGAGGTACAAAACAGATTTATTGATTGCTCTTCCATATCCTACCTGGGAAAAAGCCTTTTAGTTTCATAATCATCTCTTTCCCATGAGACTTCTATGTCATGTTGTTTCCCCAAAACTTCACTAAACAAAGACCACAGATGGCTGTCTTTGACAGGTACAATAACTGGAGAGTAAATTCCATAGCACTAATTCATGAGTTCTGAGATTTTCATATAGGTTCTGTAAAAGACACATCTGGTTACAAGTTTGTTGAGATAGGTTGTGTTGTGAAAATGATAGGATATTGAATTGGGCTGTCATACATAAAACCTACTTTAATGACTTTATAATCAATCATGCTATGATGAAGCTATTTATCTCAACAGAAGATGAGTAATTCAAACAGTGCTTGAGAATTCTTTCTAGGTATTGGCTATCAATGTTACTGATATGTCCATACAGTTCTCTACAACTACCTGAAAGGAGGTTGTAGCAAGTTGGGGGTTGGTCTCTTCCCCTTGTGACAAATGATAGGACAACAGGAAATGATCTGAAGCTGCACCAATGGAGGATTAGGTTGGATATTTGAAGAAATTTCTTTATTGACAGAGTTCCCAAACACTGGATTAGACTCCCCAGGGAGGTGGCTGAATCACCACTGCTGGAGGTGTGCACAAGACACATAGGTGTGGTGTTAACGGACATAAATTTAGCACCAGAGTAGGCAGTTAGATAATGGTTGGACTCCGTGACCTTGAAGGTCTTTTCCCACTGAAATGACTCTATGATTCTAAGTTCTGCACAAAGCCATGCCTCAGAAACATCAGACAAGGACAGAGTATACCTACATATATATACACATATAATTTTTTCTTTCAGGGCAGAACAGGGTAAAATTAAACTGAGACTTAAAAACTTTGTTACACTGAAGGTGATGGGATTTTTAAAGAAAGTTTTGAAAGAGAACAGATGGAGCCTTACAGGCAATTAGTTTTCTGTGCTGCATTCACAGAATTTAATGCAGTTTTGGTTACATGAATAAAGTTAAATACAGACACTACATGATCGAGACCATGGCTGAAACTTTCAAAAAGAAAGAGCTGGTATACCACTGGTCTAAATTTAGGGGAAATGCACTCCCTGGCAAAGGAAGTGAAAAATAGCTCAAATAAATAAAAGCAAAAAGAAAGAACACATCCTTTATGTTGCTATAATCATGATGGAGCACATTTAAGTTATTTAAGTTAGCTTTTCATTTCTAAATTCTAAAGCAAAGAGCTGCAAAATCTATGTTGCTTCAAACACTCAAATCTCATTTCAAAGACACTGCTCAATGAGTCAGTGTAATACAATACATAGGTCTGAGTATCAACCCAGTCTTGTAACTGAGCAATTAAAGGTTAAAAAAAGAAAGAAAACTCAAAATGTAAAGTTCTTATCTTTGCTGAAAATTTTTGAATGACTACTACTGACATGGAACATATATAGGGAATTTTAGTTCCAAAAGTCATCTGCTTCAGTTTGTTGGCCAATAAAAACAGGATATGAGGATTCAATTTGAACTTCTAAGCTACTTTATCCACCACATTAATTTTCTTGTCTTATTGAACGTGCTTGTGTAAACATGATGTAAGGATTTTTGCCTGCACGCATCGTAACTGATCTTGCAGCAGATGCCACTATTTTCTGTGATTTCACTCCTGATACCTGTGGGAGAACCTTTTCACTCAGTGCACACTTGAGACTTCAGGAAAGCACCAAATGAGTGGCAGAAATAAGCTGCTTTCAGATGAAATGACAGAACAATAAAGCTGTGCTTCCCTGAATGAGATCTTCCCACCAAGACCAAGGCACAAATACATTTTAACATCAGCATGTGAACTCCAATCAAGAACATGATGAATTTTAACACAAGTTCTAGATCTCCATTAATTCTGTGCTAAAGTTATGCTGATACCTTACAAGGATGTTGCTAGGCAAGTAGTTTACTTTATCAGGCAATAAACTAATTTCCCAAAAATGAAAGTCAAATAACTCCACATACCTAGTATGGACTAGATGGTTTCCAAGAACAATGAACAGATTAGCTACAAACTTAAGAGTCCATTGATAGAATCTTTCTGGTAGAAACAGAAGTGTGTAGATGTTAGAGTACTTTAATGGCAAATAATCTGAAGCACAACTTCCTTTTATTTTTTTCAGATTAGGATCAATGTTTGCAACATTTATTGGAGATATCTTTCCTTCTCCCAAAAGTTTCCTCTGTAAGATGTTATAGCAATTGGTTGGTTTTTTTTTTCTTTTTTTTTTTCTTTTTTTTTCTTAAATGTTGCATTGTGTGAGAATTTTGCAAAACATGCCTCTGGTTTAGGATCTAGTAATCCTCAGATATTTCTGTTGAGACATTGATGTCTGGATTTGTAAAATGTCAGTTCTAAAACCCAACGATCCATAAATCCTCATTTTGTTTACCAACTTTATAGGATGCCTGTAGTGGGTTTGGTGCCTTAACATGATGTAGCAGCATTAGTTAATTTTTGAGAATCTGGAGCACAACATTTCTTTGCTCTTTATTCTGTGTATGTCTGCACACTCCAGCAGCTGCAAAACTGCTGTGAAGGAGGTGAAGCAAGGGCTTCTCTGCAAATAAGCTGTCTGCCTATTCCTCGGTGTGAGTAAGCACCCGTCTGTCGGTTTGCAGTGGCACTGCTGCAGGCCTTGAGTCATATCCCAAATGTGACATTCCAAAAGGCACTCAACTTTTGAAAAATGTGTGCTGATTCGACATACAGCTTCACGTTTTAGCAAACTTTAATCAGTTTGCCTCTTCCTGTTGTGATGAAGTAACACTCTTTGTTTTGACAGCCTTTGGCTTTGTGGAATGGAAAATCAAAATAAACAGTGAAGACCACATTGAACATGCTAATACACAGCCTCGAATGTTTCCTTAGTTCCTAGGCCTCAACTAGACAGGTTATCCAAACATTTCCTCCTATTGACTCCTTCCGTTCCCCACATCATCCTGAGTTACTAGATTTTAGATAGAAACGTCTAATACACATAATCCAGATTAAAAGCAGAGTTTCATTAGCACAAACTCCACTATCATAATTGTAATCTACAGTAAATGAATGCAATTAGCCACAGTAGAATCTTCTTTGAGCCCTCCCTTCCTACACAGAGCAGACATAAACTGATGCTAGGCTCTCTTATAAAGCTAGGACACTACGTTCCCTACAATAGCAGCAGGACTGCATTTTACAAGATCATGTCACTGCTTCCTCTCCAGTTGCTAGTACTCTCATGTCTTGGAGCCACAGAGCCACAGGAATATTCTCTGCAGAAGAAAAGCAGAAGGCCATTTCAGCACCCTTTCCATCTGGACAGAAATTTGCTTAAAAGTAAGAGTTTTCATGAGCTGGAATGGGAAAACCCAGTAGCTGTTGAAGAAACCCTGGGAGATTCTAGTGTTTTTATAGCCATTCCACAGACAGCATCTGGACGTGAGAAGCAAGTGGAGAAAAAAATGTCCAGATTCTTTCTTCCCAACACAGAACTCCATGCAGTCCAAGACTTGAGGACACGGGCAACACCCAGAGAGACTTCTCCTGCAGAAAACTTTCCATCTCACTATTCAAGCAAGAGGGAGGCTAAACCTCTCCATAAAAAAGATGCCAAGAAATTTTGGGACCACTTCATGTCAAAGAAAAACTCAGCATCTGAAGGGGTTGTCCTGCCGATCAAGACCAATGAAATGCGTGAAGAAAACTGCAGAACCCTGCCTTTTTCTCAGGTAAGAACAAGTATCCAAGATCAACAAATATGTTCTTTCCCCTGCCTTTCATAATCAGCAATAAATGATGCATGAGTTACTTGATTTGCTAAGTCCCAGGGCCACTTTGGAGCACTAACACAGCATAAGTAGCTGAAGAATGTTGCTGAAAAGGCTGAAAAGTTTTAGACTGGTGAGCCAAACACTGCACTTCAGTACTGGAAAGCCACACATTCAATTTTCACAGAGTTATATATGCATACACATATGCATATAATGAAAGGTCCAGGACACATATTTACAGGAGAAGTTGGGTGTTTTCTTAAAGCTAAGCAAGGATTCCTTTCTGCTATATTAATTAGAAGACTTATGCATACATTTAATTCTGTGCTAAGAATGATGGAAAACTGATAATTTGCCACACACATGGATGAAGCCTTTCTGTCACGTTGCAACACCAAGATAAGCAAATAGTATAGATAAAAGTGCTGTGTTCCCTGTTGGACAACATTTATTCTCATGTGTTTCCATAATCACAGACTCTCAAGGACTGTGCTTTTTTGCATCTCTCAATAAATTTATTTCACTATCAGGTATATGTAAATGTACATGTGGCCTATAGATAAATTTGTGCTTTAATATTAATGCCATGTAATATGGCAAGCTTTCTCCAGGACGGCTGCAGTTATGGCCTGGGAGTTGGCACAGGCTCTCCTGATAGAAGGAATGGATATTCTTGCAAACCAAAAGATTACAAAACTTTCACTGTGCTTTTATGATTTTCATAATAAAAATCCTACTAATACCATGTCTTTTCCACATAGAAACCAGACTTGGAGATTACAGCTGAGTCTAGCTTTTGATTTATATATAAGCACATCAGGCCAAAACAATGTTTTAAATCCTGCTAATTTGGTAGGACTGCTTAACCACATTGGGAATAAGAATTCAAACAGTAATTAAAGGTAAATACGACAAACCCAGCTTATTTGATTTTCCTCCAACAGCTCACAGAGACATTGACTGAAGCAGATTTTGTCTTTGTTGTTCAATCTAAGAATTGCCCTCAGGAACACTAAAGTTTGCTTTTAAAAGCTCTTGCAGTTTACCACTTGCTTGGCATAAAAATTAAACTTGTTTAAAGTAAATACTCTGAAAATTAAAAACATAGTATTTCCTGGTTTTGATTTGGCTTTGGTTTGGGTGTTTTCTGCCATCATGTGCTATTGCAAAATCTATGGGTCATTCATGTATCAGAAACTTCAAAATACTTTCTGTTTCAGGGTGTTACTCATGAGAATTGTGAGAAGGTGATGATACAGAATAATCTGTGTTTTGGAAAATGTAGTTCCTTTCACGTTCCTGGTCCAGAAGATCGTCTTTATACCTTTTGTTCTCATTGCTTGCCCAGCAAGTTCTCCATGAAACGCCTGGATCTCAACTGCACCAGTTCTGTCCCAGTGGTTAAAGAAGTCATGATTGTAGAAGAATGTAAATGTGAGACTCAGATTAAAGACTCTGAGAATGGACCTCTGCTGTCAGATTTGCATGTAAATGCACATGAGCACAACTCACCTGTGCAAACTACCTCTTAACTCCTGGATCATAAGAATTTTCCCATGAAAATATAACAAAACAAAACAAAACAAAACAAAACAAAAAAAAAAAAAGAAAGCTTGCATCACACTGGTACACAGAAATATTACACATTTACAGTTTCCACCTGAATTGCTTCTCTGCTTCAACAGTAACTTTACCTCAAATGTAACAGAAATTTACTTGCAGCTGTTAAAGAAATGGAGATGAGATTACTGGCCTTATGGGTAGAGTTCTAACTTTTACAAGGAAATCTAAAAAAAACCAAAATACCCTTTTCACCACTGTCCCTGCAAGCAACAACTAAAGAACTAGTATGATTTACCACACAAAAATCTGAATGAATTGGCTGGTTTAAATTGCCTTCACTTGCAGGGACTGCTGAGACAGTGATATTGGCAACACAGGTGAGGGTTTAGGCTCTAATGGCTGGTGAATGTAAAATATAAATGGACATAAGGCAAACAGAAAGCTGTGACTAGTTAGGGTAATTCTTCTTACTCCCAGTTGGAATTCAGTTCCCAGTGAAAACGAACATATTTCACAATTTACACATACAATGCTTGCAAAGGTTATTCTGCTGTTGAAAGCACCTACTCTCTACCTGCCTGCACATTTTTTGTTGCATAGTAGAAGCATAAAGTGTTTCACAGCAGGAGAAAAAAAGGGTTTAAATTGTATATTCCCCCAGAAAACATAATAAATTAATAGATTGATGTTACTGTTGTTATTATCAGTATTAAAATTCACTGTGGAAAGACAATGCACTTTTCCCTGTTCATTTTATTTTAACATTGACAGTCACTTCAAGATAAAGTTTCAGTATTTGTCTCAACACCTAAACTAAAGCAGAAAAGGCATTTATGTGACAGAAAATCTGCAGAAGGTTTTCATCAGCATGGGAATACATGTACAGCTTTATAGGAGCTGAGAAAACTCTTTGCCATGAAACGTCTGAATATAGTGCTAGCCGACACAGCATGAGTGGCTGTTAGCTGAGCTGTTAGCTTCTCTGCTCTCTCCAGATGCCTCACCCTGGACTTGTCTTGCAGACCTGGCACATTAGACAATTAGCCACTTCCTGCAACTAGATAACAGCCTATTCCTAACCCTGCTCCTTCGGTCTTCTGGGAATCTGCTCCACTGCTACTGACAGACTCTCTGACTTGGGTCACAGATGTTAAATTATCCACAGTGGGGTTCATTTTGGAGTTTTTTTTGTGTATGGGAAATCAGTATTAATACAGGTGATCAAATAAAAGGTTGGGCAGATTATTCCTTGCATTTGAGATGCGCTGTGATTAGAAATATCCTGATGTCCTTTCAAAAAATATATATTCAGTACAGCTGCCAAGTTCATGCTTAGTATTCACTGGAATATGCATCTGGATGGTAGTCTGGTAATGGATCTGAACTGCTGCAATACCTATTTGCTTCTGCAGATCATCCAAGTGAACTCAAAGCTATCCTTCATTACATATAAATGGGTTTTAAAATAATAAAGACTGTATATTAAAATGAAACAAAGCTTTCTCTGTGTATGGATATTTGTATATTATGCCATAATATATGATGTCATTCTAAGTAATAAACTGTCATGGTCTTATCATCCCTGTATTGAAGGCAATAAAAGAAACACTTTAACTTACAATTTACTCTAGTTTTAAAATGCTTATTGATATTATCTAGCATTCATACCTGAAAATTTTCCTTCACTTATTAGTCTTCATGGAGCACAAATAGGCTCAAGTTATGAGCAAAGAAAGGAAAACTTCTCTAACTGGCAAAGCAGCACTTGCTAGCAATCATTTCAGAGAATAAAGAAATTACCTATGGCTCGTGCTTTTTTCCTTCTCACTGGGCATGTCCAATTGCACAGCCAACCCTAGCAACCGGTGCTTTGCTAAAGCATGCTGTACGTAAGAAGTGAGGCTAGGAAACAACTTCCTACCTTAGTACAAAGTTCAAGACTCAGCCCCTTATCAAAACTTTGTGATTTATTGTGTGTGATTTACTAGTGCTTATTTCTAATCCAGCCTAAGGAGGAAAAGCACATGAAGCAGCAAAGTAATATTTTTTTCTGACATTATTCCCAGCTTTCTTTTTTAACCTGAAAAAGACAAATTTTCTGAGGTTTCTATCCACTGATGTGTTAAAGCTGTGTGAATGTATAAGCATACTTGTTTATATTTTCTTTTTTTTCCTTTTAATTTTTTTCCCTGACATTCAAATATGTTTCAGGTTTGATACTTGCAGAAAACCTTTAGAAGGTAGGATCTACGTATGTTCTCAGTAGTATCCCAAGTAATTTAAAAAGAAAAATCTTCCAGACTTGTAATTTTAATATGATTGACTGCCAAACAGTGATTTATACAGGAACAAATGGAAGAACTGAAGCTGTATCACGGACTGGAAATTATTCAGACTGATTTTTAAAGCTCTTTCTGTGTGCTGAAGAGTTATTGCAGTCAAGGAAAGCTATTCACATAAAGATTCTGTAGGGCTAGATTCTTAGCGTGAATTTGCACAGCTTAAAAGTAGGTGAAAAGAGTAGGTGAATGACAGCTGCAGTAATTGCTAATTAGAT
Source organism: Pogoniulus pusillus (assembly GCF_015220805.1). Classification (NCBI taxonomy): domain Eukaryota; kingdom Metazoa; phylum Chordata; class Aves; order Piciformes; family Lybiidae; genus Pogoniulus; species Pogoniulus pusillus. Next base: position 62,624,994 of record NC_087309.1, on the reverse strand, counting down.
TAGTGTTGCAGGTTTCTTGGATTAATGTTTAATTATCCTAGCAATGTAATTAGCACAGTATTCTGCAAAATCAAGGATGTGTTAATTGGATTGGATTTCTCAGCCTCTAAAAATTCTGGTTTAGGAGTAAGTTGTGTGCTGTAGCTAGCAGGGGTTTGCTTTCCTTTCACGACTATGATGGTCTCTACTAATATAATGATGTGAGTCAGAAAGATGAGATGAGGGGGGCTGTCCATATTACCATAATCACATATGGATGCTTCTAGTAGTAATACAGCAGCAAGCTTGCATGACTTTCATTTAGTTGTGTCCATCAAAAGATGCACGATTCTGTAATGAAAGCTTTCCCAAAGAAACTACGCTTAGAATGGGAACACTTGTTACTGTGATCTGCTCTGTTTCAGAGATCATTATTTCTCCTTGTGCAAACCTATCTTAAACAAGACCAGGCCACAGTTGCAGAAAACTGAAAATCCACTTCAATCCCAAGTGGAGTTTGTACACTTTTGCCATTTTGTTCAAACTACTGCCTCTTTTGTGAACAGGTATGCTTAATCTTAAAAATAATTGAATTGATGTTTATTCTAATTGCTTAAGCAAAATAAACCTTTGGTGCAGATTATTCTCTTAAATAGAGATTTATGCAACTGGTTTTATTGTCTGTAATTACATCAGGCACTAGATTTACCTCAAACTCTTACCAAACTCTGTGCAACCACGTGTCTCCGGGAAAAGCCTCTGAAGCCGCATTCATGCTGTGCTTGGTACTTGGATCACTACTCAGGAAATATTCACAGGTACCCTTAAGGCTGTCAGCTAACAAGCTTTACCATGTTTTACTGACAGGTGAGGGTATCCCTTTCGGTACTTTCTCCTTACTGCTGCATCCCACTCGCGGATGGCTGCCCTGGACATCCGGGATATGTTCTTCATGATTCCCCTGAGAGAGGAGGATAAGCCTCAGTTTGCTTTTACCTGGCAGGGGATTCAGTACACCTTTAATCGTTTACCCCAGGGGTACAAGCACTCTCCTACCATTGCCCACAGTGCACTGGCAGCGCTTCTGGACACCATCAAGGTCCCAGAAGGCGTTGTCATTTATCAATATATAGATGACATATTAGTGGGTGGGGACAACAAAGACCAGGCGGGCTCCGTAGCAAAAGCCATCTGGGAACTGCTGACCTAGAATGGGTTAGACATCCCCTCTGCCAAGTGCCGAGGCCCAGGACAGGAAATCAAATTCCTTGGGGCCTGGTGGATAGCAGGAGCAGTGGCAGTGCCTGCTGACACCCTGGAGGAAATTGAAAAGGGCCAAATCCCCGGGAACAAAAAGGAGCTGCAGCAATTATTGGGAACCCTTGGATATTGGAGGAAGCATATGGAGGAGGAGGCCACTGTATGATCTGCTGAAAAAGCACAGGGCCTGGGATTGGACAGCAAAACACAGTGAGAGCCTTAAAACCCTTAAGGACGAGTTAAAGGCCTACCAGAAACTGGGCCCATTACACCCACAGGACCCCTTAAGGGCAGAATGGGGCTTCTCTGAACACGCTTCCTATTGTGGAATCTATCAGAAGGGACCTAAAGGCCCCACTAGAGCCCTGTTGTTTTCCTCTACAGCGTTCAAGGACACTGAGAAGAGGTATTCTGAGTGGGAAAAGGGGCTCCTTTCCCTTACAAGGGCTGTTAAGGAGGCAGAGAAGCTTCGCACCACACAGGATATTATGGTGCAAGGACCTTTCCTCTTGCTCAAACCAATTCTCAAGGGATCCCCTCCACCAGAGGGGATAGCCCAAAAATCCACTGTAAGGAAGTGGTATGCCTACTTAGAGGGAATTGCCCAGCTCATGCCCCTAAGAGAGGGCCCAGCCAAGGTGTCCAAACTCCAGCAACCAGTAAATCCAGACACGACTTTACTGGGACAGCCCTATAAGCCATCTCCAATAGATGTAGCTCCAGAGATAACCAGAGACTTCGACACTGAGGGAGTATGGTTCACAGATGCCTCTTCCCAGAGAGTGGGCTCACAGTGGCATTACAAAGCAGCAGCTTTAGAAATCAGTACAGGCAGGACTGTTACTGAGGAGGGTGAAGGCAGTGCTCAAGTGGGTGAACTGCGGGCCCTCATGTTAGCTGTAGAAAATGGTGCCAAAGCCACCTACACAGACTCCTATGCCACCTTTAAGGGAGCTACGGAGTGGATTTGCCAATGGGAGGCAAATCAATGGGAGATTGGCAGCACCAAGGTCTGGAGAGCTGGAGATTGGCAGAGACTGCTGGAGACAGGCCAGTCGAGACCCATCAAGGTGGGGTGGGTCAAAGGGCACTCTAAGAAGGAAACCCCTGCTGCAAAATGGAATCAGCAGGCTGACTACCTGGCACGTATCCATGTAGTGAGCAGTGGGGAAAAGGATTGGGAGAGATTAGCTGAATGGTTGCACCTTAAAAGGGGACATTCAGGCAAATCTGATCTCTACTATGAGTGCAGGTCTCGGGGATGGCCAGTCTCACTCTCAACATGTGAGACCATTGTTTCAGCCTGTCCACAATGCCAGATAAGGCTGAAGGCCAACCACCCAAACCTTGCACCAGCCCAGCATATCCGCCAGGACAAAAGTCTCTGGAACACCTGGCAGGTGGATTATGTGGGATCCCTCAAGCCATCACATGGAAAAAAATACATACTGGTTGGCATAGAAGTGGTCTCTGGTCTAACCATGGCCACTGCCACCAGTACAGCCTCGGGAGCTCAAACTGTTGAGACTCTCAAACACTGGTTCGGCATCTTGCCAATGCCTGAGTGCATCCAGAGCGACAATGGATCGCACTTCACTGCAACCTCAGTGCAAGACTGGGCATGTAGTGAAGGGGTGAAATGGGTGTTTCATACCCCGTATTACCCCCAGGCAAATGGCATTGTCGAGAGGGCAAATGGCCTGATAAAAAGATATGCAAATGTGTCTAAAGGTGGCTGGGACTCGCGTTTGGCCCAAGCAGTCTTCACAGTCAATAACTGTTGGGGAAGCTGTGGAAGCCCCAAGCTTAAGGCCTTCTGCCCAGCTGAACTGGTAGTGGACAGTGACCTTGTGCGAGGGGGGATTAAGAATAAATCCTTGTCCTGGATGCAAGTGTGCCAACCTGTGCTTGTCAGGCTACCCTCTACAGGGGTAGCGCCAATGCCACTGGATTAACCCAGATGCATATATGCCTGGGAAGCTCCGGATGCCAATGGAAAAAGCCACTGCATCAGTGCACAGTGGATCGTTCCCAATTATTGTCAAGCCCGGCCTTTATAGGCCAAGGCAAGTTTTGTCTTCCTACAGGTTAAAGTCAAAGCCAAGGACCAGTTCCTGATCAGCATCTGGGAAAGGGAGAACCAGAGATGGAGGTGTATCACCAGGGTGACCAGTGGATGATGGCATCAGGACCCGCAGAGAGTGACCTCCAGCTATGGACTCTGAGCATCTAAGGCTCTGCCATGAACTTTGTTGCTCCACCAGGAACAGAGCAGTTATTCAATTTGACTGTGTAGCTTTATTTAATACTGTTTGGGCTATTGTTAAGCCTTCTTAAGTATTGTTGGGGCAATTAATGTGTTGTTATATATTGTTGATGTTGGAAAGGCTAAGCTATATATCTAAATAGGTCACAGCTTACTAAACTGCAAGGGGGTCACCTACCACTCTGAATTTCTAGACAAAGATCCTCATTACCACTAGGATGGGAATGTCCTGGAGTCCTGTATACCCCAAAATTCCTCTCCCACTGTGGTTTGAATGGGAGAGGAAAAGGCGCAAAAAGACCTGTTTCCCCTCCCCCGCCCTGCAGGTGTGAAGGGGGGAGCGAGGGGCTCTTCCAGCACGAGAGGTGCCCCATGCAGTGCCCACGCTGGAATCGGGCCGGGGACTGGCTGTGGTCTTTGCGCCTAGGGAGTGGTAACTCTGCTCTTTGTCTAGGAAGGGTATAAATATTGGGGGACTTCTCACCTTGGGGTTCCCGCCTTAAGAGTTCGCCTCTGCCTGAGAGTTAGTGCCTGCCTGAGAGTTCTCCCCCACCTGGATAGACTCTGCAGAAGGAGCCCCTGGTGCTCTGCTCCCAAGAACGGCTTCCAACCATTAGCATCCTTTATGCAGGCTCAATAGGCCGTAATAACACTCAGACGGCCTCTGAAAGAGAGCGAGGGGACAAGCAGCTGGACCACCCTTTCTTTCAGCCAGCTGACTCACCTGCGAGTAATTTGGCTCAGCTCAGTGGGAAACACTAATATTTAATAGCTCAACAAGCCTTTTCCAACTTCTGACTTCCAAAACAGTCAAATCTACCCATGGTGTCCTTGTAGATCTTCTCAACCAAAACTGAATCTGCTAATTAAACGAAATTAATTTCTGTATATAGTTTTGCGGGTGGGTTTTCAGGAAAACAGAATAACTCTATTTTTACATAAATTCCTCACTTGGCCACATTAATTCCCTGCCTCCACAACATCTGAGCTTTTGCAGGTTCCGTTGGGAAGCCCAGCACACGATTGCCTGCCTTTCTTACTGCTCTATCCTTCCCCAAAAGAAATGTTAACAAATGAGAACTGTTGTGCTGATGACTGAGACAGAACAGACTACTCCCCATGCTCCACCACCTATGTTTATTCTCCACATACATAAGTAGGAAAGTGTAAAATGCAGCTGTGCTAATTTGAGGCTAGACTGTTTTGGTGAGAAGGATTAGATCACAGGTTGTGAAACAAATGGTGATGTCTACTTCACTCACAGACTTGCTGAGATGTATAAGAACAAGAGTATAAACATAGATAAGGTATTTGCACTTGGGGCACTGCCTGAGCTCTGGGCTTTTTTCTCTCTAACCTCAGCTGCTGTCTCTCTGATTAATCCACTTTGCTTCCTAACCCCCCTGGTCGACCCTCCATTCTCCCTTGGGGCACAAGGCAATGTCTGGGGTAAGGCAAGCGAATGGGAGAAGGTGGAAGGGTAGCTGGGAGCCCCTCCTGGGGACTCAAGCTTCTGAGAGGGGCGTTGTGTTTCTGTATTACCTTTTACCTTGTATATTTCTGTATATACTGTAAATATCTGCTTGTATATTGTGCTACCTGTAAATATAAGCTTCACTCAAATTTCCAGAGCCTGCAGAGTCTAGTCTGGGTGATTTACAAAGTGTGTGGGGTGGGGGGGGTGGTGGTGGGTAACATCCAAACCACCACATGCAGTCTAACAACACTACAGATCTAACAACTAGCTAACCAGTGAAGAAAAAAAAAGTATAGCATTTGACTAAAATATTACATTATTTACTAGTTACTTTCATTCTGCAAGAAAACTTAGTTGGTCATATGATCCCTCCTTGCTTGCCTTTAAATTTTACTTTGTTTGTCCTTGGTTTCTCCACTCCTTGGTTGGTTTTCCTGGTTGGTTTTCCATCTACAGTTATTCCTCAAAACACTGAATCACAGCTTATTCTGCCTTTTACATATAGGCATCCAATAATATGTGAAATTTGTCATAGAACAGAGGCAATGTCTGTGTTTGGTTTTCTTTTTTTGACAACCTTCCCAATGTTTTCTAGTACTTCAATTAATATGTCTGTTACTTTCAGTGCTACCTGTTCCTAGAGAAACATGTACATTGTTCTTGAGGAAGCACTATCTTCTGGTTTCCCTGGAATGCACTTAATTCTCTTTTCAGACAACCTCGAGTTCCTGCTAAGAATATCTATTTTCAAGTCAAAGCAACTTTTGCTTGAAATGTTAACAGTTGTATAATAGAACAGTTAATGAATAACAGAAAACTGGACACTGTAAACTAAAGCAGGACACAGGTCAAAAAAATCTTGAAAAAAGCTTGAAATCCACCTAAACAATAATTTGCTTTATGGCTACTCTTTTTTCAGAATAATCATATTATACCTAGTTCTTAGGAAGACTTTTCAGATTTTTATCAGTAATAAAACTATTCTATGTTAGTGGTGATCACCACATTACTCTTCAAGCATTGTATCCATTATTGTGCAGCAGAAGTGCTCCAGGGCAGGAGCCCATCAGTTTACAGCGGGAACCATGCCACTCAGACAGATGGGGATACCTTTGGGTAGCCAAAAGATTATGTATATACATCAGCAATGGGTGCTCAAGGCAGTTTTCCCAGCTGGGAACGTTGAAAATACTGTCCATTACAGGCCGTCTGCAGCTCTTATCCCCTGCTAATCCCTTGTGGGTGAGAATTTATCTTTTAAAAATAAAACTGGCTTATGTGTCCATGTAAAGGCCATCTGAGCAAGTGGCACAGCAGAAATCAGAGATGTCACAAAACTCTGCAACTGACCAAGGAGCCCGGCAAGAATGCAAAGCAGACAAGTGTTAAGAGTAATTCTTTGTGCCTATGAGGTGCCCCTTTCAAATTGGAGCACACTGAATGTAGCTTTACATGACTTTTAGACCTTCCAAGCTTCCAGATGTAACCATGATTTGACCATCCACTACTTAACACACACATACAACTATTTAGAAAACAACTATACTTTTTATGATACCCTCATCTGTTTGGATCCTTCTTGATATAGGAAACCCTGAAATACCTACAAGTCTTGCTATAGTTACACGGCAGATGATGGTTTCACAGAAGCATCGAGAAACTGGAATAGTAACATCATTTTGGTAGTTCAGGGGCATCCTTTCTTCTTTGGAAGTTGCTTACTTTAAGATTCTGAGAAACAAAATGTCCTTATCATCAAAGTAGGGGCGACTCTTCTGCTTGAAGCAGGCTGGGAATGTTCAGTTACACTGACTTAACCATGGTATTTCAATTAAAAACGCAAAACAGCCATCTCTTGAGACAGCTAATACAATTTCAGACTATAAAGACAAAATAATTCTGTGCATAGACTACGGCAACAGCTAAGGGGTGAAATTCTCCTAAGAGGACTTGGGTGATCAAAGCAGAAGCCATACCCGCAGCGCTTATGTTTTATAGGCAACTGCAGAGACAGCACAAGACAGAACCCATTTCGACCAACATCGGCGCTCAGACGCGGGCGTGCGCAGCGGAGCTCCAGCACTCGGGAGAAACAGCTACACGCCCAGGGGCGGGTGGGATGCAGATGTTCGCAACAAGCTCCAGCCGCGCAAAGGAATCCGGTGTCACCAGTGCTGTTCCTCCCAGCTGTGCAGGCAAGGTAAGGCAGTTAACACCTCACACACGACCCGTGCCGGTGATGTGGACAGTATGGGTTAAGGCAGCTCAGCAGCCAGGCGGAGCCGGGGCAAGCACAGCTCCGCGAACACGACGCCCGGCCGCAGGGCGCGCAAACCACAACCAACTCCCGTGCCCCATGCTTTGCCCCCCGCGCTGTCGCTGTGCTCCCAGCGCGCAAACCACAACCAGCTCCCGCCCCCCACGCTTTGCCCCCCAGCGCCGCCGCCGTGCTCTCAGCGCGCATGCGCCGCACGCAGGGCGGAAGCGGAAACCGAAGGTGCCGCTGCGGCGGCAGGCGTTGGGCGCGAGGTGGTCCCCGCGGTTGCTATGGAGAGCGGGAGCGCGAGGGGCGCGTGACCGCGGCTCCGCCTCTCTCCTCCGGGTCTCGCCCAACGGTTTGTGCCGCCGCGTGCTCCGGGGGCGGGGGACGGGGGAGGCCACGGGGCGGCTGCCCAGGGGGCGTGGGCGGGGCCGGGCTCCTGGCCTCTGTAGCGCCGCGGCTGCTAGTGTGGGGGCTGCCCCAGTGGGAAGGTCTGCGCCGGGGGCCTGGCCTCGTTGGGAGTCTGGTGCGCGAGTGCTGCTCTGGACTCGGGCTTCTGTCGCTCGTCCTGTGTCCGAAACTGAAAGCGCGGAGTGCCTCTCAGGGCGCGTTTCCGCACGGTGCTGAGAGACCTAGAGCTCTGGCTTGGCTGGCGGAGATTGGGCTCTCTCAAGGCTGCCTTGGGGCCTTTGGTATCGCCAGGTTTTGGGCTTCAGCTTTATGAGTGTTAGGTATTACCAGTCTTGGATGCCTGCTTACCTGTGTTAGCTTTAGGGATTCAGTTTTCTGTATGGAGAGTTGGGGAAGGAAGAGCCTCGGCTGACTTAGTGAGTATCTACTGAGTGGAAAATACGGTTGTCATGTCCATGAAGACCCACAAGGCTGCTCATTTTGCTAAATGATGAGGGTTGCATTTGCTGCTTTTGAGGTGGTAAGTGAAGAGGATCTGGGGAACTACAGACCTGTCAGTCTGACCTTGGAATTAGGGAAGGTCATGGAGCAGATCATCCTGTGTGCCATTATGCAGTGCGTGCAGGGCAACCAGGTGATGGGGGCCGGTCAGCATGGGTTCGTGAAGGGCATACTTTGCTTAACAAACCTGAACTCCTACAGCAAGGCAGACTGCTTAGTGGACAAGGAAAAGGCTGTGTATGTTGTTTATCTGGATTTCAGTAAAGCATTTGACACTATGTCTCATAGCATCTTCTTGGAGAAGCTGGGTGCTCATGGCTTGAATGGGTGGAAACATGGCTAAGTTAAAAATTGCCCATGGCTGTGCCTGAAGAACAGAGGTGAATGGAATTAAATCCAGTTGGTAAGCTGTCACTAGTGGTGTTCCCCAGGGCCAGTTCTCTTTAGTATCTGTATCAACAGTCTGGGTGAGTGGATTGAGTCCACTCGCTAGTTTTGCAGACAGTACTAAACTTGGTGTGTTCATCTGCTTGAAGCTAGGTAGGCTCTACAAAGGGACCTGGCTGGGCTACATCTGTGAGCTGATAGCAATTTTATGAGGTTTAACAAGGCCAAATTCGGGGTGCTGCACTTGGGTCGTACCAATCTCTTGCAATGCTACAGTATTGGCTGGTCGCTGGAAAACTGCTTGGCAAAAATCTGGTTGACAGCCTATTGAACATGAGCCAGCAATGTGGTCAGGTGACCAAGGAGTAATGTAGCCCGCAGGACCAGGGAAGTGATCGTGACCGTGTACTCAGCCCCTGTGAGGCTGCACCTTGGATGTGTTCAGTTTTGAGCCCCTCGCAACAAGAAGGACATTGAGTTGCTGGAGCATGTCCAGAGCAGAGTAACAAAACTTGTGAAGGGCCTGAAAAAACAAGTCTTACAAGGAAGGGCTAAAGAAACTGGGATTGTTTAGTCTGGAGGAGGATGAGAGAAGACCTCATTATTCTACAACTACCTGGAAAGAGGTTGTAGTGAGATGGTTGTTTGGTCAGCGGTAGGTGAAGGTAGGCTTCATGGATTTGTGATTAGTGAAGGTGTAGTGTGACATGATAACTTATATGTACACACCGCAATCTAGGCTCATGTGGCATGTTTCATGAATGCCATATATGTTTACAGATACACCTTGCTAGATCCTATCAATAAAAAGTAATTGCATAGGAATATCTCACCTACCCTAACCAACCTGTCAGCAGTTACCTCACAGCTGCATAGTGCCAGGGTCTCCATGAACAACCATCTGTGTTACAAACATACATGATGCCAGGTACACGTGGGGTTTTGTAATGGCAAAAAAAATGCTGCTGCTTATGTTAACTGGGTATTCAGATAATAGTTTTGTTAATCAGAAGAGCTGCAAAAGTCACAATAATTATTCTGTTCTGACACTTGACAACATCACATAAGTGACTTCCTTAAAATGCCGTTGAAAGTAATGTAATTGCTTGGTTCAAGTCCATTTTTTTTTTCCTTTAAAAAAAAACCATCTCTTTTATCTGATGAATTGTATCTTTAATTCTTAAGATTTCTGTACTAGTGCAACAGCCATAAATGTGCAAGGAACAGGATGTCACTAGAGCAAATTGTTACACTTCTTAGGATGACAAATTAAGTACTGCTTGTGTTGAGTTTATTGATGAAATAGATTTTGCTAAGTAGGTTTGGAATAGTCTTGATGAAAGACTGTATACTTCTTTTAAAATTTGCATTCAAATGTGCCTATTAAAACACTTTTTCTTTCACATTAATGATTCTGGTTAGTGCAAAGCTTTCTCTTACCACAGAATTGACTTTCCACCTCCGTGGTTATTATGTAGTCTCACTGTGCAGTTGAAGTCATATTGGAAATGATCGTGGTGAACAAATACTGAGTTTATTATACTATTAGTTGAATTGTGTGGGAAGAAAATGGTTAGTAAAACATGCTGTTCAGGCATCCTGTAGTAAACTTACTTTTAGAAAGGTGGGAACAATTCTTGGTCATATATGAAAGATTCAGTCATGTCTGTAAATCTGAAGCATTTCAAAATCACAGTTACTGTTTGCTTTCAAATGCTTTGTGATTTTATATACAAAAAAAAAAATCAATGAATCAAGGTAAGAGCAAAGATGACCATAAAATCTCCAGTTATTTAGTTCTAAAGTACTCTTTGGAAATTTTTTAGGCATTGCATGTATGAATACTGAGCATATACATATATAAATCATGTAATTGTTTATTTTCAACTGATTTGTTCATAAACCCGCTTACAGACTTTTTCCCTCTAAATATTATGGTTATTCTAATCAGTAATGGTGTATCCTTGTCGTGTGTTTAAAGAGACCTGACAGAAATGAAGCTCTCAAATTAATTAGAGAAAAAAACACAGAATTATATTTGGAGTCATACAGAAAAGAAATTACAGAAGCAGCTACAACAGCCATGGCGACCCCCTTGAATTTTCCCCCAACCTTGAACTCAGTCTATAATCCCTGGTGCTCCAATTTACCCCCTCCCAGTGCCTCCACCATCCAGGAGGCCTAAACACAAGCCTCTGGAGGCCCCAAAAGAGGTCTGCTGGTTACATGTTTGTCCCAATAAAATGGCTCCTGCCTAACACAGGGCAGGAGGAAGAGGAGAGGAGAACGAGCTGGCCTTGCCTGAGTTTATAAAGAGGTAACAGAATTATGGGATTGCATAACAATCTTCTAGTCCCCAGAAGATTTTTTTCACCCTATAGTTCTCAACATGGGACAATCCTGAAGAACAGACTTATTTTAGATCAGTCTTCCTTTCTTTTTGATAATGTATTTGGAAGAGTAAATTGAAATATTTTTTGAAGTATGAGAAAACTACACATTCAGTTAATCCTTGAGTTAAATTGGAATCTAGCACTTTCTAATAATCAGAATATGCATGTAATGTTTTCTTTATCCCTTCCCTTCCACCTGACACTTATATTGTACATAAACTAAGAGGAGAGAGCTGAAAAACTCATTTTGCGGGAAGAAGTTAGTATACTAACATTGTGCAGTACTGCTGACAAAAGTGTAATGAAAAATAAAGCTATCATTATAGTAGGCATACAGGGAGCAAGAGTACCACGATTTTAAATAGCTGAAACACACTGACATCACTGCAGTTTATATAGACCTCTCTCTGAACACTCACATCCCTTTAACACTTCATCCCAATAACAGGGATCTATACTGAAATTGAGAAATTACCTAGAATTGAAGTTTTGAGGAACATTAGAATCAGCATGCCAGTTCAGACACGAAAGGCAGAATATCTGGATGTCTCTGAATATCTTGAAAGGGTGCTCTGCTTAGTGAGGTGAGGCATGAAGAACAAAATAGAACACTTATCTGTTACAGACTGCCTTTCAAACCAGTGATGATGATTGCTTGAGTATCATACTCTTCTCTTTCAGAAAAGATACAGAAGATGGTGATGAGGAGGATGATGATGATGATGATGAAATATCTCCCTTTCTTAATAATGGAGATTTTTTTTTGCGTCGTTTGAACTTAATTGTGGAACTTGCCATCAAAGGTATGAGTTTGGGATTGTGGATGGGTTTTTTTGTTTGGTTTTAGTTATAAAAGTGAATATTGTCATGCAAGCAAAAGTTAGCAATTGAGTTGTAAAAAAATGCGGGATGTATTTCCATTACAGGCATTGTTACTCTTTTCTCCAGAATCTCACTGCTTATTGCTCACACATTTTACTTAGTAGAATGCTTGGACACTACTATTTCAGTACTTACATTTCTCTGTTTTGTTTGCTGAGCTGTTATTTCACCTGAGGAAGTGCTGTGAAGTACAGAATCTCCGTTTGCAAGATGGAAAACAGATGGATTTCTCAGCAGACAGCTGTGTTTCTAGCTGCCTTTCAGGTTTTTTTTTGCCTGTGTTTCTGCCAGTCCCCTCGTTTCCCTATCCTAAGTCAATGCTGACTACTCCTAATCACCCTTTTGTCCTCCATATGTTTGCAAACAGTTTTCAGGATTATTTGTTCCACCTTCCCAAACAGCAGAGTGAGACCACCAAGGTCTGTAGTTGCATGGATTCTTGCTCTTGAAAATGGGGTTGGCACTCCTCTGGAACCTCACCCATCAAAACTTCTAGAGATAACTGAGAATAGCCTCAGAATGACAGATCCAGCTCTCTCAGCACTCAGACTTGTTAGGTCTTATGGAAGTGTTATGCCCAGGTTGTTTAAACATTTCTTAATTGAATTGTTTCTCAGAGTGTGCCATAAGCTGGTTACCATTGGTAATAGAGTAATAAGAGATGAGGAGAAAGGCTTGATAAAAGCAAGCTCCAATCTGATCCAGTTTATTGCACCCCAAGCATGGGCTTATATACTTTCTATCAGAGGGCTATATAACAGGGTTAGAAATCATGTTAGATTCTAATTGGCTACATACACTTGTGGTAGGACTATGTTAGGATTGCACACTAATTAGCATAGACATTCTTCATATTTTCTCAACAACACGTATATTGTGTCTAGGCAATTCTTTCAGCAGAGAGAGGTGAAAACCGCAGACTCCAGGATTATTTTGTTTACATTCGTTACACCATTCTCTAAGGTCATTCCAATCCTCTGTCAGTACTTCTGAACTTGTGCACTCTCTCCTGTCCAAGGCTTATGTTCCAGTGTTTCAAATTCCAATAGCTGTACCATAGTCAGACAATTCTATAAAATCACTACATTTAATATTACTATATCCAACAGGAGGAAGTCTTCCTTACTCCAGACTTTCCTATTGTTTCTCAGGGGTATTCTAGAAAACATGTCTTACCCACAAAGAACAAGGCAAAGAAAGTGCTTTGAACTTTTTTGTACCGTTTCACCAAGTATGCTGTGCAACTCATCCTACCCAACTCAGCCATTTCCCCTAGCATTCCTTACACTGTTCATGTACTTGTACAGGGCTTTCCTTCTGACCTTCATCTCACTCCCTAGATTCAACACCAGGTGGCCTTTGCCTTTCCTGACACCACCCCAGTATGTGCCAGTGGTGCTTCCATATCAAGTGTGCCTGTTTGGTATGGCCTCAGTTCTGTTTTGCTGATGGTAAAGTCTTTATTGTCCACACATCCTACATCATTTGTTTGCAAGTACTGATTGTTATTTCCTCAATTAATTGTAGCTCGTTACCTCCCTCTCTCATCATTGCAAGTATGAGCCTTCCTTTAGTGGCTTGATCAGCCTGTTGGCAAATACACTTTCCTCACCAGGCAGTGCCAGGTGGATCTTGCCCAGACACCTCTGCAGTTCTTGATCCTCAGAGAGGGTCCTATGGATGTAAAAGCTTGAGTTCCAACTTTTGACACAAACTGTGCCACCACTTGTTGGTCTGAGTATCTGTCTATTCCTCAAGCCCTTCCCCTTTATCAGTAGGATGAAGGAGACAACACCTTGCCCCCAGACCTTTGCCCTAATACTGCAAGCCATATAGCTTTGCTTGATGTACGCAGTCTTCCCTGGTGGTATCCATGGAAGGGTATCCATATGGAAGGGTAGCTGAGGGTAATTGAAGGCCAGGCTACTACCAGCCTCAGAAATAGCCTATCCATGATGTCCAAGACCAGAGGCTTTATTGAACAGAACTCCCTGGTTTTGTGTGCTGCCACCAAGGCTGAGATTCCCATCTACATATCAGAGCTGCAAGCAGGGCAGGAGCTCCTGGTGCTGAAGTTTACAAGCTCATAGTCTTTATCAGATGCAGCATCTTCATGCCCAGCTGTACAGGCTAAGGCTCTGCCTGCATCTCCTTGGGGCAGTGGGCATTCTGCTAGTTGCAGGGTCTGAGAGGGGTCAGGTCCATCCCCTTTTCAGCATCCCTGCTGTACAATGTGCCCACCTCCTCCCACAGCCTCCTTGCTGCAGACAGGTCCTTCACCAGTGGATCTCATATGCTTAGAAAGATGTACAATGTTTTTTAGTTCTAAACCTGCCAGTTGCTGACACTGGCTTTACACAACAGAAGCACGTTAAGAGCTGGCAGATAATGTGAGTATAATGCTACATTTATGTCTACAGACCGTACATATTCGCGTAGTTGTTGTAATAGGCTGAAATAAGCTTATACATGTCCTGGCTTGCCCAGACATGTTTTTGTGCTCTCCCTCCTGTTTTGGGGAAAAGCAACCGTGGGAAAGAGGGCAAAGAACCTGGAGCCACTGAGTCTAAGGACTCTGGCCTGCCTGAACTTGTTTATGTCCTGTGGTAAACAAGATACACATGCTTAGCTTGTACCTGCCTTGTGCAAGGCCTGTGCTTTTCCCAAATTTGGGTAAAGCAAGCCTATGGCCTATGGCTTCACCTAATATAGTCAGGCTTGGCTAACTGCCATTCTGATTGGTTCTTCTGTGTCCAAAGGCCCATTCATCTTGGGCTGTTTTATCAGAGTTGACCGTCTGACACAATGTGCTTTACCATTGCATTCATGCTTGATGTTGTCTGCTGCTATTGTTCTCTGTTTATGGCAGTAATTCTGTTCTTTTTTTATGTCTCTAGGATAAGACTTTTCCTGGATTATGCAGATTATTACCTGTTTGTGCTCGATGGGAAGACAAATTCACTTTGTGGTTGACCCTCAGGGTTGGTTGTGCATGGGCCTGATTATCTTTATCTGGCTATACAATACAATCTTAATTCCAAAAGTCATCCTTTTTCCTCACTATGAAGAGGGACATATTTCAGTTGTGGCAATTTTGTGTAAGTAAATTTAACTTAGTCTTTTTTTTTTGCCTAGTGAAAGTAGTAACTCTGAGCAATGGTTCATATATATGAGAAAAGTCAGAAAATAAAGGGATGAAGGATGAAAACAAAGGGTAAGAGTACTGGGATGCATCCTACTTTTTTGGCCTGAAAAGTTGAGATATTAATTTCAAAGGTGTTGTGATAAAACTTACTTGTGTGGAAACTCAGGAGTGTTAGTATGGCTTTCAGATTTTGTAGCTAGAACTTATTGATGGAATTTCAGGCCAACAGCTCTTAGTGCTTGTCAAAATTTGGAGTGGTGGTATTAGTGGTTGACAAACTGAGTTTTGTAAATTTTGTCATACATCCCTGTATGGGTCTAACCTGAGTAAGGCTAATAGGTTTTTCTGGGGGAAAAGGTGAGAAATTGAAATATCCTTTCACATAGAGGCTTTGATCTGTATTCAGTTTGTGCTTATTAAGTAAGATAGTTGAGGAACTTCTTAAATTCAGTACTGAGGTCACAGTGTCATCCTTTTTGGTTCTATCAAAACAACATTCACTGCTGCCTTTTCCTCTCCCTTTCTAAAACTAGGGAGTACTTAATACTATTGACTCTATAGTATCAAAAAGATATCTGGAATTGTATGAGAAGGCTGAGTAGACTTCTATCTCTGTGCTGGAGTATCTGTACTGTCGATGCAGTGTTTAGTGGACACTTTGTATGTCTGAAAAAGACTGACAAATGGTTTTGTTTTTTTTTCCAGCTTATTATTTCTGCTCATTGTTTTGCATAGCTTCATTACTAAGAGCCTCAGTAGCTGATCCAGGAAAGTTACCTGAAAACCCAAAGATACCAATTACAGGTACATTAAGTTGTTTATATATAATTAAATAACAGTTGGTTTAATTACTTCAAAATAGTTATGAATCTGTTTTGTGAGATTTCATGAAAATGTCATTGGTGGAGCCTGTATTGTTAATGAAATTAGAATTGGAATGTCATGGTTTTTACCTTGTAAATTTCTAGCATTTTCCCTCGTATAGACTCAAAGCTGCTCAACGCATGTATTCCATCAGAAGTTCAATTATGCAGGAACTTCTCCTAGGAGATGTTTCCATGAGAAGGAGTTTTTTGTATTCCAGAGTTTCAGACATATCGCATATACTTCTACCTTGATAATATTTAATGAAAGATGTTTAGAGATAGTTAGTCATTATAATCCTACAAGCATTTTAAAACTCAATTTGTAAGATGTTGAAAGTGATGGTGGAAGGATTATACCTGTGCAGTTTTCACATTTTTTTTTCCCCAGTGATTTGTGTTTTGTATGGGCTGTAAGCAAACAAATGCGATGCCAGTTACATTGCATTGCTATAGAGTAACAACTTAATGTGAGAATTCCCCTCTGCCCATGTGAATCTGCCCCACAAGTCCTGTATGGTATATGATGTTCCAGAAACAGAGGAAATTTGACACCTTAATAATTCTACACAAAGACAGTATTTCTATGAAGTGTTTGATGCTGTTAAGTTTGTTCTCTAATGCCTAGAGGTTAATTAGTAGTTTGAAATGGAGTAGGACTATTAAGCAGCATGACCTTTGTCCGATTAACAGAAAATAATTTTTAAATGTAGAATGTGGTGAGGAGTGAGTAATTCAGTCTTGTCTTGCAACATGGTAGATGCCAGTAGTAACATTTTGCTCTCTCTTCCTGATGTTAATATGCACAAACTAGGCAGCAGGTCATAGGAAGGGATGAATCTTCATAGAATTCAGATATGAAACACAAAATCTCATGTCAGTGTGCTTTCTGCTCCTGGTAACTGAACCTTTGATACTCAGTAAAATGAGAGGTGGCTTAGACTTGGGTCCTGCATCCAGAGTTACCACTGCAGGAAGACCAACATGGATTATGCAACCCAGGATGGAGGATGAAGACACTCGGTCCAGTTACAGACAATTACATTTATGGCTGAATGATCACTTACTTGCCAAATATCAGGACAACTACAAAATCCCTTTGGGCATGAATATTTCTCTTTTAAGGAATGCCTTCGGATCGTTGGCCAACCTCTTTATGCTCCATTCTTTTCATGCAGAATGATACTTTACACATCTGAAGATGGGACATTTAGGCTTGACTGTGACATGGATATTATGATTTGGTGTGCTACGTATGGGGGGTTGTACTTTCTATGGCAGCATTTCTCTAGTGTTCTCTGTTGACAGGAAGATACATGTTTTTTACGTGGTATAAATAGTTGTCTCGGTTCTAGTTTAAATTTCCAGAGACTCAAATAAATTTGATAGAACCCATAACATTTTTTTTAGAGTGTCCTTCCCTCTCCCTCTTCTTTCCCAAAAGAAAGGAATTAGATGTAGGGAGAGAAAAGGTAAGCACACCCAAATAAATGAATCTCACTTGATTTGGAAGTTAAAAAGAAAACTTTAACAATAACTTAAAAAGGTATCTGAGATAGGGAAGTTACAAAGATATAGGAAAGGGAAAGCAAATACAAAAGATATAAATACAACCTGATTATCATGGTGATGGCTTTGTTCGCCTCGTGGGTGATGGCCACGTGGTAAAAACAAAGAGAACCAGGAACATGATGGTGATCCTGGTATGCAGGGAGCGGAGAGAGAGAATCAGGAAGTCCCCCTGCTTTTATGGATCTTTAGACACGAAGTGGGAGTGGGCTAACCACCACCTGGTGGTGTTCAGACCCACCCCTGGGGAGGGGTCATGACCACCTAGGGTCAGGTTCAAGGTTACTCCCCCTGGAGGGTTAACCCTGTACAACAGTATTAAAAATAAATTTAGAGTAATTTTGATCTCTGCTGGGAGATACCCTATTAGGTAGTAATACCTGTGACACTGGATTTATGAGAACAGATCGTAAATCAGTTTCCATCTGGCAGTATTGCTAGTTTAATGGCCTCAGATACTGGGCTTCTTTACTTCCAGTGTGCAAATGTTATTTTGCAACAAGAAAGACAAGATTAGAGCTGTCTGCAGGTGACTCAGAAGTGATAAATTTACTTTATTTTGTTTGCAAAGGTGTGGTGCTTTACTGTATAGAGTTTCAGAGTACTCTACTGTAAAAACTAAGCTTACTTTCTCACAACTTAGGATTTAGGAAATTTTACTGCATCAGAAAGTTCCATTTAGATAAAAACACCAGTCAAAGTATTTAAGATTCTCAGTATTTAAGAATTCTTTAAAGACAGGAAAAACATACTCTTGTGAATGAAACTATTCCAGTTTTGTGGTTTGTTTACCATATGCAAATGAGTTTTCTGAATATATAACTTGAAATCTCATTTTTTAAAGGCTTCCTGTAATTTCATTGGTGTGATTTGAGATAAGTAATAGCCACTATTGCTCACCTTCACTATTACTGGGGGCTCAGCTACTCAGTATGTCTGGGAATCAGTTTAAAAGAATCTCACACTGGACGTCGAAAGCAGTGTATACTTAAATACAAGCCTATCCTCTACCTGTTCTTTGGTTGCCTTTTGTGTAAAGTGCTGTGTTGGGAGATGCATGCTTTGAGATGGAATATACTTCTCAAGTGTTCATTGTGTATTTTACTTTAATTAGCTAGATTTGACAAATTTGAGTAGCAGTATTTCCTTAGGAGATTTTGAAATGGCAGGGAAATTGTACCATGGTTCTGTCTAGCTGATATGTTTTTTCACAGTAGAGGTGTAAGAAAATAATTTAATTGTGAATTACATTACTTCTTGTTTGTGTAACAGCTTTTGTACAGTACTAACTACTCCCTAGAAATACATAGGAAGAGAGTAGATTTTGGAGATGAAAGCTGTGATAGAGTGGCAGTAGCATCTTCCAGTTTAGTTACCGTGACATTGGGAAAGAAGTTTTTTATATGCTGCTTGCCCTTTTCATATATAATTTTTCCCCTTAGAATCACTAGCATACAGTGTTATCGTGAGCATGCTGAGTTTGAATCTCTCTGAAGTGTCTTTATGTTTTCGTCTAGAACGAGAATATTGGGAATTGTGTAACAAATGCAATATGATGAGACCAAAGCGTTCACACCATTGCAGTCGTTGTGGGCATTGTGTGAGGAGAATGGATCACCACTGTCCATGGTAAGATGAGAACATTTGTTCTAACCATCTACTGTTGTTTTAGGAACCATTTTAAAGTTCATGGCTTTGACTCTTGCTCATTTGTCGTATTTCTTTCCTTAATCATTTAGGCATTTTCAACAGGGAAGGAACAGCTTTGAGTCTGTCTTATGTCTACAAGTAAAACCAACAGGAGAAACTGTTGTAGTGTAACACTTTATCATTGTCAAATTCTTATAGGCCTTATAGTTTTGAAAAATTCACATAGCTCGTTTAAATAATTGGAACTTCTATTCCTAAAACTGACCATTTGTATGTGGCAGATTTATTTCACTTGTTGCAATTTAATTTCAAACACTGGAAAGATGCTTTTTGGTAGGAAATTGAACAGTATTTATGTTTCTTGCATTGAAAGGAATGATTGCAATTTCAAGAGGGGATGCTCTTCATAATAATAAAAATAGATTGTGATTTCAGATGATTTTTGCTAAGTAGAAAATGTTATTGGCTCATGCCATTCTGCATCTGCATTTGTCATACCCTCTGTGACCTTGTAGTGAATTTGCTTAGTTTAGTGTCCCCTAACTAGTTTCAGTCAAAATGAACTAATCTGGCTGGAATTTTAAACTTAAACTGGTTGTAGCTTCAAATTAGATGTCTGCTAGTACATCTGAGGCTTTTCCAGCAAGGCAGACATTGGGATCTTCCTGTGCTGATCTTGCCATTTTTCAGGCTACTCCTTTTGCTTCAGAAAATACTGGCAGTGTAGTGCTTTTGTCATTATGGTGTAGCTTTGTGCTGATGTCTGTGGCAATACTTGTATGAAGTTGTACCTCAGCTACGTTTTTGCATCAGGATAACTTCTGTGGAGCAGACTAGACTTAGATTTTAAAGGTTTTGGATCTCAGTATTTTTCAATTCATTGTGATCCCATTACTCCTTTACATTGTCATTGGATTACTTTGTGATCACATTTTTTTCAAACCATTTGTTTGCATTTCCAGTTTTTGGAGTCTACGCAGTTCACCACAACTGAAATTCATTGACCAGTGTTACTTTATTACTTAAAATTGTAAGAGTATCTTTGCTGTATAAGGTGAAATACGTCTCCTAAGTGGTAATCTCAGTAATGCACCCTACACTTTAAGTAGCGGTGTGAGGAAACCACCGTCTCTAACACATACACCATCACTATGATTAAGAACTCCATAAATAGTAGCAGTGCCTTTTGTTCACAGTGTCATTGCTACAGTGCTGAAGTCTTTGTGGTTTTGTCTTTATATATACACTTTGTTTCTCTGCAGGATTAATAATTGCGTTGGTGAAGACAACCATTGGCTATTTTTACAGCTGTGTTTCTATACTCAGATACTTAGTTCTTATACACTGATACTTGATTTTTGCCATTACTACTACTTTTTGCCTCTGGAAAAAGAAAATGGGGTAAGAATCTGTTTTCTCTATGAATGGAATAAACATCTAGTAGTGCAACATAATTTAATTTTGTTTATATAGTTACTATGCATTTCTGCTGGCTTAGTTGTTGACAGTGAAGTGACTTCATCTAGAGGTATGTTATCAAATGAGCAAACTGATTTATTGTCAATAACAAAATAGCATTCTAAAGATACATTATTTCTGTGTGTTAAAAACACAACATTAGTTTTCTTAGAAATCTGAAAAAAGAAGATAGAACCAGTTAGGTTACTTTAGAATTGATTAATGAATACTGGAAGGAAGCAAAGTAACTACTTTAGGTGTATTCCAATTTATTTTTGTTTACCCCAAAATGAATTTATGCAGTGTATATATCTACCTGCAGTCCCTGTTTAGAAGTGCCAATGCTGCCAGAAAAAGAGAAAAACTGTACTTCAGTTTTTAAAGGCTAAAAATGTGTGTTGGTTTTGAACCAGTATTTTGTTTTGCTTTGAAAAGGTCTGGTGTATTAACAGAATGTAAAGACTGTTTTATTTGAATGCTATGCCATTGTCATGTTTCATCTGCAAAATGCAATTGAACATGCAAACAAAGAAAATAGATTTACAGGTTGGAATAGAGTAAATAATTATGGCTATTCTTCCGTTATGGAGCTGAAGTTACAAGGTCCCTGTGGCTGGTACTCATTTATGGCCATTACCTGTAATGTTCAGAATATTCAAGAAGTTTGCTCGAAAGTGATAGTACAGCAAAGCAGATACTGTTGCAGCTGCATTCAGGTTAAAAGGGATGTGAAATTCCAGTCTTCCTATATTAGTGAAGAAGATTGTTGTGTAAGTAAACTTTGTTACATTTTGGGCTTTCAGAATGTTCATTTTGAATGGTAACTAAGTGTAAATGCCTTTGCTTATAGTTGCACTGTCTTTGTAAATCATAGAATCATAGAATCATAGAATCAACCAGGTTGGAAGAGACCTCCAAGATCATCCAGTCCAACCTATCACCCAGCCCTATCCAGTCAACTATACCATGGCACTAAGTGCCTCATCCAGTCTTTTTTTGAAGACCCCCAGGGACGGTGCCTCCACCACCTCCCTGGGCAGCCCATTCCAATGGCAAATCACTCTCTCTGTGAAGAACTTCTTCCTAATATCCAGCCTATACCTACCCTGGCACAACTTGAGACTGTGTCCCCTTGTTCTATTGCTGGTTGCCTGGGAGAAGAGGCCACCCCCCACCTGGCTACAATGCCCCTTCAGGTAGTTGTAGACAGTAATAAGATCACCCCTGAGCCTCCCCTTCTCCAGGCTAAACAGGCCCAGCTCCCTCAGGCTCTCCTCATAGGATTTGTGCTCCAGGCCCCTCACCAGCTTTGTTGCCCTTCTCTGGACATGTTCCAGCACCTCAACATCTTTCTTGAATTGAGAGGCCCAGAACTGGACACAGTACTCAAGGTGTGGCCTTACCAGTGCTGAGTACAGGGCAAGAATAACCTCCCTTGTCCTACTGGCCACACTGTTCCCTGATGCAGGCCAGGATGCCATTGGCTCTCTTGGCCACCTGGGCACACTGCTGCCTCATCTTCAGCCTACTCTCTACCAGTACCCGCAGGTCCCTGTCTGTCTGGCTGCTCTCCAGCCACTCAGTCCTCAGCCTGTAGCACTGCTTGGGGTTGTTGTGGCCAAAGTGCAGAACCTTGCACTTGGCCTTGTTAAATCTCATCCCATTGGCCTCTGCCCACCCATCCAGCCTGTCCAGGTCCCTCTGCAGGGCTCTCCTACCTTCCAACAGATCAACACCTGCTCCTAGCTTGGTGTCATCTGCAAACTTACTGATGCTGGACTCAATGCCCTCATCCAGATCATCAATAAAGATATTGAACAGGACTGGGCCCAGCACTGATCCTTGGGGCACACCACTAGTGACTGGCTGCCAACTGGATGTGGCACCATTCACCACCACTCTCTGAGCTCTGCCATCCAGCCAGTTCTTGATCCAGGACAGAGTTCTTGATCCAGCACAGAGTGAATCTGTCCAAACCATGAGCTGCCAGCTTGGCTAGGAGCTTCTTGTGGCAGACTGTGTCAAAGGCTTTGCTGAAGTCCAAGTAGACTACATCCACAGCCTTCCCCACATTCACCAGGTGGGTAACCTGATCATAAAAGCAGATCAGGTTGGTGAGGCAGGACCTGCCCTTCCTAAACCCATGTTGGCTGGGCCTGATCCCTTGGCTATCCTGTAGGTGTCTTCATAATTTGTAAACATAAGTTAACCCACATTTCTGGACAGAATAATCCTAAACTTTATATATTCTCAAGGCTTCCAATGAACAGGATATACAGGTTTCAAATGCAAAGACTACTCAATGATACTGATCTGAATACTGGATTGAATATTGCAGTGCTTCTCGATGGAGTGTTATTTTTCCAAAGATAAAATCTTTTTATGAAGTTGGCAGTGTTTCTATATAGCAGAATCATTTCTGTAAAGTATAATAGTAACAAAGGAATAGTTTTTCATGGTATAATGTGACCTTTTTATTGTGAGAATTCCCAGAGTGCTTTAACTGGCTTTAAGTAATTAACCTGTGTTCAGGTAATGAACCCAGATTCTCTTTCTTAGCCATGCTTTTTAAGAACAGGATGAAAGGGAACCAATATGGTGGGAGGTGGTCTGTGCAAGAGAGGAAAACAGAAATAATGTTTTCTTCAGACAGCTTATAACCTCTAAGGAGATAATAAATAGATATTAAAATATCAGTTTTTAAAAAGCATATAAAACTTTGTCCTTGGTGATTTAACTTGGCTAATTTCAAGACTTTTGGAGAGAGGACTACTTTTAGTATCTACTGTTTAGAACATGTGGCAGATCAGGAGGCAGAATACATATGCAAAAATTACTTTAACCTAGTTTAATGTAGTTGCCTGATTGGATCAGGTTCCAGTGTTTGGCTGCTAAAATTTGGAGAATCCTTGTTTTGTTTACTTTTATTTTAGCTATAGATTTTTTTTTTAACAATTTGCATATATGGACACTCCAGAGATCGCTCTTCCCTTTGAAAAAAATGGATCTGCGTTATAATATACAGCAGTCTGTGTCCTGGAGAGATCAATATGTTTACACTAAATAGAAGAACTTGGTAGATGCAGCAGTTAAGTCTACAGTTACACTTATCAGTATTTAGCTTGCACAGGTATTCAGGGGTAAGTTTGAGTGGTATGGAGTACAGAAAAGTAATTTTTTGGGCATCTAGTTGGTATATCTGCCTGGAAGATGACATCAGAGCTCTGCTACACTGATTTTTTTAAAGTGTTGCTGAGGATATTGTGCTATGTAACTTTGTGCCACAGAGCAGTTTGTTAGAATATCAGAATTTGATGTAATTTTGACTTCAAATGAAAAGGACCAGTGAAAAGATTTGCTCAGGCAAGCATCTTGCAAGATTCTTTTAGTCTTTATATATAAATTAAAGAACGTTGTTTGACCCTTCATTTCCTTGACCATTCATGGAAGTAGTATTCTCTGTTGAAATTTTGACTGTAGCCAAGAGCTTACATGTTTTTTAATTGACAGGGTCTGGTGTTCAGCACAGATTCAAAAAAATTGATACCTTTTTCTAAAGAGCTGTCTGGAATTGGTGTATTCCTGCTCATTAAAAATACTTGTGATTTTTTTGGTGGTGTGCCATCATCTTCTTTTTTTTTTTTTTTTTAAATGTAAAATACTACATAACAGAGACACTGTAGAATTAAAATCACTTTAATGTTGTTGAAAGACAATTTTATCACAGTACCAATTAATGCATTGCAAAACTGTATGCAAGTTAGTATTTCCATCAGAGTGAAAACTTGTGGTAATTTTTTTAAAGGGTTAAGGGAGAAACCCCCAAACATTTATAATTAAATATACTAAATAAGGCTGATAGCTCTAAAACAAATGAAGAAAGATGTAATCTTTCAGCTTCAGGTCTTAAAACAGAAAATTGCTTCAAGAGAATTCTTGGGTTTTTGTGATTGGTAACACTAAGAGAAACATGGATTGTCCTTATTGTCTCTGTCCAGCAGGAGGAGTACAACCACTGTTAGAAATTAAGGAAATGATTAGTTAAATTGTCTATGTGGCAGAAGAAAAATACGTAATTCAAATAAACCAGCATATAAATTCCTCTTCTAGATGGCAGTGATTTTGGGACTGGAACCCTCTTAATTTTGTATCTTCATTAAAAAACATCAAGATTGTGAAGTCTCTACTTTTTAGGAACTATACAATCTTGTGGGTAGTGACATGAGAAGAATAAATACTAGTTTTGTCATGGCTACATAGTTGCTCTCTGCATGCATGTGCTGTCACAGATTCTGGATACAACTGGTCAAGTACAAGCAATAATAAATGCTGTGAAGAATGTTTTAGTTGGTTCACGGAAGGTTTTTAATCTTGTCAGCAAAAGGTTTGCTGATACAGTTTGTTTTCTAAAAATGTTGCTTTTCAGAATCAGAGTGCTGTTCCCATTTTCACTTTAAACCAAATCATTTCGTAGATCTGAAATAGTCCTGAATTTAAAAAAAAATGCTTTGCAAAAAAACAAGCTGTTATTCATAGTAAAAGTTTTTGCAATAAGTCTTATTACAATGCAGTTTGTATTGTTGTATTCTGCAAAATATTTTATCCTTTTAAAATTTTTTTATTAGTTTATTTTCTCTCTTGTACCTATCCTTCCTGCAAAACCTGCAGTGACTATTTTTTATTTTGCCTTTTTAATCTGACAGCCTGGCTTGGTTGTGTATTCTACACTGGGTTTAGGACTGCCAAGTTGATAGACTGGCTTCATCACTAGCTTGGGACAGATATCCTAAGCATTTGCAACGGAGAGTAGACAAGCAGGTTAGCATGTAGTTCTGTAAGATACCCTTTCCCCAAGATAATGTATTTTGTTAGTATACTAATTTATGTGTATATTGTATTTCTGTGAAGAACAAAGACAGAATAAATTAATCTTATATTGTAAGTGAAAATTTCTAAAGGTGGTTTTTCTCTTTGTCTCTTCTGGAACAGATGCAGTAGTCCTGTGTTGGTTCTGCTGAATACTCTGTGCTACATATGTAGTGTGCTTTTTAAAAAGAAACACTGTAAATCCTTGGAAATAGTAGCTCAGTACTTCGTTGGCGGGGACCTGCTAAATGTTTCCATGCTTTTTAAAAATTGTTCTTAGCAGAGTTTAAAAAAAAAAAAGTTTAATTTGGAAGCATCAGTCGTATCATTGGTTATGTTCTTAAACTGAATTCATCATTATTTCTGACCTTTCACTTGTATGATAGCATGAAGCTGTAGTAGTTATTTTCCTAGTCAGCTGTAGCGTTTGTCTTGAGGATCATCTGTAACAGCTGATGCTTGTAAATGAAAACATGACATATGTTTTTGTAGTAGAGAGCACTAATGGAATGCAAGATGGTATTTTTAAAAATTAATATTGTTTATTAATTTTGGTATTCAGAACTCTCACTACTCACCCAGTAATTTTTCATAATAATTAGGTTCTTCACAGTGGTCATGAAAACGTTATATAAAAGATAAACACAATTTGGAACACTTAAGAAATAATGAGCCATGATACAAATATTAAACTTGATTGAACTGGAAGAGAAGTTCTTGCAGTTAATTATACCGCTTGTCCACAAGATGGATTCAGGAAGCTCCTTTCTGCTAGAGCAGAAAGCACTCAGATTCACGTAAGACTTTAGCAAATCTTCAGCAAAATTCTATGAAGAGGCTTTTGAGTATTTACTCACAAAATATTAATCTTCCAATTCTGTGGGACTAACTATAGCTTCAGACAGTACCCAAACACATGCTGGGAGTTCTGTCAGTGTCTTGTCAGCCACTGAGGGTCTTCTTATCATCCCAGGTTCTATCAAGGATGCTGGGGAAAGAGGCAATCTCTGACCTGGTCTTGGTTCCTTTTGAATGATTTGTGTGTCTTGCAGGTAGGATGTCTTGCAGATGTGTGCAATCTTGGTATAGTGTCACTCAGGCTAAGCAGGCCTATCGTGTGGAGGCATTTGATGCCTATTCCTGGTAAACTTGAAACAGTTTCCAGACAGAGAAGCCCAAAGTAGCAGGACCTGTTATGCAGCAGAGCTAATTTACAGCTTAGCAGAGCATGGCAGGCACAATGGCGGAAGGCAATGGCAGAATCACTGCCAGAAGCCAAGCAGTTAGGCAAAAGCAGTGACAGCCGCAGCAAGCATCGTTGTCTCAGCGACTTTGATTTCCCTAGGGCTGTGTAATGGTTGGAAAACCCATAGGCGATGTCATCTCTTCTCACTAGTAGTTCAGCAGCCCCAAGTCCTCTGTAGTACATGCTTTTGTCTTTTAGGGACTAGGGAAGGACAGAGTAATCTTTCCTTTTTTTTACCTCTTGTTGTAACCTGAGTTAGAAAGTTCAAATATAAAAAAGCAACCTTTGATACACTAGGATTTTCTGTTTTCTTGTATTGGGCAGTGTCTCTTTTTCATGGTGAAATTTGTACTCAAGAGAAGGAGCTCTTCTAATCAGAATGTCTGGGGTTGCTAAAATCTATGTCACAAACTTTCTTTTAATAGGGGAGTGTGATGCTGCTTCTGGAATATGACTTCAGTGTTGGCACTCTTATGTTTCACTGTTTTCTGTGAATCTGAGTTTGAATATGTTAAAATATTCGTGGTATAATAAAACAATATATCTATGAAGACATCAAGAGAAAGTATTTTATACCTAGTAGAACTTTTGTCTTGGCTTTCTTTTCTTTTAAGATTTGGTGGGCTGGTGGAGTAAAGATTAGCATGACTGCTTTTGTTTTGAGTTGGTTTTACTTTTAAATAACTTGTTAATATAGAAAGAAGAGTTGCTGTTTGTTTGTTTGGTTTGGTTTGTTGTTTGGTTTTTTTGTATATATACGAAGTGTTTATTTTCTATAGCCACATGAAAGACCAGTGCTAATGAGAACAGACTTAGCAGTTCAGAAAAGACTGGTGGCGTTTTCATTCTGTTCTATCTGGTTAACAAGCAATTTTCATTAAATACTGATTTTCTTCACAGCTTTAGTAGCTTTAGTATAAGCTTTTTTTCCTGGGTTTATATTTTCCTTAATGGAAATAATTTAAATGTAACCTCAGACTTTTTTGCTAAATATAACTTGGTTTAACTATTCGCTTTAAATTAAATCTCAGAATTCCTCAACCTGAAATTTTCTGTAAGTCCCACTAGTTGCATGCAAAAAAAGTTCAAAAGCAGTGGGTTGGTTTGTTTATTTTTTCATCCAGTTCATGTTTATGTTCTGGTTTTAATTTAAAGTTTACTTGAAAGGTTTTAATAGTTTCCTGCTGGGATCTGTCTTTTTGAAGTAAGAAAACAGATGTGTACATTCAAAAGATGGCCTTGAGAACATAACCATAACTTACAAGTAAGAGAATGGGTGTGAGAAAAGAGCAGTGGCTACAAATTGGAACATAGAAGGTTTCACCTCAACATGAGGAGAACTTCTTTACAATGAGGGTAACAGCACTGGAACAGGTTGCCCAGAAAGATTGTGGAGTCTTCTCTGGAGACTTTCAAAACCTGCCTGGATGTGTTCCTGAGGAAGCTATCCTAGGTGATCCTGTCTTGGCAGGGAGGTTAGGCTCGATGATCTCTAGGGGTCCCTTCCAACCTCTAAAGTTCTGTGGTTCTGTGTTAATTCATTATTAGAGGGTAGAATGCGATGTGAACTTGCAGTACAGCTACTGTAACTGCTGTGTACAAATGTTTTCCTGTGGTAAAAATAAGATGTTTTATCCTTTGAAAATGACCCATAAGACTTGCTGACACTTGTTTTATGCTGGATAAAAGCAGGCTCTCCAGAGCAGCTGATAAGTAAATTCATATTTTCATATAGTTCGCATCAATTTAGTTGTGCACCTATATCCAAAGTTGGAAAATCCACTTAATTTTATCCTTTAAATTTTGGCCTGAAGTTTATCTTGAATAACAGATGGCATTACAATGAGACAAATCCAGTACAGATACTTGGATTTTGTAGGTACAGTCTTCAAGTCAAGCTAGGAATGTTGTTGTTTTCATTACAAAAGAGATCATGTTAAAATGAAATATGCTGTGTCTGAGAGCTGGGAGAGAGGAGTCTCAGGTAAATAAGACTGTTCAAAGAAATTATTTTCTCATGGTTTGGAGCTTGTGTGTAGCAATCTGGCATAGTTTGAAATAGAAAATTGTATAATAACCCATTTGAACTCGATCTGTACCCAAACCTTAAATATCTGAATAAGGTTTTAACAGTCCAACAAAAAGGCCCATAACTGATTACATCATACTTTAAATCATTAGTTTATAATTTTAGCACAAAAATGTACATTTGCAATGTAGATTAAAAATCCATTATTTTCTTTTAGCTGTAAGACTTTGGGAACAGCTCTTACCTAGTATTTCAAATCAATTCAAAGACTTAAATTTTCTGGTAAGTGATAAAGTCTCTCTTTTCTTTCTGTCTTATTCTAGGATGTTTTTGTATTTAGACATGAACTTGCAATCCTAAGAATATCTGCCTTCATGGGTCTAATAGTATTAGGTGGAATCAGTGGCCTCTTTTACACTCAGCTAATGGGTATTTTCACTGTAAGTATCTAATTTTTAGAAGTATATTTCAGTTCTAATTTCAATAAAATCAAAGCAGAAAAGTACATTGCATATAAGGGAAGAACAGAAACACTTGCACATGAGATGCCTATTTGGTATCTGCTTTGTATTGACTCTTGTCTCCGAGAAAGTCTTAAGAAATATGACAAGTTTCTAATAACTCACCTATTAAGGCAATTTAATGATTTTTATTAGTAAAATAAAACTGAACATTGTCTTGGAATTGTGCAGTGTATAAGGTATGTGTATGTTTGTTTTTATTTTAAATTCTTTAGTATCCTGGTCTTAGTTATACTTTGTAACAGTAAGATAAGTCATACATTCTGACAACACATATTTTTTTGTTAAATATTTTAATAAATATGCCTTCATTCTTATTTCTTTGGTTAGTAAACTGAGCAGTGGAATCATGTACAATTTACAGTTCAAATACATACACTGTATTTAAAGGTAAAGGAAAAAATCCTCTGGTGCATGAAAGTAATTTCCAGATAAATTAATTTCATAATGTAGTAAGTATCTATGAGAAAGAAGCTTTTGCTGATGTAACATGCTCCTCTCTACCTTAGACATTAATCACCACCAGTGAATTCTTTAATTATCTTGAGAATCTGTTTGAAGTACTTCAATGTTGAACAGAGTATGTTTGTTGAACCTGTACATGTCCAAAAGGGTGTATGATCTGGCCTGCAAAACTTCCTTTAAAAGACATTATTGCAATAGGTAATATCATCTTTGTGGCTACAGCTGCTTGAGATGTGCCTGAAATTTCTTTTTGTGATTATGAGGTTTTACACAGTAGTACTATTTATAGGTGCAAAATAGAAAGTCTTTTAACTGTATTATGTAATTCCGTTGTATAGAAAAAAAGACACAAACTATTGTATAGTTTTTCATTATGCTAGATAAAATGATAATAGTGCTTTTATTTTTTAAATGATACTATCTTTATATAAATTTACTGCCTCCTACTTTTTTTGTTATTGTAGCTATTCTGTATTATTTTTGCCATCCTCCACCTGCTTTCTGCACTTTCTGTCAACTCCTAGGTCTACTGATTTACCTTAGTGCCTCTTTACTGTATGCCTGGTTTCTGGTTCCAGAGACATTCTAACAGGTTCTCAGCTCTCACTGCTAGCACACAACCTTTGTGTCTGACTCCTCTAGAAATAGGATTTTTTTCTAATCCAATACTAGGCCTTGCTTGGGTATCCAGCTGAAGTGGTGCTGACATCTCAGTTTTACTAAGCCTCATTTGCAGTAGTGGGAGAGACAGAAACTCAAGGAGTCTTAGATTTCAGATGCTGAAATATGGGTATCTTTCTGATCAGTATTAAATGAATACATAAGAAACAAACAAAAAAAACCCCAAACCCTTATGATCAAACACAGAAATGACAGAGAAGAAAACAAGGAACAAAACCTCAGTCTGTTCTTCATCACCCATTCACTTGCATGAATACATGAAATAAAACTCTTGAGACTGAACTTGATTATGTCAGATACATGTGAAACTTCTGCCATTTTTGTTCTGACACAGGATATCAACTATGCTGCCTCTGCAGTAGGCGTGAATTACCAGTATGCTCTTTCACCCTTCAGAGCCTTAACGCTGTCAGCCTGCTATCACCACCGCAAACTCTTAAGATATACTGTGAAGTACATCCCAATGCAGTACAATCCCAGGGCTGGTTGTCACCCTGGAACAGACGTGGGCTAATAGGTTGAAGTCCAGCCTCCTTTTATATGCTGAAATCATAATTTAATAGATCACTGAGCAGGATGCCTGGATACTCTCTTTTGTCCTCTTTGCCAAACTTTGTGAAACAAACAAGCCACAGTAATTGCAGATATGGAGGGATTAAAAAAGTCATATGCTGTAGTGTACAGATTTTCTGCATTAGAGCCTCTTACTGTACCATACCTGTAGCAGAGGGCCTATTATGCTTGCCTCATATGGTGATGCGGAGGGGATTCTCTATACCTACACCTATTTGGCGGAGGTGAGAAACTAATTTGAGGTGATATAAATTTTATATAAAAATATAATATATTACATTTAATATTTATGAACTCTCGCCACCCCCAACCACTGTATATTAATATTTTGTTCAATCCAAGGTTATGAAAACAATTTAGGACAGAATATATACAGGGAATTGGTTACTTAACTAGCAAATATTCAAACTGTAAACAGAGGGAGGAGTTTTCCCTGCGGCTTAATGCCGCTTGGGAGCTTATGCTATTTGCCCAGCAGGGTGGGCTGAAACTCCTTCTGCTCTATGGCAGAGGCAACTTATATTACAGAGGTATTAAAGCTTTACTCACAAGTGTTATTATTAATTATTAATCACCCTCCGGGGCTGTGTCACAGCCTGTGCCTAGTGTCCAAACTTCAGGGGATCTGTCTGTGAACTCT
Organism: Pogoniulus pusillus; assembly: GCF_015220805.1. Taxonomy (NCBI): domain Eukaryota; kingdom Metazoa; phylum Chordata; class Aves; order Piciformes; family Lybiidae; genus Pogoniulus; species Pogoniulus pusillus. The sequence continues at coordinate 62,593,472 of NC_087309.1, read as the reverse complement.
TTGAGGCTGGAATCTTCCCAGCTTGAGGGGAAATAATAAATCTTCCCAGTCTCTGGGGTCTTAGGTTTTCTAACCTTTGTTCTCCCGATGAGGGATGATCTCTGCCTTTGATGCTGCTGTCTTCATCTGGATGCTGTGTCCCGGGATATCAGCTGGCAGGATTACAGGAGCAGGAGAATATCCGTGCAGTCTCTGGCATGGTTCCTTCACACGGGTTCACACCGTGTGTGTGTATGTTAGCAGACAATCCCAAGTCTGCTACCTGGTTCCCTCAGCGGCAATGGCTTTTACCAGGCAATAAGCGTCGAGCATACAAAGTGTGCTTGGCTGCTGGGAGTCTGAACTCCGTAGATCAATGCAGGATCAGGTCCTGACAGCAATATAGCTTGCAGATATGCACAGCTGGATTAGGAGGCTATAGGCTCCTTTTATATAAATGTGCAGGCTTAAATGAGCTCTGCACCTAAAGTACGCAGGCAGGTAAGCTGCAATTAAATCACAGCATGAGGTCTGAGCCTCAGAGAGCTGCAAGTGAGGGTCAGATCTATGTCTGAGCCTTGCAGGTGAGTCAGAGCAGCAGGGTGCTGCAATAAGGTCCGAGCTGAGCTACACATAGGGCCAGAGAGGGCTGAGCTGCGCTGCAGGCAGGGTCAGAGAGCTGACACGTGTCTGGCTGTGCACCCCTCTTTATTGAATGTGGGCCGAGATTAATGGGCCCTTTGGCCACTAGAGTGACCAGTCAGGTTGGCAGTAAGCCAAACCTTGCCATAATAGGCAGAAGGCTACTTGCCTGGACTCTCCCAAATATGAGGATCACATGGATTTACCCCAGGGAGACATGAGCTGGGTGTGTGTGGGTTACACAACCAGGGGTCCTGGCAGAAAAAACATGTCCAGGCATGTATAGGCATAAAGAAGCCTCTTTTCAGGTCTACAGCCCCTCCACAACATATGGGTGTTCTTAAGTTTGGAGTTGTTGGTTTGGGATTGTTGGAGAAATAGAAATCCATTATTGGGATTTCCAAAATCTAAGTAATTCACACCACTTGTGTGCTGTTGCATTAACTCATTCAAGAACATAGACTATTTAGTCCATGTCTAGATCAAGATGTTTCATACCAGCAGCACAGTTGTTGTCTTCCTTTTCCTTCCATTCTTCATGATTGTAGTGTTGGCAAGAATAAACAATAGAGCCATTTTGAGGAAATCCACTTGGAAACAACGAGTCAGACTTCAAATGAACACAGCCATGTCTGTTTGGTGATGTTGTGCTTAGACTGCAAGTTGTGTCAGAAAACTTTCTCTAAAATTGTTTTTGATTGTTGGCACTATAGTGTGGGGGTTTGCGTCCTCCCTAAGCGTTACAGCTTCAGCTAAATGATTCCAACAAGATCAGGTTTGTTGGGTCTTAATGTTGTTATCTACCTGTGTTCCAAATGTTGCAAAACTCTAGTTTTGTAAAGACAAATAAACTCAAAATTTATCAAACTCTGACCCTTTTGTAGAAAAACTTAGAGATTTTCCTTAAGGTAAATAGTTTTCCAGAAGACAAACCAATAATTTCTGTCTTGTCTAAATAATAGAAAGCTTTTTTGTTTCAATATCTATTACATACACAGAATATGCTCTGCTTACTGCCAGTATTACAGAAGCAAGCTAAGATGAAACAGTGGACTCGTTCATCTTTTTTTAGCGGCATCAGCTAGGACCTGGAATGGCAACATCTTGCTTGTTTGTTTGTGGTTGATTACCAAAGTCTGCTGTCTCTACTCAAATGTAAATGATTGGAATGTAACATGTGTGATGCATTCATGCTGGCTCTGTATTTTGCCACTGCAGCAAGATAGATAAAGTTGAATGCATGGAATTAATTTGTATTAAGTGACCTGAGCCGTAAGACAAGCCATAAGAATGAGCAGAAGTTTTTCATAGATTTTTTTCAGAAGTCAGAAAATGTCCAAGTGAATTTGGAACGGAAGCATGTTTTTCTGAAACAAGTCAGTAGCCGAAACAGGAAAGTGAAACAGCACATAACGAACCACAAGTTAAATACTCTGCTGTGTGTGCTCGCACTTCTCAAAATTCAGCGTTCTTACACAGATGACTAATATGTGCCTATTGATGTGTAAGTCTTATTATTTATAACAGTGGATCCCATTATGTAAAAGTTCTTTAAGAAAAAATTGCACCTTAGTCTGCTGTTATCCTTGTTTGTGTGCCTTCAGCAGTTACTAATATGTTCAGGAAAAATGTGCCCTCTGATAAAAATTAAACTTTTTGATTTGTGTACTCACATTTGGCTCATGTACAGAAAATGTTTTGAGGCTGTACTGCTTGGGAAAGTGATTAATACAGCAAGTTACCTAACACACATTGCATTTCTCTGACTACTTTTGCTACTCCCCTTACTATGATATCACTATTTGGGTATCATTAGCACAATGCTATTCCTTACTCATTTGGAGGTCCAGGAAGTCAGAGGAAAGGAGGTGAGTTCCTGCAATGAGAGGAGAACAGCTGGTTGTCAAAAACTGACCTTAGAGGAACTTTTGACATGAATTGTTCTGATGAAAAGGGGAGCAGCTGAGGTGGCCTCTGTATACAAGATTAGTGCTTTCTCCCTAGAAACTAGCATATGTGAAACACACTTACAGCAGAAGGAGCGCATGGCTGTTTTCATCCTCATTCTCCAGTTGCTTTCCCCAAGCTCCGTTTGCCCTTACTGTCATCATCCTAAATTCTAATACTTCTTCCAGCATGTATGTGGCATAGCTCTTGAGCATCTTTTACTTGGATACTTTAGAACTAGAAGTATCTTAAGTTCTCTGTAATTCAGGAGTCTGAAATAGGTGGAGATTTAAGATCCTAATTTAGTAACCGTAGGATTCTAAGAAGATACCAATCTTAAATCTCAGCGTAACAATTACCCTTCTTCCTTAAAATGTTCATGTTTCTAGAGAACTCTGTGGAATAAATCAGATTTTCCTATGAAGAAAGAACTGTCTGATGTAATTTCTAAGATGATTATGTGCTAATATGGAAGGCCTGCTATACTCCCATGCTTGGTGCATGCGTAACCAGTCTTCTATTCCCTGAACATTGCTTGTATTGCAAATCTGAATTTTATATCCCTTAACTGAAAACAAGCCTATATTCTGAGACACTGCTTAAGAATGAAAAGCAAACCTAGCATTAAACACTAATTTAAAATAATTTAAAATTAAGATTACAAAAACTAAAAGTTCTCCTACTGAGAATATTTTTGGTTGGTTGGTTCGTTCTCAATCATTAGTACCCCTTTGCCTTTTATTTACACTTCTCCTAGCTACTCATAGTCCTGCAAGCAATTATTCCTCTTTTGCCTCAGCTGCTACAGGAGAACAAGATGGCTGTACTACAGATGCTTTCAAACTCCATGAAGATAGAGAGGCAGTTTATAATAAATGCTAAAAGTAGTATTTGTAAGTAAGTTATCAATTTGCTTGGAATAAATGGTTCCACTTTAAAAAGTTTTTAAATCTTCCACAAAATTCAAACCATCTAACAACTTATGCAATGACTGTCTGTACCTATTAATGGTATTGTATCTCAATAGCATATGAAAATTTTATCTAGCAAGTAGTACTTTGCACTTAAACTAGACAAAAATCTTGAGGAGGATGCTACTCAGTTTTGTTTCCAATTACTTTTTTGTTGTTGTTGCTATCATTTCATTAATAAATAACATTTAATTGGAAACTAAATAAAATGACATACAGAAATTTGTTTGCTTTCTCAAGACATTTTCCTGATGTGTTTTTTAAGAAGCCCTCTCATATTTAGTATTTCTATATGATAGACACTTGTCCTAAAAATTCATAACTAGTCTATTTGATGGGAAAAAGCAAAAATCTACTAAAGGGGGGAAAAGTCTCTTTTATCAACTACAGATTGCTTTTGATTTATGATGTTAAGAAGTAAAGAGCTGTAATTCCAGATCTTTTAAAAAGATGGAACTGTTAGGATGCTCATATGTTTGTTACTGCAAGATTAGCTCTAATATTTGCATTTCATATGTTTTAGTTTAAGAAAATATTTCTATATGTGTTTCACATCACCTCAAGAATTACACAATGTTAAAAAACAGTTTTTCTGTTTATACAGTAAGATTCTGACATGTTTGGTATGCAAGGCATTACTGTAGAACAAGTAAAAAATAATACAGCATCCTTTTTTGAACAATGGCTTGTCTGATTCTTTTGTTCCTATCAGTTTTTAAATTGCACCAGACCCTACTAAGAAGTATTCCATTTGCTGACCTTTGTTATGGCTGATACCTTTTGCATATATGATGTTTTCCTCCTTTCAAGATCTGTGTTGTTCTTTATTATGCTGGCTGCCACCTGTCTGAAGCCACTTCTTTCTCTTCGCCTGTACAAAGGGAAAATCCTGTCTTCCCATGGATGGTAGAAGGTAACAGGATAATCAGTTCAGCAGTGATCCTCTGATGTCATTGTTGGAGCCCTGAAAAAAGCGGATTATCTGTGACCCAGATAAAATAATTAGAAATTACTTGGACACTTACAAATAACTGATCTACTAATCTCATTTCCAAAGTTAAAAAAGGCCTGTCTCTCAACATAGCACTACCAGATGTTTCGGTTAAAAAGCATCCTTTGCAGAGACTAATCCAAACCCTAATTTTAAAGGATTACCTTTGATTGTTTTTTATTTCAAACACTAAACAGTGTTTTCATTTTTCCATATGTTCAAAACCAGCATTTATATGGAAATTAGAAAATGTGCTTCATTTTTCCACTGCAGTCCATCAAATGCAATTTTATGTGATTATTGTGTTACTATTGCAGAGAAAAGCTTTCCATTAAAATTACTTAGTAATTAACTTGTTTCTATGGGGCAGAACCATGTAAAGGATGGGCTTTTATAAATTTAATAGATACCATGTGGTCTTTGTGCAAGGTAGAGGATGTATTATTATAAACTAAGTGGACAGTGACTTCATTAATTTAATTAATGCTACCAGGGTTTCCTGTTAATTAACTGTTTGAATGGTGTACAGTGACATGCCAGTATCCTGGTGCACGAGTACTGCGTGAATGTTACAGGGAGAAATTTCCCTTTATTTACTTTGGGAAGGGTGGAAGGGAAGATAGTTCAACAGCTGGTGTTCAGCAGCCTGTCTGGTGCACAGTATGATGCCTACCACAGTTTTTTCTCCTTATTAGCATTTTAAAATGTTGATTGTTAAGTGTTATGTTTTATTGTTGCAGGGTTTCTCCTTTACACTTTAAAGTAACAAACTTATTTCTCTAGCTGATTTTTGTGGTTCCTCTAAATAGATCCAACTTCACATGTTCATCTTGAACTTACTAATTTGTGTATTTGAAATATTTTACTAAGCTTGACCAATACTTACAGTGAGCATGTAGTAAGGAACATTATTTTGCTCAGGACTTCTTTTCTTAAAAGAACAAAAGTTTCCTTTTAAAGAAACAGAGAAAGGGTGGAAATGGTACAAATCAATGTTCTGATACTTTTATCCCAAAGCTATATTTGTAAGCAGTTAATTTTCTTTAGGAGTATCTTTTAAAAGTATAATAAAAAATTAAGTGCAAAAAAGTAAAAATGCCACTGAAAAATTAAAAATTCTGCATGTAATCAGTAATAAAGACAACATTTTTACAAAGATTGAAATGCAAAAGGATTGAAAGTCACTGTGGCTACTCTATTAAAAGAGCCAAAGGCTTCTGTGTGTATTTCCTAGGGGTGATCCATTAATGTTTTAATACAGGGAGTACACAAGTGATCTAGTTGTGCTAAAATGCCTTTTGTCTTTAAAAATAAGTATCTTATAATTAAAAATATTTGTAATTATATCTTTAATCAGATAATCTATTAAATACTATTTTGATTAGTGAAATATTAAGGGCTTTTCCTGTTTTTTCAAACATGACAGAAATGTAATCAAGGAGCTATTAATCCTCATAATTAAGTATAGGACAGAAGAAATTAGAATTGGGAGGGAAAATTAGGATGCCCAGGCAAGTGATTTCTTCACCTGACTGTAATAAAATGTAAGATACGAAGTAACTGGAGAGAGAGAGACTCTGAGAGAGAGAGAGTGCAAAAGGTGTATAAATTATAAATGCATATAGTAATTTGAAATTAGCAATGTAATTAGAAAGTAAATTTGTGTTAATACTGTCTGTCTGTATCTTCCTTATTATTTCTTCCCTTCCTCTTTTCCTGTCTCTACCTTTAGTCCATTGATAGGTAAATCACCTATTAGAAGACTGCATGAAGTCCTTAAATTATGCGAATTAGGGGTGTTCTGGTCTTTGAGTGGGATTTTGCTAACTGTAAAGTCTTTCGTATCTCTGCCTTATTTTTTTTCAAATAGATCAGTAGTTTGTTTCCTATTTTTAGTGAATATATATTGATGGTCAGACCACAGTTTTAAATACCTGTTTGCCATCAAAATAACATTTTATTTTTAAAACCGCTTTTGTGAGTCGTTTAAAAGGTAAGAACAAATTCGAGTGTAAGACACGCTAAGTGGCAAAAGGTGTCACCTGTTTAGGTCACTACATGGGTTTAGATAAAGTGGGAATACTTTTTAAAACATTAATTATTTCCAATATTATTAAGGAAAAGCCTAAGTTAGAAAATTTAAAGTGATTTTATACTGTGCAGAGAGTCAAAAATACAATGTCCAAAATATCTCCTGTTTACCACTCTAGAGGGAAGCCTTTTTACAGCTCAGTTATTTTTCCAAACTGTGAACAAAGAACCTTTAAACAGTTGAAAGTAAGCAACTATTGTAATTATGTTTGAGTGTTTGAGGGGCTGAGTCCCTCTTAGTTAAATGGTGCTTGTTAGATTTAGACATCAGGTCCATTAAGACGGCTTCAGTGTGAGGAAGGTCAATTGCTAGCCTTCTGAAGCATTTTTTTTTCTTGGTATACTTATCTTAAGGAGGTTATTTCTGAGAATCAAGAAATAATGTAATTTGTCATGTTCCTCGTTGCCGTGCAGCTATCTGCACCTACCACACCATGGATTTGAAATAGACTGAAAGGGGTATGTTCCTTTCATCATCTTTGTAGATGTGTTCTTAACTTGTTGTCAGAGGATTTATTTTGATTTAGTAATTTTCTAGTATCTAACACATACATTGGAAGCCTGTTTAAGATCACAGAGTAGTGTGGGAGTATTACGTAGATATAATGTGGCTTCGTTGTTCATTTTGCACACAATACTGTGATTTAGGGGTTTAAAGTTATAACTGAATTAATATTTTTCAGGCTGCAATTAACTGTAATTGATAAAATGAATCATATGTCCTTACTTGAGGAAGTCTAGATTAAGAAAACAATACCAAGAAGTGGCCAAATATAAAGTCAAAATGTAACTAATGACAAAAAGGAGAATTTCTGAAACACGAAGTATTCCATCTATGAGATGTTCAATATTTCCTATTATTCCATTTCCCACCTTTCACCTACATACATGCAATTAAAGGATGTTGGGTAGAAGAAATTAAAAAGTGTGTTGTCAGATAAAGGAGATGTTGTCTTGCACTTTCAGCAAAGACAGAAGAAAGATTGAACCTGATATTGCAGCTCTGTGCTCTGAGTTACAAATTTCCTTTGGAAAACATGAATCAGTAAGAGGAAAATAATCTTTCCATGTGCTTGTTTGTGATAAATTAGTTTGTGATGAATTCTGTCCTATATTGTGGTTTGTTAAACATGTTGTGTATGTGATCTCTGCAGAAAACCTATTTTTTTCAGGCAGTTACTTATGCTAATTGAAACATAGATTTAAAAGATACAGTCCTCTTATTAACTAATGCAGGTGCATTCATATGCAAATGAATTCCAAGTTGGTCTGCAGAATTCAGTCGGTGGTCTACTGCTGTTTTTCCATTTTAGCAGTGGCGTAGCTTAAGTCACTTAGACAAGCTGCACTCACAGACTTGTAGTAAGTTCTCAAGGCAAAAAATCATCCTTTCAGCAGAATCTGAACCCTTTGCCCTTTTCCTCATTCATTAAAGTTATGTGCTGTTAATGACTGATGGGTTTATATCCTCTAATTCCCCTTGTCCTTTCTCACTAGGCTATGATTTTTTTTTTCCCTTTTAGATGGTTATTAGTGTGTATGTATCTTGGAATAACCAGGTGTAGGAACAGCAGTTGTTTCTGATCTGGATGATGCTGGGGGATCCAGGTGACCCACCACATGAGATAAATAATTTGCAGGTTATTCAATTTATTCTTGTAGATTTTATGGGCTTTTTGTAGCTGGAGATTGCTAGGATTCAATAGGTATTCCATACTTCCTAATGCCAGGTTATTTTCAACTTCTGGATGAGTGCCAGTTCTCCCAAAGAGTTTAATGTTGGCATTAGCTGTATGTCGGGGAGGGGGGGAAGTCTTAGCAGAGTTTTGCTTGCATTAATAGTAATCCAAGCTGACAGAAGATGCAGACAGCCAAAGCCTCTTAGGCTGAACACAGTAATACCGACGTAGCAAAACCTTGTACACTGTATACATAACTGACATGATATTCTGGTTGACAGCCATTTGTGAAATGTGTTAATGAACAGAGCACTGTCATTCAGAACAATAGGGTGGTTCTGATACTCCTGTCTCCAGAAGAAGAAAACATAATCTGAGAAAAAAGCTTTAAATAACAGGCCACAACTCTGTTGTGCTCTTCTCCCTTTCCTTACTATCCTGTCTCCAGAGGGGCTACCAAGTTTTCTGGAGGACTGTGAAGTTTCACTTTCATGTGAAAAGGTAAACTCAGGGTGTTCTCAAACTACATTTCAAGTGAGCCCAGCTGTTTATCATCAGTGTTGGGGGAGGAAAACTTGAGGGGAATTTGGTTCTTAAGTTCTTTGGTTTCTTCAGTTTGGTCTTTTAAGTCACCAGTACTTGTTAAGGACCTAAACCTCAGAGAGACGTTTCCTCACATTCCTTCCAGCTGTGGTTTACAGCTTTTAAAAGGTGGCTATAAAGTTTTTTAATTCTCAAAAAAAAAATAAATCCTAGGAGTGTAAGATTCAATCCTCAAACTCAGTTCCTTTACTGTAATGCAAAAGTTCATAAAGTTGGCATTTCAGTGAAGCAGAAGAAAGGGAAGGAGGGCAGGAGAAAGGATGGATTTCCCTTGAATTCCTATTCAACTAAACGCTGTAGTATGTTTTAAAGGTGTGGAAGCTTTGACAGTTGTTTCTGGCAGTCATTTTCTTCTGTTCTGTTTTCATGCTTTCACTTCAGTCATTACTTTAATGAGTTGCCATTTTTGAAGGGAGCAGACCCTGATGAGCATCTTTCAGGATCTTGATAATGTGCTATGATGTGTGTAATTAAGAATTAACAGCACCCAGTTCCAAACTTGACAATTCCTCTACTTAAATGCAGTATCCAATATTTTGAAAACAGTAGAAATGTATTAATAAATTAACAATGTGGAGAAGGCTATATTTGAAGTAATATTTTATTATCTTACTCTTGCAGCCAAAGCTGTTTAAAGGCTCCCGTTGTGAAAAGATAACATAAATCTTTGACAGGTAGAAATCAGTTATGGTCTGGACTGGCATGCTACTATTTTACAAAAATCATTGGCAAACACTGTTCAAACCTACCAATGTTTTGTACTGTCAGCCAGACAGCTTTGAGTTGATCAGAGGATAATTCCTGGAGCTGAGATACTTTTGCAGTTATTGAAGGACCTGTAGCCTCTCATGAAAACACTGTTACAACCTCACTGAAATGTTATGTGTTGTGTTAGTCCTTTTTATTCAGAAAGCTGTGTGGGAGAAGAGTTGGACAGAAAAGCCAGTCTAAGGAAGCAGAATGTCTCTTGGCTGTGCGGTGAGGTCACAAGGCGAATGACTTATGTCTTGCAATGCTTTCCTGCTACTTATGACAGGTGAGGGGGCACACGCTAGACAGGCCCCTATGGTGGAGAGGGGAAGCAGTTTATGGGAATTGAAGGAACAAAAAATATTTACAGTCTATTGGCTTCAGTCAAGTCCTCTGTGAGTATTGAGCAGTTGTTCAGATCCGCCTAATGATGGAGTCAGGATTGTTTATGTAGTCTGCTATGGGTGTAAATTCAGAAACAGGGAAGAACTTGTGCATCCTAGTGGGCTGGCATGAGGAGACAATTTCTTTGCCATAGTGTGTCAGGAATTCGTCTGTGTAGGTCGTGGGCAGAATTGAGATTTTTGCCATTCAGCATGAGATAAGGTATCCTGTTCCAAATCTCATCTGAGCTGGGAAGCATATTTAGAAGGATAAAATGTGGCAAGGAGAGTCGAGGCCACCTATGTCTGGTGAAGCAGCTTCCTGTACGTTAATTTCCACTCACATTTCACCCTTCCCCCTCAAAGCTTTGAGGTGGTGGTGGCAGAATCCCGGAAGTGTCTGCGCATCCTGGTTATGTGATAGTCCTTGTGTCACTATGACAATAGGGACTCAGTGATTGCATTAGATTGGAGGGGATGCGCGAAGGTTATCTTGTCCAATGCCCCTGCAGTGAACATGGATACTTCCAACTAGATCAGACTGCCCAGGGCCACATTGAGCCTGGTATAGAATGTCTCCAGAGGCAACCACATACCCGGGCAGCCTGTTCCTCTTTATGTCCAACATAAATCCACTCTGCACTAGTTGAAAACCATTGCCCCTCATCCTTACAAGCCTTCTAAACAGTTTTTCTTCAGCCTTCTCTTAGCTCCCTTCACTTAGGTTCAGATACTGAAGTGTAGCTATAAGGCCTCCCTAGAACCTTCTCCTCTCCAGGATGAACAGCCTGTAATGAAGGGGTAGTTAATTAATGTGAGATGATATTTTTCCAAAACTAATATTATTTATTAATTTTTATATTCAAAACTCTCACCACCCCTGAACACTAATTTTTAGTAATAATTTGTTCTTTGCATGGTCATGGAAACAAACAGAGGAATAACTAGATTCAGTAATAACTGGCAAAAATATATAAACATTAATTAAACTAGAAGAGAAAGTTCCTATGGTCAGTATACTGCTTGGCCACTAGATGGACTCAAGGAGCTCCCTTCTGCTTATGGCAGAAGGCTATGTTGAATTACAAGAGGCTTTAAGTATTTACTCTCAAAATATTATTTCCGAACTCACAGGGCTAGCTACAGCTTCAGAGAGTACCCAAATGCTTTCAGGGAATTCTGTTACTGTTCTGTCAACTGCAGAGGCTTCTGATTCATCCCAGGCTTCACAGACTGCTGGGAAAGGAGGCACACAATCTCTGGCCTTATCCTGGCTTCTCTAGATGATCTGTGTATCTCCAGGACTTCCTGTCTTGGCAGGAGACTTTCAGGTGTAGGCAGGAAGTCTTCTGATGTCATGCTGGCTATGCAGGCCAATCACATGGAGACATTGAAAGCCTGTCCCTGGTAAACTCGAGGCAGTGGACTTTCCAGGCAGTTCAGGAGAGCTAGCTTATAGTTTGAGCATAATGCTGCATAAGGCAATGGCAGAATCACTGCTGTAAACAGAAAGCAATAGCAGCAGGCAGCAGCAGGCACCAATACAATGGCAGGGCAAGTCAGAACACATTGTGTTACCTGCTCAACTCTTTTAGCAATACAGCCTGAGACTAATGGGCCTTTGGATACAGAGTTGCCAATCAGAATGGCAGTTCCCCAAGCTTGACCAAATTAAGTTGTTCCAGGGTAGGTATAGGCTGGAGGTTAGGAGGAAGTTCTTCACAGAGAGAGTGATTGGCATTGGAATGGGCTGCCCAGGGAGGTGGTGGAGGCACCGTCCCTGGAAGTGTTCAAGAAAAGGCTGGCTGAGGCACTTAGTGCCATGGTCTAGTTGACTGGATGGGGCTGGGTGATAGGTTGGCCTGGATGATCTTGGAGTTCTCTTCCAACCTGGTTGATTCTATGATTCTAAGTGAAGCCATAGGCTTGCTTTACCCAAATCTGGGAAAAGCACAGGCCTTGCACAGGCCAGCACAAGCTCAGTGTGTGTACCTTGTTTACCACAGCAGCAAAACAAGTCTGGGCAGGCCAGAGTCCTTAGACTCAGTGGCTCCAGGTTCTATGTCCTCTTTCCCGTGGTTGCTTCTCCCCAAAACAGAAGGAGGGAGAGGAGAAAAAACATGTCAGGGCAAGCCAGGACATGTATAAGCCTATTTCAGCATATCAGGCCTACCGCAACACAGCCCCAGTTCGTTCAGCCTGTCTTCATAGGAGAGGTGTTCCAGCCCTCTGATAGCTTTGTGGCTTTCCCTTGGGTCCACTCCAGCAGGTCCATGTCTCTCTTGTGTTGGCCGCTCAGCAGAGCAGATTAGAATGGCAGAATCACCTCGTCACCTGCTGGCCAAGTTTCTTTTGATGCAGCTCATGATGCCATTTGCCTCTTGGGCTGCAGCTGCACATTGCTGACTTATGCCTAGCTTCTTGTCTGCCAGTGCCCCAAGTCCTATTCTGCAGAGATGCTCTCAATTTCTAGTTTTCCCAGCCTCTTTCTGGCCTTCACTGACACTTGAGTTGTGTGTATGCCTAAATCAGTGAACAGTATAAGGGAAGCATCAAGCTGCCATGAAAAGGAGATGGAACCAAGATAAATATTTCAATTACTGTATTTTGGACCTCATGAATTATTTTGGGACATAATGAACACGAATATGCATTGAAAACAGTAATACTACCAGAGCTAAAATTGAAGTGATACTCACAAAGAAAGTTTTTTTTTCTTAAATATATAGTGCAAAAGTGAGTGGAAAGTACTATTGGTGGTTTTAAAAGTTTTATTTAAGGATGATCTAAGCTCAAATTGATGTGCTGATTATAATATTTTCTCATTAATGCTGCTTTGAAAAGTGAAGTGTGAATTTAATTTACTGTTAGCTGCAGAGGTGCCTTCATTCTGCACATTATTTTAGTTTTTGCTGTGTTTTAAGAGAACAACTTTGATATTTGATACCTACCTGTAACAACTGTGAAAACTGGTAGTGTATTCTTAGTGGTGCTGTTTGCATTGTAATACTCATCAAGATAACTGTTTTAATCCTTAATCACTCATGATTTTCCCCATACTGTATCTGTTAATAGGTGCATTTTATGAAGTTGTCCTTTGGTTGTCTCGGTGGCCTACTCCAGGTCTGGAAAGGGTGCTTGTGCAAAGTATGGCAAGAGCATACCTTATACACATTCATAGAGTCATAGAATCAGCCAGGTTGGAAAAGACCTCCAAGATCGTCCAGTCCAACTAAATATCCCATGAATTAATTGCAATCCCTAAACTAATTTTATCTGTATTAATGCTGTAAGTTGGGTTGTTGTTGGTGTTTGTTTTTTTTTATGCTCTGTGGTATGTACTGTTTTAGTAAAACTACACAGTGTAGTTTCACATCATGTTTGTAAAAATCCTTTAACAGACTGCATAAGTTTGTGTGTGTAATCATACAGCTGTTTAATGTGTTATATGAGTAATACCTAACCTAGCGGAGTAATGCCAAGGCAGTGTATGCTAAGAACTGATTCCCTGATTTATTTAGTTGCTTTCATAATGGCATTTTAACAGTTAGGAATGTACATAAGTGATTTTCCTTTGTATTTTCTTTAACAGGACACTACGAGTATAGAAAAAATGTCAAACTGTTGCGAAGATATGTAAGTGCTGTAAAATTTCTGTATTTGCTGAAAAGCTAAAGGAGTAGATGGGTTTGTTTTAAAAAGTGTGACAGAGAAAAGCAACTGAAGGCACTTTAAGATTATTTGGCCTGCACTTTCTATCTCTAGTAACAGTTCGCTAATCTTGTAATATTGATCGTACACCAGTTAGCCTCCAGTTTATTCCTGTTCCTTCCCTACCCAAAGCCAGTGGCACTACGTTATCTTTCAAAAGTGCAGACCGAAAGATACTTTCTGCTGTGTCTCACCGTACATTTCATTGATTCTGAGGTTCTTTTCTGCTTCAGATGTTGCCCTCAGCTGATTGATAACATAGTTTCAATTCCCAAAGTTAGTCTCAGCTGCATGCTGTAATGAAAGACCAAAAGATAAAAAAAAGTGTATGTGATGCTGGGACACAGTTCATGAGAGTTCAGTAATGGATCCCCAGCCAAACCTGCATTGTTCTAGCTGACAGAAGTGCACCATATGCATGCTGTCTTTCACTAATAATCTTGTGTTCTGTAGATCAAGGCCCCGAAAGCCATGGCAGCAGACCTTCTCAGAAGTTTTTGGCACTCAGTGGAAGATCCTGTGGTTTATTCCTTTCAGGCAGAGACAACCTCCACGAATTCCCTACCACTTTGCCAATCATGTCTAAACAAACGGATGATCATCACGGATGGGTCCTCCACAGGGGAAGTGCACTACAGGTTTTGTGATAATAAGACTGTGACAGCCTTCAAGACAATTAAAATGCATCCACCAGTTGTAGGCATCACAGTGTCCCTTAGGCTTTTTTTTAATAGTGATCACGATCCTGTTCCAAGATTAATAAAAATTGCATAGGCTCACACAATCATTAAGGTTGGAAGATTCCTTTTAGATCATTGAATCCAACTGTTTCAGATTAGCTTTTCAAAGGAATTTCTTTCATCCTTGAGATTAATACCAAACCAAATGATTGGAATGCAGACTTAATCTTTTTGTTTGTTACTGCCTCTTTTGATTTGCTTGTTTGTTTGGTAGGAAACACTGAAGTTTACATTGGTTGTTAGCTTTTCCACTAAGTGTCTTATTCTGCCTTGAACTTTTTTAGTGTTTTTATTAGAAGATCTACCTAGAAAATATCCATGCCTTTTTTTGGTATGTATGTTTAAAATTTCCTGACACTGCCATTTATTTATGGTATGCAATAGTAATCCTACAGCATCACACTATAAAAGGTAACATTTAAAACAGATAGACTTCTTCCTAAAGCTTTCTTGGAGAAGTTTTTATAAATGCACATAAATTGATGTATTTCTATAGAAAGAATGTTACGTATCACAGTTACCTTTCTGCATAGATAAAATCTAACTCAGAAAATTCCTGTCTTTCTGTCAACAAATGTAATTAAATATTCCAGGGTGAAATGTGCAGATGGAAAGCATATATTCCCTATATCCTAAGGAGTTCTCTGCAATAATTCAACAATGTTGTATGGCGTAAATACTAGAATGATTACCTTTTTAAAACATAGATTTGATTAGTTAGCATAATGTACCCTGAAGAAGAGTGTATTGTCAATAAAGTTATAAATTTTGTATTTAATTTTGTTTAGTCATGATTGGCTGTAATTGAAGGAAGTGTTTGTATATTGGAAATATATGTGAAAATATTTTAAAGTATTTATACATAAATACAGATATTTGCTACTATGCTGTATAGTGAAATATATTAACTGTGCCTTGTGAGCACTTTAAGTATGGAAGTAGTTAACCAAAGAAAGCATCCTTACATTTGCAACTGATAAAATAACAACAAATCTCAAAGCACAAGCTCAGCTCTGCTGTATCTGGAAGAATTATGTAATTTACTGTAGCCCTCTGTGTGTGTGAGTGTGTGTTTACACACACACGCACACCCCCCCCACCCTGGTATACAAATATCAGCATGAGATGGTTTTTGAAATTTCTGTGACTTTTCAGGACAAAATTCACAGCTTTAATTGTTTCAGTTATGCTGCTTACTGTGTTTGTTGTCCAGTCTAACAGGACCGGGATCCAACTTAAATGATAGCCATGCAACAGGATAATAAAAAGCATCTAATCAGGATGCAATACATGTAAGTCGTGTTTGTGGAGAGTGTTTGTTTGTGAGCAGCAGTGCTAGATTTGTCAGGAGTGGTATTCATAACACAGTCACTGTCAGTGTTGGGTGTCCCTTTATTGATTGAATTAACTGGTTTTGATGATCCATTGAATCAAAAGGTGCATCTAAAAAAATCACGTTTTAAACTTTTGTAAACTCGGCTAAAACAGAGTAGGTCATCTTGAGTACCGTTATGCAACAAGTGCAGGGCAAACAGGTAATTAGACTCAGTCAGCATGAAAGGCAGGTCCTGCTTGACAAACCTTCTACAAGGTGACCCACTTAGTGCATGAGAATGTGGATATTGTTTGCCTGAACTTCTGCAAAGCACTTGACTCTGCCTCCCATAGCGTACTCCTGGAGAAACTGGCTGCTCCTGGCTTGGATGAGTGGATGCTTCGCTAAGTTAGAAACTGGCTGGCTGGTTGGCCCCATGTGGTGAATCAAGTTAAAACCAGTTGGTGGTGTTCCCCAAGGCTCAGTACTGAGGCCAGTTCTCTTTAATATCAGTGATCTAGATTAGTGGATTCACTGTACCCTCATTAAGTTTGCAGATGACACTAAGGTGAGACGGAGTGTTGATCTGCTTGAAGGTAGGAAGGCTCTGTAGAGAGACCTGGTCAGGCTGGATCAGTGGACCAAGATCAGCAGCCCAAGATCAACATGGGCCAGCAGTGTGCTCAGATGGCCAAGAAGGCAAACAGCTTCTTGGCCTGTATCAGGAATAGTGTAGCCAGCAGGAGTAGCCAAGCGATTGCACCCAGCACTCAGGACTGGTGAAGGAAAAAACCTTTGAGTACTGTGTTCAGTTTTGGGCCTCTCACTGCAAGAAAGACATGCTGGTGCTGGTGCTAGTGAAGGGTCTGGAGAACAGTTTTTGTGAGTGGCTGAAGGAACTGAGGTTGTTTACTTGGTTGAAGGAGGCTGAGAAGAGATCTTAATGAACTCTACAACTATTTAAAAGGAGGTTGTAGTGAGGTGGGTGTTGGTCTCTTCTTCCTAGTAAAAAGAAATCATAGGACAAGAGGAAATGGGCTCAGATTGCAGCAGAGATTTAGATTGTATATGAAAAGAAAATTTTTGACTGGCAGGTTTCTCAAACACTGAAATGGGCTTCCCAAGGGGGTGGCTGAATTACCATCCTTGGAAGTGTTTAAAAGATGAATAGATGTGGCCATAGTATAGCACAAGCCTTGGTATTTAGATAACGATTGGACTCAGTGGAGGCTTTTTCCAACCAAAGTGGTTCTATGATTCTAACATTGGAACCAACTTTACTTTGCTTTTCCTTTTAAAATAGTAGTTTTCTTCCTTTTAAATTTTAAGGCTAACATTCAGTGTTTTTTTCATGGCATTTTAGATGTAAGGTGGTATTGGCAATAATATTTAAAGAGAACAAAGCTTGAGGGAAGTGGATGGAAAGGGTAGAGCAGTGCTTGAAATTAAAAGGAATGTGTATGTGCATCATAAAACAAGGGCAGTTTGCTCTCTCTTCAAGGAATTCCACTATTGAAATGTCTTTTAAACACAGAGGAGAATAGCAGTTTTGTACTATGTGTCAATATTTACATGTGCTTCGTGAGCAAAACCTGATGGTTTTTTACAAGTTTTTCTTGATAATCCAATTATCATCGACAGCAGGTCACACAATTCTGAAGCTTAACAAGGAAGAGGATCAAGAATTGAACCATTTTTGATACATTCAGTGTGGGGTACATTATTTCTGTTTTCTAATACCATTGTTAATTTAACTGCACGTGGAGGGCCATATCAGTAATAGAGAATCTACCAGGCGGCAGTGGTATAAATGATCTTAGGCACAAGCCCAATCAGTACCAAAGGCAATATACAATTTTTTTGTTCACATGGAAGCAAGCAGCGCTGGGCACAAGTGGAGTCTGTGCAACTGGCAGACAGCATCCTCTCCATTTATACACTCAGTTTATGCATATGTATCAAGTATATAAGTAAGTCCTTGAAATTCTTGCTATGCCAGAGACCCTTCATGCGCCTGCATCGTCCAGTCACCTCTGGTGGTTGTTGGAGCTTCTCTCTATGTGGCCTCCCGATTCTGATATGCACCTCCCTGTTGCAGAGGGGGTTCTCTATGCCTATGCCTATTTGGCAGAGGTGAGAAATTAATTTGAGGCGATATAAATTTTATATTAAAATATTATTTATTAAATTTAATATTTTGAACTCTCACCACCCCCAACCACTGTATATTAATATTAATGTTCAGTGCACAGTTATGAAAACAATTTAGGACAAAATATGTACAGGGAATTTGTTATTTAACTAGCAAACATTCAAACTATAAACAGAGAGAGGAGTTTTCCCTGCGGCTTACTGCTGTTTGGGATCTTTACGCTATTTGCCCAGCAGAGTGGGCTGAAACTCTTTCTGCTCTATGACAGAGACAACTTATATTACAGAGGTATTACAGCTTTTACTCACAAGTGTTATCAATTATTATTAATCACCCTCCGGGGCTGTGTCACAGCCTGTGCCTGGTGTCCAGACTTGAGGGATCTGTGCCTGTGGACTTGGAAGCTAGACTCTTCCCGGCTTGAGGGAAGATAGGTGAATCTTCCCAGTTTCTGGGGTCTTAGGTTTTCTCTAACGTTTTCTCCTGGAGAGAGATGATCTCTGCCTTTGGTGCTGCTGTCTTCTTCTGAATGCTGTGTCCAGGGATATCAGCTTGGCAGGACTTCGGGAGCAGGAGAATATCAGTGCTGTCTCTGGCACGGTTCCTCACAGTTAGCAGGCCGTGTGTGTGTCAGTTAGGAATCTGAGCTCCATAGGTAAATCAATGCAGGATCTGGTCCTGGTAGCAATATAGCTTGCAGATATGCACAGCTGGCTTAGGAGGCTATAGGCTCCTTTTATGTATGTTATGTGCAGGCTTAAATGAGCTCTGCAAGAAAGGTACGCAGGCAGGTGAGCTGCAAATGAATCAATGCATGAGGTCTGAGCCTCTGAGCATCAGAGCTATGCAATGGCATCCGAGCGTGGGGGTCTGAGCGGCTGAGCACTGCAAGTGAGGGTCAGAGCAATGTCTGAGCCTTGCAGGGTCTGTGCCATGCAGATGAGTCAGAGAGCACGTGTCTAGCTGTGCACCCCTCTTTATTGACTGTGGGCTGAGATTAATTGGCCCTTTGGCCACTAGAGTGACCAATCATGAATGACTAGAATGACCAAGGTTTGGCAGTTAGCCAAACCTTACCATAATAGGCAGAAGGCTCTTGCCTGGACTTTCCCAAATATGGGGATCACATGGACTTGCCCCAGGGAAACATGAGCTGGGTGTGTGTGGCTTACACAACCTGTTTACAACCAGAGGTCCTGGCAGAAAAACATGTCCAGGCAAGGCATAAAGAAGCCTCTTTTCGGGCCCACAGGCCCTCCACGACACTCCCTCCCAGCACAAGCACAATAAAAAAACCCCACCAGTTCCCATGCTAATTCCCCATCCCAGGGAGGCACCCCCCACTTTTTGTTTCCTCCCAACACGAATCATGTTCCTATTTATCACAGTAGGAATCTTTGTTACAAGTGGTGTTTTTAATACCTGTACATGACAGCCATATAAGTAGTGGGACTGGTTTATGGAGACAGAAATCCACAAGCAGCCCAGATGCCATGCTGCATGCTTCATCCAGTATCCTCCAACAGAGGAGGGTGCTGATGAGGATGCAGGCTGCACAGGCTGATGGCCACCGGAGCCGGGAGAGCCCCTTGTGCGCCACAGGCCCTGTTGGGAGTGGGCCCCGCAGCACTGCCTGCCCTGCATGTGGCCAGGCACCCCTGCCCTCTGGGCCTGCTGCTGAACGACAGCTGCGCCCAGCCCACACTGCGCCGCCCATGGCGAGGCAGCAGCCGGGGTGCAGGCCCCTGCCAGCGGCGCGCTCTGTGCCTGGTGGGCAGTTGTCTTGATGAAGACACCTGAGTGCCTGCAGTAGGAGCTGTGTGGAGCTGCAGTGCTGAAGGTCAAAGGTGTGATCCCTTGCTCGAGCACTGCTGTGTGCTGCCACAGTCTGTGACACAGCATCTGAGACCATAATCCCATATTGGATTCCCATTGCTCCCAGAGTGGCCAGAGCAGTGCATCCCCACTGCCTCAGGAGCT
Organism: Pogoniulus pusillus; assembly: GCF_015220805.1. Classification (NCBI taxonomy): domain Eukaryota; kingdom Metazoa; phylum Chordata; class Aves; order Piciformes; family Lybiidae; genus Pogoniulus; species Pogoniulus pusillus. Next base: position 62,573,538 of record NC_087309.1, on the reverse strand, counting down.
ACATGCTTCTCTCCTGCAACACACCAGCAATCTTTGAAACAAGTGCTTTCTGCCTCACAGTTATTCTGAGGATGATACTGTTAAATGTGATAACAGGTTTGATGCTGCTACTTTTTTTTTTCTTTTTCAATTCCAGAAAATATCCTGACACTTCTTCAGAATGATGTTGAAAATCACAGGTGTTGAAGATAACTCTGTCTATTGTGCAAGGCTGCAAACTCGATTCTTACTGTCATTCACCATATTGTGATAAATACAAACTAAGTGTAAGATCTGCAGTGCCAGTCACTACAGTTGGACAAGAGATACATAGCTAGGTTATGAAGACATTTCATCTTTATACTGAGTGACATTACTTGACTGAAAAAGAAAAAAAAAAAAGTTTTTTCCCTTGTGTTTATGTTGGGTGGTGCTTTGTCAGGTAATAATGTTTCTGCAGTGAGGGTAGAGGTAATTCAAGAAGTCAATCTCTTTGTCTTTCTTTTTCTAACATAATTTCCAGCTAAGACAGGTCACCAAATATCTACCAATGCTAGTAGTTCAAGCTATCAAAGTTTTACTTTCTCTCCTTGTACTGCCAAAATGAAATTAGAAATACCAGAAAAGAAATTTTCTCCTTTTTCCTACTTCATGAAAGAAGTAGTCATTTGTTTCATGAAGAGAAAACAGTGTTGCATGTATTTCAACAAGACAATATAATCACAGAATGTTAGGGGCTAGAAGTGACCTTGAAAGATCATCTAGTCCAACACCCCCTGACCAGAGTAGGATCACCTATATCAGATCACATAGGAAACACATCCAGGTTGGTTTTGAATATCTCCAGAGAGAGAGTTTCCACAACCCCCTGGGCAGCCTGTTCCAGCGTTCCATCACTCTCACAGTGAAAAAAAATTTCCTCATGTTTACATGAAAGTTCCTATGCCTCAACTACCACCCATTGCCCCTTGTCCTGTCATTGGGCATCACTGAGAGGAGCCTGACTCAATCCTCTCACCCTTTACATAGTTGTAAACATTAATGAGGTCACTGCTTAAGTCTCCTCCTCTCCAAACTAAAGTGCCCTAGCTCACCCAATCTCTCCTCTTAAGGAAGATGTTCCAGTCCCTTATTTTTGTGGCTCTGCACTGGACTCTTTCAAGCAGTTCCCTGTCCTTCTTAACAAGAAGGCCCCCCAAAACTGGATGCAATACTCCAGATGCATGTAGCAATTAGAATCATAGAATTATCCAGGTTGGAAGAGACCTCCAAGATCATTCAGTCCAACCTATCACCCAGCCCTATCCAGTCAACTAGACCATGGCACTAAGTGCCTCATCCAGTCTTTTCTTCAACACCTCCAGGGACGGTGCCTCCACCACCTCCCTGGGCAGCCCATTCCAATGCCAATCACTCTCTCTGTGAAGAACTTCCTCCCAGTCTATACTTCCCCCGACACAACTTGAGACTTGTTCTATTGCTGGTTGCCTGGGAGAAGAGACCACCCCCCACCTGGCTACAGCCTCCCTTCAGGTAGTTGTAGACAGCAACAAGATCACCCCTGAGCCTCCCCTTCTCCAGGCTAAACAGGCCCAGCTCACTCAGCCTCTCCTCATAAGGTTTGTGCTCCAGGCCCCTCACCAGCTTTGTTGCCCTTCTCTGGACATGTTCCAGCACCTCAACATCTCTCTTGAATTGAAGAGCCCAGAACTGGACACAGGACTCAAGGTGTGGCCTGACCAGTGCTGAGTACAGGGGAAGAATAACCTCCCTTGTCCTACTGGCCACACTGTTCCTGATGCAGGCCAGGATGCCATTGGCTCTCTTGGCCACCTGGGCACACTGCTGCCTCATCTTCAGCCTACTCTCTACCAGTACCCGCAGGTCCCTGTCTGTCTGGCTGCTCTCCAGCCACTCAGTCCTCAGCCTGTAGCACTGCTTGGGGTTGTTGTGGCCAAAGTGCAGAATCCTGCACTTGGCCTTGTTACATCTCATCCCATTGGCCTCTGCCCACCCATCCAGCCTGTCCAGGTCCCTCTGCAGGGCTCTCCTACCTTTCAACAGATCAACACCTGCTCCTAGCTTGGTGTCATCTGCAAACTTACTGATGCTGGACTCAATCCCCTTGTCCAGGTCATCAAGGAAGATATTGAACAGGACTGGGCCCAGCACTGATCCCTGGGGAACACCACTAGTAACTGGATGCCAACTGGATGTGGCACCATTCACCACCACTCTCTGGGCTCTGCCATCCAGCCAGTTCTTGATCCACCACAGAGTAAAAAAATTAGAGGGCATGTACTCCACTGTTTACTCAGGTGAAGACATTTATTAGTGCAAATTGTATCACTTATATATACTTTGAGGTCTATTCACATGGCAGCCTTCAGGTAGTTGTCAGATCCCACCCTTCACTCTCCATGCATCCTGATTACATTGGCTAATTAAATCGGATCTACGCCCACATTCATGCTTCCTTTTATTGTATCTACTACACCTTTGTTTCATCAATACTGAACTGAAATATGTCACTCCCCAAATTTCTGCCTTTTTTATTTTTTAGAAAGATATTTGTTTAATTTTCTATTTACTATAATGTGAATGCACTGCAGCACGCAGTGGTGGAGCATGGTCTAGACTTTGAGACAGCAAGGCAACCATTTTTTAGTGGGTGTTTCCACTTATTAATTACTGTGCTCTGTCACTGTCTGGTAATGGACAAAAGCAGCAACAACTTTTGGATTGATGCAGGTGCCTCTTTATTCCATGCAAGTGCCTCTTTATTCCATGCAAGTGCCTCTTTGCTACAGCCAGTCCTACTTTTTATGCCATCATACAAGCAAAGCATTTACAGAATACAGATGATGTACAGCCCTGTTTTCAGCAGACTTCATGCCTTCTTTTCCCTGTGCCACCTGGCCTATTATCTCAGACGGCTCTTCACTCCCACGTGGGAGGCATCCTCTAAACGTGGGAATGAAGGCTGCTCCCTCTCTACACAGATCATTACTTTTCTTCCTCACATTTCTTCTTCTTTCATTCTTACATGTCACAGCTATGGTTACTTAAATGTCCTGTCACATAGGGCTCATATGTGCCAGGAGGTGGGCAAAGCACATCCTTAATAATGAAATGCAAAAACCCCCACCACTGTTCTTGAAATATAACAGAAAAGTAGCTGTCTTGTACCCTACATCCCCCCTTTCCTTTATCATATACGCAGCATCTTTCCCTAATCTCCTTCCTTTAACCTCCAGTTACTCTATTAAAAGCCTTGCACAGCAGTCACATTCATCAATAAAAGGTGGTTACACTACAAGAGAACTTCTGTCCATTGATTACAGCTACAGATCATAATCCATGGGTGCATCTATGGAATTAATATATCAAAAGCTTGGCCAGCAATAGTAAATGATAAGCTATACACAATACAATAAAAAATGATAAAAAATGAACATTTTTTGCATATCTAGCATAAAATAGCATGTGTAAGGAACAACATTTGACTGAAACATGTATTTTAAATCTTCCACACAGTCTGCCTAGAAAGAGCTTAAAAGCTATTATACAAACTTAGACAAAAATGCCCAGTAAGTTCTTTCCCTCAGGGCAAGCTTATCAGTATGTATAAAATCATAGAATCATAGAACGGTTTAGGTTAGAAGGGACCTCAAAGATCATCCAGTTCCAAACCCCCCACCATAGGCAGGGACACCTCAAGGACTCATCCAACCTAGTCTTGAATACCTGCAGGGAGGGAGCATTCACAACTTCCCTGGGCAACCTATTCCAGTGTCTCACCACCCTCACTGTGAAGATCCCTTTTCTAACATCTAGTTTGAATTTTCCCTCTTCCAGTTTAATTTTAATCATCAGAATGTGAGTGTTCTGATGATTGCATCAAAAGTTCAACATTCAAGTGTTTCAATTACCCCCATTACTGCATTTCAAAGGACAAAACCTCTTTCGTGTACACAAAACAGATCTGTAACATCACTCATACATCCAACAGCAAATTAAACTCTGGAAGAGCATACCACACTGACTCGCGGTTCAGCAATGCCATGTTAGTAACAGGCAAACTGAGGGTTACTATTTCTTTTGAAACTTGTATAAGAAATACAAATATAGGGACATTGCATATTTTGTTAGGAACAAACAGTAATAAAACAGAGTGCTTCTTCCTTCGCTGCACACAGAATAAAGTGGTATTTGCAGTATTTACAGTTTTCAAAACCTCTGGACTCCTCACACTGTTTTGCAGAATTCAAATTCTTCAGGCTGAAAAGCAGCTGCAGAAGAGTTCAGAAGAGCTTCTAAAGAGGGACAGGTTTGTTTGATTTAATGAAGCCAAGTGTGCCTTAAATGGAAATAAAACCACCCCTTTCACCTAAGCATCCCCTGGTTTGTGGGATTGTACAGGAGTTTGCAGGTGTTTTACACAAGTCAGGTATTGCTCATTTCCATATCTGAAGCTTCAGGGGTGATATGTCCCAGCTGCCTGTTCTTGATTGCAGTATAGGTTGTTCAGAACATCTGGTAGGGTCTGCTCCACTTCTCATCCAAAGTTACCTGTAAAATTATTAACAGAACTTAGTTCCCAGGGCTAGAGAGGGGGAGCAAGATGGTTCTTTAGCTCTGACAATGTTATTAATTTTCTCCAATTGTTTTTCCTGAAAGAAAACATAATTTTTCAGACAAAAATTCTCCAATTGATAACCCACACAATATTTCAAAATTAACTTAATTATTTTTTTGTTCTCATACTCTAAATAATGCAGTTTTGGCTATTTATTGTTTATCATATGATTCAATTTCTTTACTTGTCCACTGTCTTATGATTTGTAAGGTATATGAAACTGCCCATCAGTTTTAAAAATTATCTACCTGTTGTATTACCTGAGTACCATAGGTACTCTAGAGAAAACTTCTGGGCATCTGAAAAAGATATAAGTGACCACTAAAAGATACCTATATCCTTTTTCCTTGACAAACCTCCAAGTCACTAATTACTTAAAATGCTGTTTCTATTATTTCAGGCTAAAGCCTATCCCTTTGAAATGTTTTCTGCTGTCTTTGACCCCAGCATCAGCCAATCTGTTACCCTTTGGTGTGCTTGACAAAGCATAGTAGCAACCTTGATTGGTGGTTGGGCAGCTTCCAATAGATGTAGTTTGCTGTTCCACAAGCTGCTTTAACAAAATTTCTTTTAGGTGAAATGACTCCATACATCCCCCTCTGCATTCCAGCTTCCATGGGTTCCATTTTTTTATAAATCTAGGAAGCTAGATTTATAATGTTAATGCTTTAATTGTGCAATAATCAGTGACTGTGCTCTGGTTCCAGATTCTAGATTGTGTCAGCAAACTGCTGCTTGTTTGTGTGTTAAAGCAGCCAGAGAAATTCAGTTTCTATCCTGTCAGTTCCAGAAGACTCTTAGGTTCTGTTACCATCACCTAATATGGTCTGTTTTGAAAATGCCATTCTGATTGGTGAATCTGTGGCCAGAGGAGTCATTACACTCTGGCAAATAATATAAATTGAGTTAAGCTGCAAGCAGTTGTGCTGCTTCTGACTCACAGAGCTGCTTCTGGCTCACTGCTCTGCCTTAGTGTGTGCTGCTCTGCTCTATGTTCTGCTCTTCTCAGACAACATGCTTGTGATGGTTTGGGTGTTCCCCGCCCCCCACACTTTAGAAATACCCAGACTAGACTCAGCCAGCTCTGGTAATATGACTGAAGCTTATATTTACAGCTGGCACAATATACAAGCAGATATTTACAGTATATACAGTTATATACAGAAATATACAAGGTAAAAGGTAATAGAGAAACACAACTCCCCTCCCAGAAACCTGAGTCCAAGTTTATATAAAAATATAAATATTGTATATTTTGCTTTGAGTTAAATAATAAATACAACTAATATCTGCAACTCCTGTTGCACATACATCACCTTTCTACATACTGTGGGTTGGAAAATTTGACTTCTACACTATACATCTATAAATCATACTGGTTCGCTACAAAATTCAGAGCTGAAGTGTCTGACCACAGAAGGAGTTTCTAAATTACAAGAATTCTTCTGATTCTAAGTTGGTATTCAGCCATCTGATGAAAGTGTAGAGGATCATTTTCTGCAATAGCTGTGAAAATAAGCAATCAGGTGCACAATTTTAGCAGTATGATTACTGAAGGACAGGTAGCAATTCCTTTTTCCCTTCCCCCCTCACACCCCCCCACACTCCCCCCTCTCTAGGAGGTTTGAATAGGTAAAGAAGAACATGTGAAGAACTGCTCCCCCCACACCTTGCAGACTTGAATTGAGGAACAGCAAAAGGTGCCTCTTATACATGTATGCTGACTCGTGGAAGCCCGTGCAGGCGTTGGCTGGTGGTTGGCTGGATGCTTTGCACCCAGTATAAACGGCAAGTGGACACTTTGTCTAGGAAAAACATAGAGTGAGGAAAAAAGATGCAGGGTTCCCGCTTTGACAGAGCTCCCTCTTGGAGAATTCCCGTTTTGGATGATCCCTGCCTTTGCGCAGCTCCCACCTTTGCACAACTCCTGTTTTGCACTGTCCTCCATTTTTGCATCATCCTGTGTGATCCCACTCTTGCACAATTTATGCCCACAAGTCTGCAAGCTCAGCAAGTCCTTAGGTCCATTTGAGAGAGCTGTCTATGGCACTCGGACTCAGCTTCCATCAGACCACGCCACAACTGGACTGGCTGCTTGCTTCCTCAAGCTGGAGAAGAGGCTAGCAGTTTGGCTTTTTCTTGTGCTGCTGAGGCAGTGCCACTTACATGAATCTTCATCTTGTGGAAGTTGTGTCTGATCGCACTTTTGCCACGTGGATCTGTACAATTGGATATTGCTTGCATTTGAGAGAGCCTGCTGGCAGAGAAATTCACCAGGGATCATCACCAATTTCCTACCTCATCTCTGTGAGTGAAGTCTGCTGTTCCCTTAGCTTCTCTGCTCAGCCTGATTTGTAACTGGGGAAATCTGTGTTGTAGCTTTACCTTTTTCATCTTCTGACTTTCCTAAATAATTAAACTTGCCCAAAAGCATCTTTTGAAGATGTTCCCTGACTGAATGGGAGCCTGTAAATAAACCTTAATGAGTTCTGTATATAGTTAGGGGGTGTTGTTGTTTTTTTTTTTAATAAAGATAATCCTATTTTTATAATTCCTGCCTTTGCCAATTAATATCCAAACCCCAACAAAGAACTGTTCCAGTGAGTTCTTTGGGGACTAGGAAATGCTCTCACACATGAGTATCCCACTCTGAGTACAGTTTCACTTTATTGTAGCTCAAATACTAAATCCATAAAGAGAAAGGCATACTGGAAACTGCAATGCTTATAGCTCAAACACTAAAATCATAGAGAGGAAAGCATATGACAAGGAATGCCAAATAGCTCTATTGATCAAAGAGCAGCTTGTACTTACCCTATCCAGATGACCAGCAAAACTCCTGAGATGCATAGAACACATGGCTGGTGGACACTTATCTTCTCAAGATAGGTGTCCCCACTGGGAACTGCATCGTCATGGTGGTAAGACTGATCCCACTCTGTCCTGGAGTCCGTGTACCCCCAAATCCCTCTCCCTCTGTGGTTTGAATGAGAGAGGAAAAGGCATGAAAAGACTGTCTGCCCCGCCTGCCCTGCAGGCACGAAGAGGGGGAGCAAAGGGCCCTCCTGGCATGAGGGGTGCTCCGTGCAGATGCCCGCGCTGGAATCAGGCTGGGGATTGGCTGTGGTCTTCATGCCTAGGAAGCAGTAATTGGACTCTTTGTCTAGGAAGAGTATAAATATTGGGGTTCCCGGCTTAGAGTTCTCCCCTGCCTGGATAGTTCCTGCAGAAAGAGTCCTCTGGCGCTCAGAAGGGCAAGCTCCTGAGGGACAGGACCGTCCCTGCTTTGGATGGCTTCCCACCATAAGCACCCCCTTTATGCAGCCTGATAGGCCTTAAGGAGCCTCGGATGTCTTTTGAAAGAGAGTGAGTGGACAAGCATCTGGACTGCCCTTTCTCTCAGCCAGCCTGACTCACCTCTGAGTAAACTTTTGGCTCAGCCTGATTAATAGTGGGGAATTCTATGTTCAGTAGCTTAGCCTTTTCCAACTCCTGGCTCCCAAAATAATCAAATTTATCTATGGAATCCTTGTAAGATCTTCTCAAGCAAACTGAATCTGCTAATTAAAACTAAATTAATTTCTGTATATAGTTTTGGGGGTGGGTTTCAGGAAAATAAAATAATTAGATTTTTATATATGTTCCTGACTGGCCTCATTAATTCCCTGCCTCCACAACACACTCCAATCCAGGTACCTAGGTGCTCAGTATATATGGGTTCAGAATTCTGTGATGTATGGCCAGGACATCCCAGAAGGCCAAACAAAGGAGAATAGAGCTCCTCTTTTATTTTGGAATCTGCTATGTACTGTGTTTCCCTACTGCTCATGTGCATACTTGCAATCCCCATTTCCCCCAAATCTTATCTCTTGTAACCTAGTGGTCATCAGCCTATTGTAACTTCTGATCAAACACATACCAGCTCTTCCCTCTTACATTCCACTCTGTGATCAGTAGACATTGGCTGATAAGGCATAACCTTAACACTAAATGCTTGGATTGCTTGAGCAATCATATTTTGCACATTAGCTAAAATACATAGATTAATATAAATAGAACTTACACAAATAAGTCCCATTCCCTGTCTCCACTGCTGTAATTCCATCTCCACTCAGTGCCAATCTAATCAGGCATGTTGAGAAAGGGTTTGCCTTTGAATCGAGGCCCAAGCAGAGGTGAGAATTATTAGTTGCATTGGCTCGCGACAGCGACACATTCTGCTTTGGTGCCACTTGCCAAAGCCAGGAAACACTTCATCTGCAGAGAAAGAATTAGAGAAAGAAAGACTTTTCAGCCCATCCCCCCACCCCCTTTTTTTTAAGTCCATGGAAATCATAGTATTCAGTCCCAATTGAGATGTCTTCTGGTTTCATATACACACAATCAGTCTCCGATCAATCATAGCATATGATCAGTCTTAGGTTAGTTGACTTCCAGCTTGCAGGCACAGTCATCACTGCAGTTAGCCTTCATTTGGCCATCCTCAGTGAAGACAGGGGACTTCAGGTGCATGGGACTTGTGCCAATCACAGGCTGCTTGGACTGTTCTCCCTTCCTGGATGGCTCTCTTCCTAACAGAGAAATCCATCCCTCACGTCAAGGTCTGGTATGTCATACGTTTCCACCACTCAGCGCCTGTTGGGTTGCAGCTAACAGGGGAGGTAAAGGGTTACAGCTAACAGGGGAGCTAGAGGATCTTCTTGGTGGCAGAAACAGAGGCCAACCCAGTCTTGTCCTTGACCACAGTAGGAGGTACTTGGTCAGCCCCAATCGTTTCACTTGGCTGTTCATACAGAGCCTCATCTGCCTAATCTGGTGAGCAATGGCTATCATAGCAAGGCAGAACCAGATCTGCAGAATAACCACAACAGGGTATATCAGTCTGTTCCTGAAGGTGCCAGTGGTGGCAGGGTTCCTATGGGTGTTTTGCCTATGTGTCCATTTCTACATCATCAGCTGAGATGTTTGCGGTACCACATCGAGGAACTGGTGTCTCCAAGCCATGATACAGCTTGACTTTCCTTGCTGGTATCCTCTAAAGACCTGTAGATGACAGAACACAAGCACATCCTTTCCCTACGCTAACAAATCCTTTGGTCTTTCCTAGGCTGGACCTCCCTGCATGATGTATCCAAAGAATTCCATCTTTTCTCTAATTCCTGCTCTTTGCCTTAGTTGTTTCAAGGCACTCAATGTCATTGTGGATCTCCTGAAGTAGCATTGGTAGCTGCATGGGAGTCATCTTGGCCTATGTCTTCAGTCTTCAGAGCGGGCAGCCTGGAGGCAGTGTACCATACACAACCTCTGATTGGCTCACCACTGTGATTCTGCTCTGGTGGCATATAGGCAACATATACTAATTTCAGAAGAGGACCTGGACTAAGAATAATTGGGTGTTCAGTGCTGTCCACATAGCAGTGGCAATTGGCTAGCTTGGATAAGATTTAACAGGATTAGTTTTCTGATATCACCACACAGTCCAAGAGCCAGTAGTCTGATTGTAATTTCTGGACCCAGAAAGATGAAATACCACCATATACAGCAAAAAGAACAAGTAACCTATGAACTTACTAAAAACTTAACCTAAGTAAAAGCTATCCAAACTTGTTTCAGCTACAATATTCCAACCATCACTTCTATTACTGTTTGGATTGTCTATTCTTATTAGCTACAAGCGCATTAGTCTATATTATTCTATTACTTATCCACTATTACTCATCATTGATTATTACAGTTACTTCTTACTTATAATATTTTACTATAATGACCTGTTTATCATATTCCATTATAATTACATACCACTTAACATAGTTTATTATAATTACTCAATACTTAAAAGTACCTGGTGTTCATTATTCCTACTATTTCTATGCCTATTTCTATCAATGTTTGTTATTACTATAATACTATGTTTTTCTTGCACGTTTCACATACCTTCTGTTTGAAGTCTGTGTATTAATCATATCAAAATATTCCTGTCTATTAACATTCAATTTGTCCTGCCTTTTTTTTTTTTAATACCCAGCCAATTATCTAAACTTTTATGTCTTAGCTTTTATTCTCCTTGCTGTTATTTTGGAGGAACTTATTTTGAAAAGTGAATTTCCAAAATCTATTACAACTGAAAGACCAACTCCAAAATCGTTATCCTGGATCTCCATATTTTTAAAACATTCTTTGTAATTGGTAAATGTGGTGGTTTAGGTGCTACCCACCCCCCCACACTTTAGAAGGTACCCAAACTAGACTCAGTCAGTTCTGGGAATATAAATGAAGCTGTTTATTTACAGTTAGCACAATATACAAGCAAATATTTACAATATATACAGAAATAAACAAAAATATACAAGTTAAAAGTAATACAGAAGCACAGCTCGCCTCCCAGAAACCTGAGTCCCCAGGAGAGGCTCTCAACCACCCCTGCACCTTCCCCCTGACCCTCTCAACCTTACCCCAGTCCTAAGAATAGAGGTTCAGCCAAGAGGTTAAGCAGCAAGGTTAGTGGCAGGAGAGGTTAGGGAGATGTAGCTCAGTCTGAAGCCAGAAGCTGAGTGAGTGAAAAATGTCGAAAGTGTTATCTAATGTTTACTTTCTTGTTCCCATACCTCTCAGCAAGACTGTGAGGGGAATAGACATAACCATTGTTTTCCTTTCAAAGCCTATGATCTAGTTCTTTTCACCAAAACATTCTACTGCTTCAAACTAGCACAGTAAACAAAGCTTTAAAACTCAGTACAGCTCCTGCACACTGTGAAAACTGTGAGCAAGGGGGAGAGATAAGAAGGCAGGGGTGTGGACAGGACACAGATTCCGGCGTATAGCAGGTTGCCTCCATAGTTACATCACAAATGCCATCTTCGGCTTCAAGCTCCCTTTTTCACCGATCTTCTCTGCAAAACCAGGCCAGTGCCCTTTGAGATAAGTACAACAGAAGCAGGGGAGAGGAAGAGCTCTTTGCAGCTGCCAGCCAGTGCTTGCTTATCTGCAATTTTGCCTGCTGCATAGTTGGAAAAAATGTAATTTTTTACCATAGAGAGAAATCTTGAAATGTAAAGAAGCTTGAAGCAGTTGTATTTACAGAATGTTTTCCTGAGAAAACTTCAAGTCTTGTGCTGTATTTGAAAGACATACGAGAAACATAGGAACGATGCAAATCACATTCTAAGTAAGAATAATTTCCTCAGGTATATCATCACTTTTTAACCATTATTTTATCTCATTTAACCTACAAAGTGTTCCAAGGCTCCTGCCCACATGCCACACTCTCTATGGGAGTGGATGTGTGGGTGTGCGCGCCTTGTTTTTCTTGTCAGGTTGCTGCCTGCAGCGCTTCTCATCAGAATTTTCTTCATCATTACTCTTGATTAATGGTGTCCTAGACATATCTACAACTATACACTAGATATCTTCTGGCACACTCTTGTCGTCAGTGCACCCCACTTGACAAGCCCTGTAGTTCAAGTGCAGGTATAATCTGCAGTGTGATCTTGTTAGCTATGCACTCCACTAACAAGCCCCACAGTTCAATTCCTAGCTCCCACCCACGTCACCAAAGTTGCATTCCAGAGAGTTCTTTGGGGACCAGGGAATGCTCTCACACATGGATACCCCACTCTGTGTACCATTTCAACACTTTATTGTAGCTCAAATACTAAAATAATAAATAGAAAGTTATACTGGAAACTGCAATGCTTATAGCTCAAACAATAAAATCATAGAGAGAAAGATATATGACAAGGAATGCCAAGAAGCTCTATTGATCAAAGAGCAGGTTATACTCACCCTATCCAGCTGACCAGCAAAACTCCTGAGATGCATAGATTGCAGGGCTGGCCGACACTTTTCTTAAGATAGATGTCCCCACTGGGAACTGCATCATCATGGCAGTAAGACTGGTGCCGCTCCAATCCAGCTACTTAGGCTCTCGGTATATATGGGTTCAGGATTCTGTGATGTATGGCCAGGATGTCCCAGAAGGCTGAATGAAGGAGAACGGAGCTCCTCCTTTCTTTTGGAATCTGTTACATACCATCTTTCCCTACTGCTCATGCACATACTCGCAAGCCACGTTTCCCCCGTATCTTGTCTCTAGTGACCTAGTGATTATCAGCCTGTTGTAACTCCTGATCAAACACATACCAACTCTTCCCTCTTACAAGGACTTCCTAAATGACAAGAATTCTTCTGATTCTGAGTTGGCACTCAGTTATCTGATGGATGTGTAGATATCTTAGAGGATAATTTTCTGCAGTATCTGTGAAAATAAGTAACCAGTGGCACAATTTTAGCAGTATCATTACAGAAGGACAGGTAGTGACTCAAGGCTACCTCGGTTACCTCTGGCAAGGTACAAGGGAAGCCGTGTCTGAGAGACTTCATCAACTAAGATAGTCTCAGAAGTATTTCTGTCTTCTGAGTTTTTACTTTTCTAAAAATAATATTTTTTTACTTAGTCTGGGGCTGTGAAATTTATACCATCTATTCAGAAATAAAAGATTGCTGAATTAAATTCTGAGAAGATGGAATCTCACTTTTTTAAAGTGACCTGGGAAGTGTTGTTAGTAAAAAAAAAAATAAAATCCTGATCCAAAGAAAAATACCTACATTTTTTGAATGGCTTTATGTGGGAATGCCTTTTTTGCTAAGATAATCTATTCCTGAGACATATGATTTAAAGGAAAAAATAAGACTTTGCTATGGCATTTATTATGTCCAGTAATGAACTGAGCCATGATGGAGATGTCAAGAACTGATTAAAAAATGGTGACATAGACAACAAATGGGCTTAGAGCTGGTTGAGAGAACAGCTGCAGTTGTGTCAGCTGGGAATTGGCCTAGGCGTGTCATACATTGTTTCTGAATTAGACAAGTGGCATGTTTGCTCCAGAGGTGGGTGCTAGGCCAACATCATCCTTGTTACTACTGCCTACCTTCAATAAAGACACAGCATGACACTTCTTCTGTCTTTAGGGACAGCTGTGCAGCAAAACAGCAAGGAGTTGCTGCCAAGGGACACATTTACCTGAATGAGGATGTCATGCAGTGCCTTAGAAAAGCAAAGCAAGCAGCTTTGCTCCTTTCTTTTAACTTTTGGCTAGATTTGCATTTAAATCTAAGAGAAGGGCACTGATTTCGTTAGAGCCCTCTGCATTGTATTGTTTGTGCCATCTCGCAGTGAGCAACGTTTGGTAGCTTTGGCCTAGCAGATAATGTTGTTTCAGCAGGTCCTGAAATGGAGACATGCTGTAAGCAAAGTGCTTGGTCCACATCTAGTTACCAAAGTGCAGTGCATCTGACGAAGCCTCTCAGTGTGCCTTTCTCTTCAAAGAGAAGGTGAAAAGAATCTATCCCCTTTTCTAAGAAGGCCATGAACAAGCAGCATAATGACTTCCCTTCGCTACTGGGCTTCTTGGCAATGAATCTCAGGGGATATAGTTCAGATTTCTATGACTCTCATGTGGTTTACAGGGATGAAATCCAATCTGCAAATGAGATGGATGGTGTATGTTGTGGAGGGATTTCTCTTATTCCTCCTCTGTTAGGGGGAGGTGAGAAATTAATTTGAGGCAGTATTAAATTTTTATAAAATTATTTATAAAAATGAATATTTTCAAATTTGTACCACCCCCAACCACTATATAATCAAGTTCTGCGTGCAAGGTTATGAAAACAGTTGGGATATATTTACAGGGATTGGATTATTAAATGGAAATATTAAATTATCAACAACTATAGACAGAGAGAAAGATTCCCTTAGGCTTAATGCCTCTTAACAACTATACTGTTTGCCCAGCAAGGGCTGAAACTGTGTCTGCTCTTAAGACAGAAGTAACTTATATTACAAAGGAATTAAAGCTTGCTTAAATGTGTTGCTCTTAATCATTAATCACCCTCCCAGGATTCTGTCACAGCGTGTGCCCAGTATTAGGGTCTTGGTGAAGCTGGAATCTGTCCCGGCTTGCAGGTGAATGATAAGGTGTTCCCAGTCTCTGGGGTAAACAGGATTTCTCTGACCTTCTCTCCTGGTGTGAAGTGGTCTCTGCCTTGGTGCTGCTGCTTCTGGATGCCGTGTCCAGGGATGATCAGCTGGCAGGATTTCCAGGTGCAGGAGAAGGATTTGTCCGTGCAGCTTCTAGCACAGTCATCTCACAGCTAGCAGGCTGTGTTTGTAGGTTAGCAGACAGTCTGGAAGGTCTGCTGGGCCTAGAATTTTCCAGGTTTACAGGGCAGCTTGGCAAGCAGGGTCTGCCGGGCTGCAGGGAGACTTGAGCTCCATAGATAAATGCAGGATAGCAAGCCAGCATGTACAGCTGCTCTAGGCTTAGGCAGGGGGCTCTCGGCTCCCCAGATATGTATGCAATGCAAGCGTGCATGCGCTCTGCTTCTCAAAGGGTTCGCAGACAGCTTAACTGCGCCTTGAGATCAATTGCAAGTGAGGCCTGATCCTGTATCTAGGCCATGCAAGCAGGTCTGTGCTGCTATGTGGATCAGAGACCTGAGTCTGAACAGCTGAGTCTGGACCTCGGAACACGTGGTGCTCCTTTGCACTCCTCTTTATAGATTCTGAGCCTAGATTCGTGGCTCATTTGGACATCTAAAGTGACCAATCAGGCTGGCAGTAAGCCAAACCTTACCTTAATAGGCAGAAGCTGTTTGCCTGGACCTCACAATAGGGGATTACCTGGGCGGACCCCAGGGCACATGGACTGGGTGTGTGTGTGTTACACAACCTGTTTACTGCCATAGGTCCTGGCAGAAAAACATGTCCAGGCATGTAGAGGCATAGAGAGGCCTCAGTTTTGGGGCTGCTGCCCCTCCACCACAGTGTATTATCTTGTATTGGACATTAACCGCCATCCTCCTCATGGAACAGGGCACTTAGCAAATAAAGAATACTTGTGTGAGATTCACAGTTCTTAAATGTCAACTTTTTTTTTTTTCCCTTGAAAATGGCAACTCTAAACTCTACCTCCATCTCTGAATAATGGTTTCCATTTGGGGAATTTTTGTAGAAATTAAGAAGTGTCACATAATTAACTTCATAAAGTTATATCAAAATAAAGCAAAAGAATGCTAGAATTTCAGATTTTGTTTTATTGGGCGTTGGCTCCATTATTGTGCATTAATTATTTCAATGGAAATAATGCAAATGAGACATTTTCTGGGTCTGGTTTAGAATGTACAGCTGAACAGTCCAGTTTTGGGCATGTCTCCACCACTGCCCAACTTGCAAGTTATCATAGCATAAAAAAGTATATATGTGCCACAGCAGTTCTGTGAACATTATTAAAGTTATATCATTACTCTTTTTTTTTTAGTTAATCCATCATATATGCCTCTGAGCTTGACTGATGTGCACTTCTAAACCCAGTAGTTTTCACTTAATTGTTTTGCCATACCTGCTGTGCTAGTCAACGCTCAGCATTCATTACTTCAAAATGTTACTTTCAAGCAGCAGTTTAGCATTGTTTCCTTTCCTGAGTGTCAGCAGCCTGAGAGCTGGGTCTCCAGCCTTTTGGAAGACAGCTTGTCTGCCCCAAGGTGGTACCTGCTGTCTCCTATTTTCTGCATCTCCCAAAAACTGCTGTGCTCTGCCTGAAAGTCTACCAGGCACTCCTGATGGGAGCAAAAGGACGAATACTGGAAAGACACTATCAGTCACTTTCCACATCAGCCTTATTACTTTCAGCCCCTCATAGCCCAGACTGCTTGTGAGTTAATGTTGGAGCCCTCCACATTTTGTGGAGGTACCTTACCAATTCTTAATCTCCCTGGCATTCCATAACAGGAAGTGCTAAGGCAAAGTGGTCTGTTTATAAAATGCCTGGTAGAAAACTTGGTAAGAATGCCAGCTTTCATTACTCTAGCAGTCAGGAAAATGGCATGGCTTCATTGTTTTTGTCTTTTTTCTGTTTCTAAGCCTTATTTGCCTTTTCTCTTAACTACTGTCACACAGGGAAAAATAGAAAGGCCAAGGAAAGTTTGTAGCAATTATTGCCCCCAACACCACTTCCACATTATGAAGAATTCATCAGATTTATATTTTCCAGAGGACATAGCTGAGTTGAAAGCAGTGGGTTGTCAGTCTTCTGTAGTCATGTACTGCTTCCTCGATAGAAATGAAAAATTCTGGTGTCTTAAGGGACCTCTGTTAGTTTATTTGTGTGGGTTCTGTAGGTGCCAGTGACAATGGGAGGAAAAAGACTTACCAGAAAACAGCAGGAAGAATGCATACTGAGGGGCAGTGCGGGGGAGTCTCCCAAGATCTGTTAGATTCTGAAGACCAGTAGTCCTTTTGGGTTCACACAAAGAGCTGAGCCAGGTGTATACGTGAAAGTCTTTGGTGTGTCGGTATAATATCACATGTCTGAGTAAACAGTGGGGCTGCTGTTGTGGAGAGTAGGAATTAATGTGTGGCTGAGTCGGGAATTTATCAAAAATAGTTATTTTTTATTTTCCCAAAAACCCGCCCCCACAACTATATATACGAAGATCAATTTAGTTGGATAAGCAGATTCAGTTGCATGAGAATTAACCTACAAGGACACCGTCAATAATCTGACTATTTTGGAAGTCAGAAGTTGGAAAAGGCCTCAGCTATTAATTAATAGCGGTTTCTTACTAAATTAAGCTAAGCCAAATAACTCGCTCAGGCTGACTCCTGCGGTCTGTCTTCCTCTTGTTTTCCAGCGGCTGCAGGTGAATCGGTGAGAGGTTGTTAAGGGTCGTTAGGCACACAAAGGTGTCAATAGAAAAGCAAATCCTTGAAGGTCTCTCTGCAGTCCAGGCACAGGCAGACACATACGTCCAGGCACGGGCAAAATCCAAAGCGGGAACCCCAAAGGCGGGAAGACCCCCAATATTTATATCCTTCGCTAGACAAAGGGCAGAGTTACCACACCTTAGGCGCGAAAGCGCATGGCCAATCCCAGCCTGGCTCCAGCGCGGGAACTCACGGGGCAGTCCTCCCCCCCCTTCACAGCTGCAGGGCAGGCGAGGGAGGAGGGAAGCCAGGCGGCTTTTCCCCTTTCCCCCCGAAGTCCGGGCAGGAGAGGAATTTAAGGGTACAGGACTCCAGGACAGCTGGTCTCTCAGCTTCAGCCTGGCAGCAGTGAGTGTGTGCCCACACACATGGGCATTTGTGAAAACTACAAGAGGCTGTAGGTAAATGTGATCTGTGCTTAGCTATCTGCTGTTGGTATCAACAGTTCGGCTTCGATATCTGGGTTAATAAAAAGTTTCCTAGTAAATAGGAGCTCTGATCTTTGTCTGCCCACACACCTACTGACTATTGTGGGAAGGATTTTCCAGCACTGGAAGGGTCTCTGCATGCAGTAGGTAGCCTTGAGACACTAGGCTGTCTCTGTCTACTAGTGAAAAAAGTGCTGCTCTAGACAACTGGCAATTATTTTGTGTTAGGAAGACAGGTATCTAGAGACAAATGAAATCTCTTGCACTTTACTTAACTTAATTAAAAACTAGATTCTTGTTTTACAAAATTTTACACTTTTGTCTCTTTTGCTTCTTTGGAAAGGTGGTAAAAGATGCTTAACAGAAAAAAAAAAAGTCAAATTCATTCAAAAAAATCCATCTCACTTGACAAATTTAAAGTATTTCAGTTTAAAATCACCCATCTTCCTGGCAAAATGGAAGCCTGAATAACCATCAAATGTATTGTTATTAGACAGTAAGAAATATGACACGAGTTTCCTCATAAATCTGGCTTTTCCTGAAAGAAATAAAAGATAACCTGGGAAATGCTGTTGAATTACACATTTCTCCCTGTGTTGTGTATGACTATGTTCAAGCAGCACGGGAAATGAGATCTCTCCCTACATATTGCAGCACAAAAAAAAAAAAAAAAAAAAAAAAAAAAAAAAAAAAAAAAAAAAAAAAACCATCTGCAGAATAGACAGGGCTGGTAGAAAGGCAGACCTCTCACCAGGCAGAAGGCAGGGGAGCACCGTGTGTATAGGGCTAAGTGCCATAAATTGGGGCAACAATAGAAGGGAGGATGATTGTTAACTCTGTCTTTCCTGACTGCACAAAGGCACCATGTGGCATTTCTGCCTGCAGAAGATGAGTAGTTTCCCTAAGGCTTCAGGAACTGTGTTTCCTTGAGGTGCAGATTCTGCAGTGGTCACAGGGGGCTGCACAGAAGACAATATGCAAAACTGGATCTGCTGTGGGATGGGCATTGAGAGCAGCCTAACATTTCTTAGCTAGTGATAGTGCAATAAAACTTTTATCCTCTTTTAAGCAGCAAACTGGCTCATAATTACTTAAAGTGTGGCTCTCACTCAGAGCCCCGGCAGTGCTGTTAGGGATTTGTGAATTGCCCCAGAAAGGCAGATTAGTGAGGGAAGCAGTCAGTCTCTTTACCTGTGACCACACTTCATTCGCCTCTTCACATTAATCCTAGGTTTCCTTGCTCTAGGAATAATGTTGTTTTCAGCTGAGGTTAGGGATTAGTGTGAAAGCAAATGGTAGCATCCTTCATCGTGCCTGAGGTTTATCTCACACTCAGAACTGACTGCTGTCTGCAGTCCCATTAGAGAAGACCACAGGAGAGATTCAGGCTGAGACCATTTAGGGCATGTGATTTTACACAGTCTACCATCAACTGAATAAAACTCTGCTGCTGGTGCTCTCCATACCTGATACTGTTTTTCACAAAGCCAAGCTGTTTGACCAGGATCTAGGGACTGAGACAGTGTGAGTTAAAGCCTCCTATGTACTGCTAAATGTGCTGAGCCATTCTACAGCACTTGGCCATAGGCAGATATTCCAATGGTCCAACATTTTATCAGATTCCTATTTATCACTGTGCCCTAGGTGAAATGAAAAAGAAGGAACCAGCCTCATCTATTTTACAGAGCTATTCTAGAACAAAAACTACACAAATTTAGGGGATCAGAGTGCCTGTTAATTCTTTGCCTAGCTTTTTTGATGCTGCCCTGATCAGTGTATTTAAAACAAGAAACTGAGGTAGCAGGCTGACTTTAATGGCACACATGAAGAAGGGAAAATAGTTTTCTATTTTGATGCACGTGTTGTCACTGCAGAACTCTTCTGTTGCCAGACCTCTGGACTAGCACAGAGAATTATTTCTTGAGGTGCTGTCATAATTTCAGGATCTAATTAAGAGAGCCATGAATGCCAGTTCAGACAGTAAGCTGAAGACAGAAAGTCCATGCTGGACAAACAAACTGCCCATCTCTCAGCAATGGGGTGAGTGTACAGGTACCCCCATTAATCAGTGGGGGTGTTGCACCACTGTGGCAGTAGCTAAAGCAGACACTCAGCTGCACAAGTGATTAACTGTGGTAGTGACTTTCATGCAATGGAAAAAGATGGGAAATAATAGAAAAATAGGCAAACATACACTGGAAAGAAGAAATGCAGCAAAGAGAAGTCCTGGTGGTGACTGTGTGTACCAGAGCATGGTATGTCCATGTCTTGGATTTTTAGTCTGGCTCATGGCAAAGGGCCTGTTGATTGCCAAAACTTTTCAAGAATAAAAGAAAGAGCAAAATGTGGAAGAAAATACAGTCAGAAGAGAGGTGCTGAGCATGTGAAATGCTTGCTTGTTTACTTTTGCTATTTTAATGTGATATTTTTTCAGAAACAGTTTCTGAATTGTGGGGATTCTTTTTCCTAAAGAGGGACTTGTAGTTAAAGCACATACAGAACCTGCAATGCAGCGGTAAAACTGATGTTGATTGCTTCAGTCAGGACTGGCAAATCCAGTTCTTTCTTTATATCCCCTTTAACCTGAACCAGGGTTTATTGATCTCATCTGAGTGCTTGTGAATGTACTTTTCCTTTTCAACAGCTCAAAATAAAATCAGAATTATTTGTTCTTGTAAGACAGGCATTTCTTCAGCTAATGGCAAATTTTTAATAGGGAAAAAGCTTTTCATGGAAATCTTGGAGGAAGAATGCCTTTTCTCCTTTCTGGCAGTAGATACAACAGGCAGATGACCAGAAGCTGTAGAGCAGGAGGGAACAGTGAATGAAACAGTTCCCCGCCCCCTCATCTCCCCCTTCCCAGCTAGATCATCCAAAGCAAAGGAGATCATGAGCATCCATGGGAGGGCAGGGAGGAACAGTCTATGGCACTGAAATACTAACCACATCCCCTCCCTGCTCCAACTTACCAGTCCTCTATTCCTTGTGAAAGGATGATGGCAAGTTAAACTGCTTCCGTATGTCCACTGCAAGAACACTTTGTAGCTTTAGGCCAACCCTGCAGCAGCCAGCTGCAGCTGCTACCTGTGTGTTTCCCTGGGCGCCCACCCATGCATGCGTGTGCAGCTGTGTGCGAGTGTGCAGGTGCTTGTGCACACACACATGCACTCCTGACATCTGAACCATCCTCCCACCGTGTCAGCAAAACTGTCTGGTCTGTCCTTGTTGGGAGACATACTTACTCAGAGCACTTTTTTTCCCTTTTCCCTCTTTTCTTATGCAGGGACCTGCCCACAAACCATGTCAAACATTGTACAACTGAGAAAAATGCTAATAAATGTAAGTCTGCATATGCCAGCAATGCAACTAGCCGCCCACTTGCGAGATACTGAACTGGTGTACACATGATACACAAAGAATGCTGGCTACTCTCACCAAGCCCTTCAGACAAAAAGAGGGGAAAAAACCCAACCAAAAACAAAACTGGAAAAAAACCTGATCCTTGTCTTTATGTCAGTGAGGTTGGAGTTCTAGCTAATAAAGGAGCTTTTCCCATGATGCAGTGTGATAAGGATTGGCCTACATGTAGCCCAGCAAGCTACTGCTGATGTTTTCTTGATTAGGTGTCTTATCTTCCATTGAGCTGCATCTGATGAAGGTTGCTGACAGCATGATGGCAGGGAAAGCATCGGACAGCTCCATAAAATGGCAGCTATGCTATGACATGTCAGCCAGGACCTGGTGGATGGTGAGTTGGTGTGATAACTTTTTTTTCCCCCTTCTTGGGAGTTTTTTCCTTTCTGAACTCCTCCTTCGCTGTTGCACGTGCTGCAAAGTTCAGGGAGTGCAAAGTTTCTACCACCAGCTTACTGATTCTGCTGAGCTCCTAAACATCACAGCCAGCTAGATAGGGTTTCTTTGGTATTGTAGTAGTATGGGCCTAAAATAGTACCAAAGACAGCAAATGATTTTTCTTCTTCTTTTTCTTATTCTTCCTCTCTCTCTCGTTTTTTTTTTTTTCTAAAAATATATATTTTTTCCTAAATTTCCCTCATAAAATGCAAATTGTGCAGTGTTTGCCAAACTGGTTAGTGTGAGAATGTGGAGGTGGAAGCAGTCACGAGAAAAAAGAAAGCAGCTTTGTCATCATGTTCTTGGCTAATTGTTCTTGAGTTGGTCTTAAAAATAGAGCAATCTGCCTCTTTATTCTGTTTCCTCTGAATAATTATTTAGAAAGTGTATTGTATCATGTTGTGAGCAGCCTCCTAATCAGTATGTGATTGTCCCCCACGCTTTGCCTTAATTTGGAGTCCTCCTCCCTTCCAGTGAATGCAGTAACTGGAGCAACTACTGATTAATATGCTGCTTGTCATAATTAAATTTAGTTAATGAGGATATGCATATTCAGTCCATTTTTTCTTTGTTTGGACAAGCATGGCTTTTTTGTTCATATTTATACAGCTGCAAATGAAAGCAAGGAGGTGGAAAAAAAAAATCAAAATCTTACAAAGCTCAGAGGAAGGTCGACCAGGAGAGACAACTTTAAGGAGACTGGAGCCCAAAACTTTATTTAATCAAATCAGTGGGGTGAGGAGCACGTGTTTTGGGAATGAAAAATCTTTTCTCCTCAGCAGAGCTACATGAAGTTTACTCCATATACTGATTTTATTGCGTGTGAACAATGCTCTGTTGTATGCAATAGCCATGCCTTGAAAGAGACCTTCTGCTGACTAGCATTCCATTATGAATATTAATTTCATTCTTGGGCTGCTTGTCTGGTCATGTATTTTCACTCTTTTCATTTCTTCATTGATTGCTTTTGCTTGTTTGTCTGGATAATTATTGTGCTTAGTGAATGGGCTTATTTTTCACAATTAAGTACAGTGCTGAGACAATAGGCACTTTATTTTTGGGCGATGGTTCTGGGGAGCACCAGTGGATAGCACGTCCCAGTGCCTGGACAGAAGGCAGCTTTCTGATTATAACTGCCTTCCTACACTTCTTTGCAAGGACTTCATTATCTTTCCAAAGGTGGATGTTGATACATACCTTCAGTGAGGGAATCATACCTGAAGGGAGTATTCAATTTAAACTATGTTTGCTACTTGTGATTGTTTCTGTACTTTTTGAATACAGGGCGGGAGGGTTTTTCTTTCTTTAGTCCTTGTTGATCTACTGCAATATGAATATTCATGTAGCTTGAGAAGGAATAGAAGAGGAAGGTAAATGATAAAAAGCTGTTTTGTGAACCTGCTTTTATCCTGAGAGTTGTACTGTTTAGTATCATGTTTAGATTCATGCATAACTCTTTAATCAAACTTTACTATTGTGGTTGTATGCTTTATTGAAAGAGATGCACAGACGTTTAGACATAGCCATCGTGAAACCTTTGCATAGTAGATTTCAAAATTACATAGACTGTCTTCAGTGTAATAAAGGTTTCTCTAAGGATAGCTTTCAGTAAGCTGGCATTGTTTCCAAAGGGAAAAGAAAATCAATACTTTCACACCATGCAGTATTTTATCCTGAGAGGTAATATGTAAAATGCAGGTAACGTAAATGTTGACTGTCACAAGTCTATGTTTCATGCAGTTTAGAAAAGGAGGTTTAAAACGTTTGCTTATTAAGCATGGATGAAAATCAAATGATAGTTTATAAATGTGCAGTTGCAGAATCAAAGGTAAACTCATGTACAATGTGAATAGTTTTCTCTCAGAGAAAGAGATGTAACTTATGCTTCAATGCCATAGTGTACAAAATAATAACTACAGAGTTTATTCTATAATTATTTAGAGTAAATTCCCATCAGAAATATGCAGTATAAGTAAAAGCTTAGGATTTCTGAGTGAAAAAAACAAGACAGGCAGACTTCTGCGGTTTTGTCATTTCTATTTTCCTGGAATTTATTAACACTGAATTGCAGACATATTGTGGGGCACAGAAAATAGTGTATTAAGATGGTTACTCACATTTATAAAGAAGTTGATTAACAAAAGCTATCACTACAGACATTGTTAGAGAAACCTGGTGCTTTATCGTTATAAGTAGGAGATCTACTCTTCAGATATTTCGCAGCATGTATGTTCAACATCAGGTTTAGTTTGAATATTCCTAAAATATCATCTTCCTTTAAATTCTGTTTCTAGAAGTTATTACATTGAAACTGTAATAACTGGGGAGAAAAAAAAAAAAAAGACTTTATCTTCAAATTAAGTGGAATGAATGTTTAGTGAGTGAAGTCTGTTTTATCCACTGTAGTATTTTAGTACTACTAATACTTTTTTTCTTATCTGTTTGATTGATGCAGATCCTCTTATTTAACTACAATAATAACAAACCAATTTAATATGGGAAAAATAGACAAACAGTAATTACACACCCTCTGTGTTCTCTTGTATATGGATGCATTAACTAAAACATCTATGAAAAGGTTTTACTGAGAATGCAGTAAACAACAAAATGCCAACAAAAATAAGCTGTTAAGGTATTAAATGACAGTAAATATATAGAGATTTTAAAATCTATAATCTCAGTCTTTTTTATGGCTCTTGTGATGATCTTCCTTGCACATCATTGCATTATTTTTGCATTTAACTTTGTGGTGAGGAAAAGAACATGCTCGGTGAAGAGACAAAACTTATATATCAAATGCTATTCAGCACAGCTGGAGAATACTTTAGAATTTTTCAACTGAAAAAGAGCTGCATTTGTTAAGTGAGAAAGAATTATGATGAAGGTGGCTGAAAGGATGCTGCATATAGAAACATTAGATATTTTGTACTGTCTCTTCCTTAATGGAAAAGTGCTAGCCTGGGATTAGTCATATGGTATTTTGTGTTTGACTTTATAGATTTAAAAATCCAAACCTGAGAAGTTATTTTATTTAGTTGTGGTTTGGTTGATTTTTTTTTTCCCATTTCACATGGAAAAGGTTTTCATATTTGCATCTCAGCTATTTTGTTAAATCTGTACCAAAGTCTGAATGTATTGTTCCTGGTATTCAGATCACTTGCACAAAAATTTGTAAAGTTAATCTGTAGAGTTATTGATAGAGATATTATAAATCTCTTTTGCTTCTTAATCTCAGAACCCTATTTTTGTGCACATATATACATGTATGTGTATGTATAAGAAAAGTAGTCCCTGCATAAGAAAAGTAGTCATTCTATTCAAAACTCTTGGGAAAAAGTATTGAATTCACAGTTTTGTATTACAAAAAATCCAGGGACACGTAGGAATTTCCTATTTGTGGCAAATTCTGCACATTTTCTTTTGTTTAATGGCTTGATCTTATGCTCAAAAACATCATAACAAAATTGTGGAATGAAAGGTTTGTCATGACAAAGTTTATCACTTTTCTATTCCACTCCACATTTTCACTTTCAGAAATAAATATTTTTTAAAAGAGAGATTTCACAGAGAATTGAGGCTGTATTAATAGGGCATATAATACCAAATGGGGTAAAAATAGTAACAATTTAAATTATATATTTCAGCATTAGAAGAATTATTCCAATCCTGAATTTGCTAGTAAAGCCAGATTTTAATGTGCTTTTTGGTTTAGGCAAACGTTAATCACATTCCAAGGGAGCTGCAGTATGTCAATATTTTGCGGCAGCACATCTGTGCAGTTTTCTAATTTGAATTAAAATGGTATTCATGACCCAACAACTCCGTCAGTTGTTCATATGTACAGCTTGTTAATGAGTCCTTTGTTCTCAATAATGACTTTTAATTAAATGATTCAGAAACAAATGTCAGTATAACTGTGGACATATTGAACATGCTGTGCTTATTCATGGTCCAAGAACCCAATATCTTAATTCTACACATTTCAGGGTGAGGAGTAGAGTAAAAGGAAGGACTGGATCAAAGTTATATTTGTAAATTTTGTTCAGTTTTCCTTACTTACACATAACTTCCTAGAAGTCCACTATTAAGTATATAGCAATTATTCTAAATGGTTAGCCAAACACTATCTATATCTCTTGTTTATTTTTTTAAGACATGCTGTATATGCTTATGATAAACTGTAAGTAATTTGGGTTTAGATTTTGTTCTGAGCAGTTTCATTTCAATCTATAACAAATATCTGCCTCAGATAGCCTGCATATTTATTATATCTCAGAATTAGATTGTTCAAAATCTGAAATATTTTTCTGTAGAACTATAAAGCTTGAACAAATGTTCATTTCTAATGTTTCATGGGTTTTGTTATGTCATCATTAAAAGTGCGGGTATAGGAGAGAATTTTAATGTTAACAGTATACACAAGTGTAGAATGAAGGTGATATAGCTCATGTTTAGTACTTCTTCACTGCTGATTTTTAAGAACATGTCCTTTTAACTAAGCAAAAGATACTGGTGCATATCCACACACACGTATTTTTCACTTCCTCGGTGTCTTTTCCCTTTTAGTCACTTGCACATTAGCTATGTATTTACAGTTAGATTTGCTATACTTATGGGTTCAATATTAGAATAAGGGTCTGACCTGAAGGCTGACATCTCTCCTCCCACACAGCATCCATGGCAGATGCAACAGCAGCAGCACTGGCTTCCACATTTTGCCTGGACTTGAACTCAGATCTACAGGGGTGTAGTGCAGTCCTAAATCCTGTGAATTTTCTCACCTTGGTGCTGATACTTAGCAAGTTCAAGTCAGGACTCAGGAGACAGAATCTGAACTCAGTTAACTATTTGCTTCATTTTAATTATTATTAAAGTATTCAGTAGCCATTTCAGCTGATTCCTACTAGCAGCACCATGATGCCATGGTAGTTTTAATTTCAATCCAATCAATGACAGATATGATTCAAATTTCATGTTATGACTTGTCACAAAAACCTGATGTTTTCCACCTTAATTATGGTGGAACTTATGAACTTGAGCATTATTCCAGAAGGGAGAGTGCCTTCAAATAGGAGTATTTGCTAGTGAGAGAAAGTAGAGGAAGCCCTTTAGTTCTTGCTCAAGTAGACTGTGGTTAACACTGCTACCCAAATAATTGGTGCAAGAACTTACATTAGAACAAAGTAAATGTGTTAATGGCACGTCGGTTCTGACTTGCTAAAAACTCTTACCCAAAATGAATACAGTACAGTGATCTTCTGAACACTTCATCCAGATGTATTTTTCCATTGTGACACTAGAATTATCTCAAGAAATCTCATTGACAAGTGATAGAGCAAAATGCAATATATAAAAATATAATAAATTGTTAGTGTTCTTTCACAATAAGCAAATTGATGTATTATTAACTGACAGAATGTCTACACTGAATACCACACAACAATTCCAATTTCCAGTCCACTTCTCTTATCAGTGGCTCTTACCACAGCAGAAACTGTTTTTAAACTCTGAAACATCTTACTTAATCTTGGAGTGAATAGTTTCATTTACATGGTCTAATTCATGGTATTTTGAATACATTATTTGCAAATCTCTATATCTCAGGTGATGGTTGTGTGTAATTAGAAGTTTCCTGGAATGTAATGGGAAGATTGTCCTATCCTTAGCTAATTTTAGTGACTATTTCAGTAAAAAGTCCATACGGAAGTATCAAATGTGATAAGCAGCTGTATTGGCTCTTAGACAGCTTTCCAGGTAGAAGGATCAATTTCATCTTGTTTCAACATAAACTGTTGTATTTAATAAGGTCTGGTGAAGGCAGAGCTGGGAAACAAATCCTAATAAACATTTTTTTTTTTCAAACTGTGTTGGAAGTCATTCAGACCTTTCTTTAAACTCTCTGATGAGATTTGTAACAGGCTAGCTTTAATAACATTTCTTGTAGATTTCATATGCAGGTAGATATGTTTATATTAATTTAATTTTGCCAGCATATAAAATCAGTGTTAGAGTTGGCTTTATCTGCAGTAGTTTGCAATAACACACTTGAAAGAGTATAGAAGAAAATCTGGAATGTGGATTATTGCATATAAATACAAAAGATCTCCATTAAATTTCACTACTTTTTTCCTTTTAAATTTGTATATGCTGCTGAAATTAATTAAAGCTATTTAGTTTGACCATTTGAAGGAACTGAAAGAGAGACTGCCCTCTGGAAGATAGTCAGGTAGAGTTTCTGAATTAATTCCACAGCAGCAGCAGTGCCCTTCACTGCACATTGTTACACATTAACTGCTCTGCATAGGCCAAAAGAGAGCCGCAACATTAGCACAGTGTTTGACACATGGCAAGAAACTGTCCAGAACGATTTTGCTGCCCCATGTTGTTGTCATTCAAGATATGGATGGTGTCTGGCACTCTACAGATTGATCCGCAATTAACTTGTTACTTGTATGTTGTAATCAGAAGATCTTGGTACACAGTGATGAATATATCAGAGTCTTTCTTTTCCTATTGGTGCCCTACATTTTTGCCGACAATAATGAGCTGTCACAGTGTGAGTTCTGGAGACGAGATTAGTGCATGGAAGAATGAGTAAACCTGTACACTAGGAACGTAATTTAATCAAGCAGAACATAATAACAAGCGTGTTATAGCAGTTTCACATGAAACAGGGATGAACGTGGACAGGCTGCTAAATTGTGTGCATATGCAAAACTGTGCTTTGTTGTTACACTTTATATTTCGGCACTCTTGGGGGTACCGTGTTCATTGCCCCCCAGTTTTGCATAGCCCAGTGTCCCTATGTGTGCTGTTAATGCAGACTAGGAACAAATTTAACGCTCGCATTTTCATACGTGATGCTTTTTGAGGGCAAACTCTTTATATCAGAATAGCAGGAACTGCAATGGCATAGTTTTGGAAAATGGCTTGAAGTGGAACAGCGAGCAGGTATGGCTTCTGTGGGAGGAGGAGGGAGGAGAAGCTGGGAGAGTGATACCTCTATTAAAAACTAGTCAGGTTTCTCTCACATTCCAGGCAGCAGTGAAAGAGGGAAATCCAAGGTTAGCAGTGAGCCTCAGGGCATTCATTGCTTTTTAATGGAAAAAATTCAATTACATGAAATATTAGACCTGTCTCTACATCCCAGCTCTCCTCAATCTATGTAGGGATAGTCAGAGAAAAAAATGAAACTTCTCAACAGATGCCTGGCTGCCTGAGTACAGAGAGGAAAACCATAATTTGTCTGTAATCCCTAATGCAAACAGTTGTTCATTAAGAAAGAAAACTAATGTAATCTTGATGATTTGCTTGGATTTCTACTCTATCATGGTGTTTTGTACAGCTGGCAGGCTAATGTAATTTTACTTAGAAACCCAAAGCAATCTGGTACTCAGACAACACCATGTAGATTTAGGTAAATTTGGGGCTCAGATTAGCATAATACTAACTAATCATGAATATCATTTGCATTAATTAGAGTATTGGGGAAAGATTGTTTTTAAATGGAAGAAAATTGAAGGAAAGATTAAGGGCAAGGGCTTACAAACCTAGTTTTGCTTTATGCAAGAATATAACAGATGATTTCTGCTATAATGCCTAATATTTTAACGTGTAAGTATTAATTAGAGTATCAGCAAAAGATTGTTTCTAATTGGAAGAAAACTGAAAGAGAGATTAAGGGCAGAGTTTATGAATCTGCTTTTGCCTGATGCCAGTATGTAGCAGATGATTTCTCCTATAATGCCAGAAAGCTTAATCTGTAAAGGATAGGGTGACCAATACAGTACACAGTAGAGACCATGTAAGGATTTTTTTCCCAAATTAGGTTTATTTTGTGCTAAAAGAAAGTTATGAATATGTCTGTGATATTGCTAACAAAATCAAACAAGTTGGGCAGAAAATAAAAATCACTCTCGAAGATGTATGCTCAGATCTAAAATGTGATTGGCTTCCAATGTTTCAGTATTTTGCATAGATATACTATTGCAGTAGTTCTAGGTTGAGTGCTTTCTCATTAAAAAATGAAGTTCAAATATCTGTGCTTTAGACCATGTAAAAAACATATTCAAAGGTTCTCTCTATTTTAAATCTATCATCCACATATAGAACATTGCTCTTCCCTTTGTCACTCTGATGACAGGTCTGTCACTCTGTCACTCTGTGAGCAGATCCTATCACTATTTGAAATACCAGATTAGGAAAACATTTACCAGGTATCTCTTAGACTACAGATATTTTCAGAACTACTCTGTATGCTAATTATTACTATTTATTACTACAATACAGTACTGCAGTAAGTATTGCTATGGCGTACAATTTCTTCAGTAGTGCCAACAACTTCTTGGTTAGATGGTGCAATTTCATAGTATTGCCTTGTTAGCCATGGAAATGAAATTAAAACTGATCTTACTGTCTTCAGTAGCAGGTCCAACTTGGAAGAGTCTGTCCTTGTTTTGTGTATCCATTGTCTGTTCTTATAGGACTAATAATGATAACATTTATTCATTTGAAGACATAATCCAAAATGTAAATCTGTCTTGCCTCTGGCTAAATTATCAAATTTCTATTTCATTTTATGTCATCAGGAACTGAAAAAAACTATTGATACATTATGATGCTTCTCATTCTTGGGGGAAAATGCCTCTGCATACATACTGTATGTGTGAAGAGGGAAGGGTGAAAACCATACAAAAGACATTGTGTTGTGAAGGTAGGGTAGGTATCTTTCTGGTCATTCTCAAAGTAGCCTGGAAGGATTTTATGTGTTTTTGTAGCAGGCGCTACAAAGACTTTGTGCTTCTGTCACTGATTTGAACTTATGTTCAAACTTGTGTTCTGTGAGATGGAAATAGAGGTCAATAGCAGAAGCTCTATCTTTTAGCCTTCTCAGGTGTCAAGCCATGAGACAGCATCAAAGCAGAACAACTTTCAGTGTGATGTGACTACCTTACAGAAAACAGTGAAATGAGTTTCATAAGGTCTTACATTTCTGAGAAAGTGTTCATGCTGCATTCTGAAACCCTTTAAATTTTCTCAAGACTGCTGCTTCTCAAGTTTATGTAGAGTGCATTGCTATAGGTAAGCTTTGCTTTCCAACTTCTTAAAAGAATTTCAGGAAGTTATTGCTTCTCACCTCTAAAATGCATCTTCCGTTTTCATGTAACAATGATTTTTATGTGACTGCTCTTTTTGGCTTTTCGTTGCTTTACTCCAAACACTGATGGAATGAAAACAGAGTTATTCTATCCTAACACACGTCTTGAACTGAGGCTTAATTCACTGTGCTTAACAAACTGGTCCTATTTTGAATGCTAATGGCCTTCTCTCTCTCCAAATGTGATATTAATGTAACAACTGCTTGAAGTAATAAGCCTTGTTTGAAGCAACTGAGACAAGGCAACATTTTAAGAAAGGGATAATATTTATGACTTTACTTTCCAGAAGCTCTCGGGTTCACTCATTTTATTCTCAAGATATATCTGAGAATAATCCATGCCTATAAATCAACATGCCAGGTGAATCCCACAGTGATAATCTGATAATAGCAATCACTATAGCAGCTCCTACAACATTACCTGGTGATTTTTCTTGGAGACAAGCCAGACACAAAGATGTGTCACAGTATTGCTTTGACTCATTCACACAAGTTGAACGTGTGTCGCTCAAGGAGGGATTTAACCAGTGGAAAGAGCTTCCTATAATGAAGATATCCACATCCAAGCAAGTGGCTGTAGTTTCCCTGTGTAGTTGAAAGCTGCTTATCAGTGAGGTTTAAGGAGGGATTTCTCTCCAGCAGGCAACTGAAGCAAGCTAGCTGAACACACATTTTCTCACCTGCAGTACAAGTGGTCAGGTAGTGTCCTTTTGCTCAGTCAAGATATCATCATTTTAAGCACTTCATACAGTTTTTTTTTTGTTGTTGGCTATCTGAAAAGAAGTTGCATTTCCTCAGAAGTGTTTCTGTATTTCAATTTCTTCTGGCTACCAATATACTCTTAAGAAATCAACTTTCTGAGCAGTCTGCTGGGCAATTTATACAGACATTGCACTGAGGAACATTTTTACAGAAAGTAAATGATTTTTGTCTTTAGGAACGTTTGTGTAAGGGTACAAGGTAGCCTTTTTTTGTGCTGCTTTTATTAAAGACTCATGGATACCCATATTTCTACATACCTATCATTCTGAATGATCTCTTCAATTAACCTCCTTTGTCTGGCTGCAGCGATTTCACTGCCTGTGTTGTACTTACAGTGTTTCATGTTGTAAAGAGTTGATGTATGTGTGAGAAAGAGTACTTTAAAGCTGTATCAGCGCATTATACAATAGACGTCAGGAATTCAGCTTTGAAAGAAACTTGAGATCTTAATATACTACAAAACTTCAAACTGCCTACTGGCTTTTTTGCCCTTACCAAACAGAAGCCAAAAGACTTCCTGTAGGGAGGGCTATTTTTTTCAAGAGTACTTCAGGAACTTCTTTAATTAATCTAAAACTTGAACTAAGAACCCAGATGAGTAGCAGCATATGTTTCAAAAGCAATTGCAGTTTGCTCTCCATATTCAGCCCATGCACAAGTCATCAGAAGTAATGAAAAAGAAGACATTTCCCTTAATACCATCAAACTGCCATTGCTTAGAATACAAGTAAAAATAAACTATTTGCAAGACATTGGGGTTTTAAATGGCACATATGTTTAGAATTACAGTTTCTTATTATTTTGTCTGTGAATCTTGTCTGCCTCAATTAGTCCAATGGATGCAAAATCAATTGAAATGAATAAACAAATGCCTCCTTCTATACCAAAGAAAAATCTAGGATTGAATATTTACTGGCTAA